>NC_090266.1:156192809-156792809 GCF_040414725.1 Anabrus simplex
CTATCTGTGTCGGTGCGACGTAAAGCCCCTAGGAAAAAAAAAGGAACTTTCACCCCATCAACGCAGTAATTAAAACTGAGAGGACTTTTCCTATTTGTGAAACTCACAACCTGACTTTTAACCCCGTTTATCATCATACCATTGTCCATCGTCCATCTCACAACACTATCGAGGTCACCCTGCAGCCGCTCACAATCTTGTAACTTATTTATTACTCTGTACAGAATAATATCATCTGCAAACAGCCTTATCTCTGATTCCACTTCTTTACACATATCATTGATATATATAAGAAAACATAAAGGTCCAATAATACTGCCTTGAGGAATTCCCCCTCTTAATTATTACAGGGTCAGATAAAGCTTCGCCTACTTTAATTCTCTGAGTACCGGGCGAGTTGGCCGTGCGCGTAGAGGCGCGCGGCTGTGAGCTTGCATCCGGGAGATAGTAGGTTCGAATCCCACTATCGGCAGCCCTGAAGATGGTTTTTCCGTGGTTTCCCATTTTCACACCAGGCAAATGCTGGGGCTGTACCTTAATTAAGGCCACGGCCGCTTCCTTCCAACTCCTAGGCCTTTCCTATCCCATCGTCGCCATAAGACCTATCTGTGTCGGTGCGACGTAAAGCCCCTAGCAAAAAAAAAAAATTCTCTGAGTTCTATTTTCTAGAAATATAGCCACCCATTCAGTCACTCTTTTTTCTAGTCCAATTGCACTCATTTATGCCAGTAGTCTTCCATGATCTACCCTATCAAATGCCTTAGATAGGTCAATCGCAATACAGTCCATTTGGCCTCCTGAATCCAGGATATCTGCTACATCTTGCTGAAATCCTACAAGCTGAGCTTCAGTCGAATAACCTTTCCTAAACCCAAACTGCCATCTGTCAAACCAGTTATTAATTTCGCAAACATGTCTAATATAATCAGAAAGAATGCTTTCGTAAAACTTACATACAATGCATGTCAAACTGACTGGCCTGTAATTTTCAGCTTTATGTCTATCACCCTTTCCTTTATAGACAGGGGCTACTATAGCAACTCTCCATTCATTTGGCATAGCTCCTCCAACCAAACAATAATCAAATAAGTATTTCAGATATGGTACTATATCCCAACCCAATGCCTTTAGTATATCCGCAGAAATCTTATCAATTCCAGCTGCTTTTCTAGTTTTCAACTTTTGTATCTTACTGTAAATGACATTGTTATCATAGGTAAATTTTAATACTTCGTTAGTGTTACTCGCATCCCCTATCTGGACATTATCCTTGTAACCAACAATCTTTACATACTGCTGACTGAATACTTCTGCCTTTTGAAGATCCTCGCATACACACTCCCCTTGTTAATTAATGATTCCTGGAATGTCCTTCTTTGAACCTGTTTCTGCCTTAAAGTACGTACACATACTCTTCCATTTTTCACTAAAATTTGTATGACCACCAATTATGCTTGCCATCATGTTATCCTTAGCTGACTTCTTAGCTAGATTCAATTTCCTAGTAAGTTTCTTCAATTTCTCCTTACTTCCATAACCATTTCTAACTCTATTTCTTTCCAGTCTGCACCTCCTTCTTAGTCTCTTTACTTCTCTGTTATAATATAGTGGGATCGAATCCCACTATCAGCAGTCCTGAAGGTGGTTTTCCGTGATTTTCCATTTTTACACCAGGCAAATGCTGGGGCTGTACCTTAATGAAGCCACGGCAGCTTCCTTCTAGCTCCTTTCCTATGCCATCATCGCCATAAGACTTATCTGTGTCAGTCTGAAATACTTCCTGAACTTTTGTCTGATCACTTAAAATATGCCTGTTAATTAAATTGTAATAGCAGCCTTCCTCATAGTGCGATGCAAATACGTATACTGTTGACTTTCCTTCTTTTCGGGCCGAGATACCACATTAACAACTCTTCTTATTCTTCCATTCAAGTGTTAAGTAAAGCCCTGCCACTAACGAAATCGCCCGTGCTCTCGTCCAGGAAACACCCCACGTGCCCGTCGCTTGCAGCTGCCGTCGCCAAGGCGACCCCAGTCGTTGCGGCTCTGGCCGCCGTGGCCGCTACAGTCGCACCTTGGAAAACGCACCTTAAGCGAAGCGCCAGACAACGCGCAGTGTTGGTTAATTACTTAGCGTTACCTAGCTGGTTCTGAAGATATGGAAGAAAAAACTATTCATGCAGTGTTTCAAAGAGAAGAAATATGGAACCAAAAGACACAAAAACTATAAAAATGTAACTGTTTTGCAAAATAAGTGGACTTAAGTATCTACAACAGTTCTATCGCATTCCTACAGTAAACATGTACAGTAATATTACTTCTACTGTCACACTTTACTGGGCTTAACATTGTGAAGGGATGAAATTGGGTATGGATTTTAGTGTCGGAAGTGTCCGAGGAGAAGTTAGGCTTGCCAGGTCCAGGTCTTTTGAATTGACTCCCTTATGTGACCTGCGTCCTGATGAGGATGAATTTATGAATACACACACCCACCCCCCGTGCCAATGGAATTTACTAATTATGATTACAATTCCCGACTCTGCCGGGAATCGAACCCGAGACTCGTGTGACCAAAGGCCAGTACGGTAACCATTTAGCCATGTAGTCGGACACTTCGTGACAAAGTGCATACAATCTCCCAGACTCTTGACATATCGGCTTATAATTTTGCTTATGGAGGGTGGTAACATGAAGAATATCACTCTGCAGGCTAGTGGTGTGCTTGGAAGTAAATATTTCTGTTTATGAATTACGTATATTTGTCACACATTTACACCACTTTTGTTACGATGGTAAATTGTGTATGCTAATTGTAACAATATTGCAAAATACTATTTATAATCATTATATAAAGAGCGTGATTTAGCCGGAAATTTAATTTCCACGTGTTTGCTGCCAGGTGACCCTTGACAATTGGAAAAAAAGAATTTCTCCCAATACTTCTCTGCTACTTGTCGCCACATTTCAGTTGCAGGGTTTGGAAGGTCAAAGGTATTTTTTGTCATTCTTAAGTAATCCTAAAATTTATCGCGATAAAGTCTTGCATCTCTGTACAAACGATGGAATTCTCCGAAAGTAATTCGTTCTTCATTAAATTCATGAACCCACTTTCGATTCTTCTTTCTAATTTTCAATTTCAGGTAATAGTTATCCATCAGTAAACTGTTTCTAGTTACTTGGGTAACGCCATTAGTTTGTGACCACCATAAACGCCTCGCGCCAAACCAAGCTAAGAGCATGCCGTAGAGTTTTCGCTGTGAACAGCAAGCACGCCTTGCGCTGTGCATAGCATTTCACGCTACACGCGACACACTAAGCGAAGCACGCTCGGTGTGCACTTGGCCTTACGGCTATTTTGGCAGACGGCTGCGTTCGAATCCCCCGTCGGCCATCCTCGAAAATTTTCATTTGTAGCCAAACGCCGGGATGGTACCTTTCTCATGGCCACAACCACTTCCTTCCCATTCCTAGCCCGTACAATTACGCCAACAGGCAACGCCCTCACACAATGGTACATGTAGCTCACTCCCGTGGGGTGTACCGGGAAAAGGAGCTACAGATCTCGCGATCCGAACATGTCCTCGGACCTCCCAGCACTAAAAGTCTTGCACTAAAAAATAAAATTTGAAAACGTTCAAGGTAGTCATAAGAAGTTGTAGCATTTATACAGATAATTTGAAGTTTCGTGAGGTCATGTTACAAAATCAAACCACATTCCAGAATATACAGCATGGAGGGTAACTGATGCACCAAATTAACACAGTAGATCTTGGAGAGAGGATCAAAATGCCGTAATTTTCATGTCTCTTGCTTGCAGCGTTACGCTAAGACTTTGGAGAAAGGAGACGAGCTGCTCGAATAAACTGTATGTTCCGAGCTGTCAGTGGAGAGATGGCGTGGAATGACATTGGTAGAAGAATAAGTTTGAGTGGTGTTTTCAAAAGTAGGAAAAATCAGAATGCGAAGAAGTTGGAATTCAAGAGGACAAAGTGGAACAAGTATTCGTTTATAGTATATTGAATATGCCTTTGCTGGCGAGATGTAGTGTTTACAGTGCACTATATCTTCTGGTACGGGCTAGAATAAATTTGTTACTTTCATTGACCTGTCTCAGTCTCATTCTTGGCTTTGACAACATAAAAGTGACCGAGGTGTGAGCGTATGCATACATTCAAAAACATGTTCCCCTATTTTTTAACTGTATAGCAACCCATTCAGTCACCCTTTTGTCTAGTAAATTGCACTCATTTTTGCCACTAGTCTCCCATGATCCGCCCTATCAAATGCCTTAGACAGGTCAATCGTGATACAGTCCATCTGACCTCCTGAATCAAAGATATCTGCTATACCTTGCCGGAATCCTACAAGTTGAGCTTCCGAACTGCCTTCTATGAAACCAATTATTAATTTCGCAAACATGTCTAATATAATCAGAAAGAACGCTTTCCCAAAGCTTACATGCAATGCATGTCAAACTTACTGGCTTGTAATTTTCAGCTTTATGTCTTCATTCCTACACAGGGTCTACTACAGCAACTCTCCATTCATATGGTATAGCTCCTTCACGCAAATAATAATTAAATACGTACTTCAGATATGGTACTATATCCCAACCCATTGTCTTTAGTATATCTCCAGAAATCTGATCAATTCCAGCCGCTTTTCTAGTTTTCAAATTTTGTATCTTATTGTAAAAGTCATTGTTATCATGGATAAATTTTAATCCTTCTTTAGCATTAGTCACCTCCTCTATCTGGACATTATCCTTGTAACCAACAATCTTTACGTTGCTAACTGAATACTTCTGTCTTTTGAAGATTCTCATATACACACTCCCCTTGTTCATTAATGATTCCTGGAATGTCCTTCTTGTAACCTGTTTCTGCCTTAAAGTACCTATACGTACCCTTCAATTTTTCACTAAAACTTGTATGACTGCCATTTATGATTGTCATAATGTTATCGTTAGCTGACTTCTTTGCTTGATTCAATTTCCTAGTACGTCCCTTCAATTTCTCCGTACTTCCACAGCCATTTCTATTTCTTTCCAATCAGCACCTCCTTCTCAGTCACTTTATTTCTCTGTTATAATAAAGTGGGTCTCTACCATTCCTTCCCAACTTTAAAGGTACAAACCTGTTTTCACATTCCTCAACAATTGCTTTAAACCCATCCCAGAATCTGTTTACATTTTTATTTATCGTTTTCCATCTATCATAGTTACTTTTTAGAAACTACCTTATGCCTGCTTTATCAGCCATATGGTACTGCCTAACAGTCCTACTTTTACGACCTTCCTTTCTATCACATTTATTTTAACTACGACAAAAACAGCTTCGTGAAAGATATACGCCATTTCATTTCACCATTAAGATCGAATACATTACCGATTAATTCTTTTACGATTTTTCCAATTCTGGTAATCAGACATGTCTGGTTAGAATTTACTTCAAGAATAGTGGCTAGTTCCTTTCCATTCCTCTGTTCTCGCTTTTTTTTGTTACTTCAGGTAATTAGTATAAAACATATTGTGCAACAACCTCAAGTACGTTGACCCCCTGTGGGTGGGGGACGCAGATAAAGAATACACCCAAGGTATCCCCTACCTGTCGTAAGAAGCGACTAAAATGGGTCCCATGTACTCTCAACTTGGGAGCGTGGGTTGGCGACCACGCGGCCCTTAGCTGAGTCCTGGCATTGCTTCCACCTGTGCCAGCCTCTTCATTTTCATATATCCTGTCCGACCTCCCTTGGTCTAGCCTTGTCTTTTCAGACCCCGACGGTATTAGAGTATTCGAGACCTAGGGAGTCATTTTCCCGCCCTTCGTGGTCTTGTCTTTCTTTGCCTGGTACTTCATTTTTCGAATTGTCGGATCCCTTCTTTTTTCCCTTTTTCCCTCTCTCACTAACCCCTGTGGTTAGGGGACACAGATGTAGACTACACCCACAGTACTCCTGCCTGCCGTAAGAGGCGAATAAAAGGGATGACCAAGGGGTGATGACATTAGATCCATGAGACTACTTGTGATTAGTACCATTACGTGCGGAAGGAACACCATGGGTCGACGTTACTTGAGACTAGTACCACTTGCGCGTTTCTAAGTTATATAAGAACAGTACCATTCTGTGCGAAACATTATGGGTCTGAGTGTTGCTTCTGAAAGAAGTCATCATTTGTATTCCACTGGTCCGTTTCAAGTCGTTCAGTATGTTCTGCATTACCTAGAAGTGGTACCGCTTTATGTGCAACACCCTAGGTCTCCGTTGCCCGCGGTTAGTACTACTATGTGACAAACACCACGGGAATAGCGGCGCCCGTGATTAGTACCACTATTTGAGGAAAATCATTGATCTGCGTTGCCAGAGAGTATTATTATTATGTGAGGAACACCATGGGATTATTTTGCCTGTGGACGTTACCAAAATGTGTGATGCACCGTGGGTCTGCTTTGCCTATGATTAGTACCACTATGTGAGCGAAGCCATGAGTATACGCGGCATGTGATTAGTTCCACCAAGTGAAGAACAGCATGGGTCTGCGTTGTTTGAGAGTGGTGCCCTTACGTGCGAAACGCCGTGGGTTTGTGCTACCTGCGAGTGGTGTCATTGTGCGTGACATACCATGGGTTTACATTACCTGTGACTAGTACCAGTATAGGAGGGAACAACATGGTTCTGTTTTACTAGTGATTAGTACCATTGCGAGGGGCCGGTGACCTGGATTTTGGACCCCTTTAGATAATAAGCATCATTCCAGTAATTAAGACATTGTGAATTGGATCCACTGATTGTTTTTGTTTCATGGTCATTTTCTCATCACCATTCGTTTTAGATTCTACAGTCAGTGGATACATTTCGAAGTTTTAATTTGCATTTCGTTACACCTCGTACCATTAGGGGCCGATGACCTAGGTGTTAGGCTCCTTTAAACAACAAACATCATCAAGTGTGTTGCGTGTGTAAAGTGTCTCTGTGTACTGATGCATGGGGCTAGGATGGGAAAGGTAGCGGCTGTAGCATAGAATAGGAAACATAATGCTGTGACTCTAGTCCAGGGCCTCTCAAACGCCCAAAATCTCACGCGTGCAAATCGAGGCGCAACAGCTCCGTGCACTGTGCATCGGTCCCGCTCGGCTAGGCTCGGACCAACGCTTCGTCTCTGGGCCACTCGGCTAAGTTCGGCTCAACTCGTCTCAACTTGGCTCGGATTTGGAGCGCTACGGAGCAAGTGAGGAAGAGGGAGACAGGGGGAGCGAGCGAGACAGGCGTGGGGAAAGAGAGAGACAGCACAACTGCTCCAAATCGAGGAGTGGGGGTCTGCACTCTGGTCAACCAAGCGATGTCGTCTTTTGCACCGTGCACAATGCATGCACCAGGCGCATGCACCCTGAGAGGCCCTGCTCTAGTCTGTATGTAGGTTAGGTAGCAACCCAGTATTTGTCTGGAACTAGAGTGGTACCGTATACCAAGGAAAACCATGTTAAGAGTAGCCAAGAGTGAGCTAATTTGTCATCCCCCGGACCACAACAGCGTGCATTTCTCTACCAGACATCCTCACACGGTCAAACTGCCAGACTAAAAACATCAGCCATTTAGAGAACTAAATTCCAAATAGTAAATAATTGGTGACGGAGTACAGGAAGTAAATTACTGTGAATTCAAAGCAGGGAGTTCAATGTAATATGCATGAAGGTTAAAGCCGCGAGAAAGGAAGAAACTGAACATATGCAACGATATAAATGTCTACCATTCCACCTACTAATGTTCCTCGAGGCCTGTAATTTGCGTATCACGATCATATTTGCAGACAAGATCCTTTAATGAAAGATGATCAATTGCCTCCAGGATATTGAATACATTAATATGTTAGGGCAGGAGTTCCATACCTGGTTTGACTGACGACACACTTTACTGAACGCTCACGATACCGCGACATATTTTATTATTAACTTCTATGTAGTGGCGGATACACACTGTTGTGTAACAGCCGATGGTAACATGAAAGTCGGGGCATTATTCTATTTTTTTTTTTTTCGCTAGTGGCTATACGTCGTACCGGCAAAGATAGGTCTTATGGCGACGATGGGATAGGAAATTCCTAGGAGTTGGAAGGAAGCGGCCGTGGCCTTAATTTGCCTGGTGTGAAAATGGGAACCACGGAAAATCATCTTCAGGGCTGCCGACAGTAGAATTCGAACCCACTATCTCCCGGATGCAAGCTCACAGCCACGCGCCCCTAACCGCACGGCCAACTCACCCGGTATTATTCTAAATAGGCCTACAAGGAGCATACCGCATTGTGTCAAACAAAGGGCAGTGCTGCAATTCTGATTTTTCGCCACGCTGGATGTCCAAAAAAATTGTTATTACTGTTTCTGAAAACTGAAAAGAAGCACGCTGGTAGAATAGTTTCAATGTTATCCGTTATCACGTATAAACTGAAAATGACCCATGTGTTTTGACGATTCTAAACTAAAACTGAAGACCAAAGTAAGCATTATTGCAGGTGTTCCACTGCTCGTTGGTACGGTCTGTCCCAAATTTTATTAATAACGTTACTAGTTTTACGTCCCACTGACTACTTTTACGGTTTTCGGACACGCAGAGATGCCGGAATTATGATCCACAGGAGTTATTTTACGTGCCGACACGAGGCCGGCGTATTCGAGCGCCTACAAATACCACCGGACTGAGCCAGTTTCGAACCTGCCAGTTTGGAAT
The DNA here is from genome assembly GCF_040414725.1 of Anabrus simplex. NCBI lineage: Eukaryota > Metazoa > Arthropoda > Insecta > Orthoptera > Tettigoniidae > Anabrus > Anabrus simplex. The sequence goes on from NC_090266.1 coordinate 156,201,531, forward strand.
CGGAAGGACAGCGCTCTGTCAGCGGAGCTACTAAAAATAGAATTTACCATATTAAAGGCTTCTTGGTAAATAAAAATGCGTTCTATGGAGACTTTGTGGATGATTTAAATTTTAAAATTTTGCGACAGACCGGTTGTGAACCACTGTGTTACGGGCATGTACAATTCATGTTAAGTCGTCAGCCCGCAGACTGGTCAGATTCCAACAGTTCCACCATCAGGTCCTCCAATGCCTTCACATCACCGAAGAGATGTAGTAGGAAAATGAATGGAATTTGCTACCCCCTGTAAACCAGAAAGTGCTATCACATATCAGTCTGCTAAGCCCCACTGAGATTCACACACCAACTGGTTGTATAAGATATGAAGTTAAAAAGCGTCGCTGATAATCTTGTCATGTTCATGGTGTCAAAGCAAAAGATGAGGCAGACGGGTCAATAAAAGGAACAAACGTATTCTAGCCCGCATCACAAGACAAAGTGCACTATACGGACTATATCTCACTAGAAATGAAATGGCGTAGGGCCTATGGCTTAGTGTCGGGAGTGTCCGAAGACAAGTTTGGCTCGCCAGATGCAGGTCTTTTGATTTGACACCCGTAGGCGACCTGCGCATCGTGATGAGGATGAAATGAGGATGAAGACGACACATACACCCAGCCCCCGTGCCAGCGAAATTAACCAATTAGGTTAATATTGCCGATCCTGCCGGGAATCGAACCCGGGATCCCAGTGACCAAAGGCCAGCACGCTAACCATTTAGCCATGGAGCTGAACATCTCACTAGAGATGGATCAGGACAACGATGAGCTAGCTGTGAGTTTATCTAAAAAAAAGTCCCCTTACAAGGCTTCCGGATAAAAATTTCATCAACACACGAAACTCATTGTTGATTCTACAGTATCCTCAAACTAATGATCATTTTAGTCTAATCTTCTGCCCACTGATTTTCTAAGTTTATATTCTGTCCACAGACTGCCCATGAAAGGGAATTAATTCCAGGTTACCATGGCGGAAAGCCAAGTATAGTGACCTCCAGGATCAATTAGACCAAGGGCATGCTATGGCTGATACCCACTACGTAGCATAACATGAACACAAGATTTTTCGCTCGAATGGCCACAGCACTTGCAGCCGAGTGCTGTTCACTCCATCATTAGAAATCCGAAAGATGGCACAATCGTTTCTGAGGCGCGCTCTGAGAGAAGAGTCATTTGGGTTACGAAATTGTACACTCATGTTCATAAAAACCAGAACACCTTGAAAGGCTAGAGATAGGAAGTTCATATTCACAGGACATGTGCATTAGTATGATCTGAAGAAATTATTAGCATTTGAACCATGTCGGCCCTCAAGTTCAAGGCCATATCGATATCTCGACGCACCACCACCGACTGGAAATATGTGCCTGCGGCTCTCGTTGTCGCTATAAACAGAAGGTAATGGATCAGTGTGACTTCAGCAGACTTGCAGGAGACCTCGCAGACGTATGCGAGTACCGTACCGTCAAATGAGTGAGTTTGAAAGAGGGCGCATTATTGGCATGAGAGAACGTGATGCATCCATCCGAGAAATTGCTGCTCGTGTGGGACGATGTTTGTCGGCAGTGCAACGGGTGTGTACAAAATGGTTCACAGACGGCAGTAGAACACGACGAGATGGGTCTGGCCGCACCACCCAGACCACCCCCGAGAAGATCGACACCTCATCCGAATGGCATTGCGGGACAGATCTGCATCGTCCTCGGCTCTGGCGCAACAGTGGAACACATCGTACACTATCAGGAGCAACAGTTCGTCACCGGTAACCAGGAGAGGGCATATAAGTCTCTGGTAAGACCCCAATTAGGGTATGGTTCCAGTGTATGGGACCCTCACCTGGATTACTTGATTCAAGAACTGCAGGAGAAGGCAGCAGTTCCCAAAGGAGTGACGAGATATGAGATAAGTTTCTTGTTTGAAGGTATGTATATCATTAGATAGCAATAATTTCCTTCAATGAAATATTTAGTTCAGACTTAGTGATTGTATCGATATATCATACCAATTTGTTTGGAAAGGCTATTCAGATATGATTCTGAAAACACTGGGAAGAATGTATGTCTTATAAGCTATACCTTTCTTCCGACTCTGTGATGTTAAGATATTTAATGTAAAGGGAGTCCTTCTTCCTTATTTCATGATGTTCCTTCACAATTCTGTCATTTTTGGTACCAATCCTTACAATTTTCCTTGGCGATATGGGCTGACCCTGCGGTTTTCACCTTAAGACAATCTCGACAGAAACCACTACCATCGCCTGTTAACACGAATGAACAATACTTCCACGTCAGCGATGTTCGGCGCTGACGTGGATTAAGTAACAAAGTCTAAATCTATATATATAAAATAGCTTGTCCTGACTGACTGACTGACTGACTAATTCATCATCGCCGAGCCAAAACTACTGGACAAAATGAAATGAAATTTTGGGAATACATTCATATTAAGATGTAGGTGCTCGCTAAGAGAGGACTTTTTGATATTCTGTCGCTAAGGGAGTGAAAAGGGGGGTGAAATTTTAAAATGAGTGAATCTATATCTCAAAACTTTAAAAGTTTACAAGTGTAAAAATTGGTATATAGAATCTTCTTTAAAAATAAGGAAAAACGTATTTTTTGTTTTCAGAAAATCCCAATAGGAGGTGTGAAAAAGGGTGAAAAAGGGGTTGAATGCCTTTAATCAGGATACCGGTACTTATATCTCAGAAACTGAAGGTATTACAGACCTGAAAATTGGTACTTTTGATCTCTTTTAAAAATAAAGAAACGCGTATTTTTTTGCTTTTGGAAAATCCAATTAATGGGAGTGTGAAAAGGGGGGTGAATTTTTAAAATCAGCGTATGTATATCTCAAAACTTTGAAAGTTTACAGATGCAAAAATTGGTATTTAGAATCTTCATTAAAAATAAAGAAACACGTATTTTTTTTGTTTTCGGAAAATCCCAATAGGAAAGGTGGAAAGGGGTGAAAAAATGGGTTGAATGAATTTAATGAGGAAACTTATATCTCAGAAATTGAATATATTACAGACCTGAAAATTGGTGTTTTGGATCTCCTTTAAAAATAAACAAACACGTATTTTTTGTTTTTGGAAAATCCTATTAATGGGGGGTGAGAGGGGGTGAATTTTTAAAATAAATATCTATATCACAAAACTTTTAAAGTTTATAGATGTAAAAATTTAGTATTTAGAATCTCCTTTAAAAATAAAGAAACACGTATATTTTTGTTTTCGGAAAATCCCAATAGGAAGGGTGGAAAAGGGTGAAAATGTGTTGAATGCCTTTAATGAGGCTAATTATATTTCAGAACCTGAAGATATTACAGACCTGACAATTGGTATTTGGGATCTACTTTAAAATAATAAAGAAACGGGTATTTTTCGTTTTTGGAAAATCAAAATAATGGGGGGGGGGTGAAAAGGGGAGTGAATTTTTAAAATGAGTGTATATACATCCTAAAATTTTAAACGTTTGCAGATGTAAAAATTGATATTTTGAATCTCCTTTAAAAATAAATAAACATGTATTATTTGTTTTTAGACAATCCCAATAGGAGGGGTGTAAAAGGGTGAATAATGGGTTGAATGCCTTCAGTGAGGACACACATATCTCAGAAACTGAAGATATTACAGAACTGAAAATTTGTATATGGGATCTCCTTTAAAAATAAAGAAACACGTATTTTTATGTTTTTTTGAAAATCCAATTAATGGCAGCTAAACAGGAGTGACATATTTGGGTGAATTTTTTGAAAGACAGTATCTACAGAATATCTGAGAAACGTAGAATGTTACAGACGTAAAAAGTGATATTTGGAATCTCCTGTAAATGTAAAGAAACATAGGCGATTTGTTTTTGGAAACTCCTCTTAAGAGGAACTAAAAAGGGGGTTAAATTTTAAAATGAGAATTTATACAGTATATCTCAAGAAACTTAACATGTGACAGAAGTGAAAAATGGTATTTTTATCTGTATAAAAATAAGGAAACGTGTATTTTTAGTTTTCGGATATAGCACTTGGGTGGAGGGGGACGGGGTGTAAAAGGACTGAAAATGGTGTTGAATTCTTTTAATTAGGCTACTGTTATCTCAAAAATGAAGATGTTACAGACGTGAAATTTGATATTTGGAATCTGCTTTAAAAGTAAAGAAACACGAATTCTCGGAAAATCCAATGAATGGGGAGGGGGGGGGGGAGGTGAAAGAATTGAAAAATTAATTGACTTAATTGTATGAGAATACTTACATCTAATAAAAACTAAAGTTGTTAGGGCCTACAGACGTGAAAATTGGTATTTGGATCACCTTTAAAGACAAAGAAAAGCCCGTTTTGTGGGGGGGGGAGGATCATCTTGGGAGGCGTGAGTGAAAATGAGTTGAATTCCTTTCAAGAGGACACATAAATCAAAAACTGAAGAAGTTACAGTCATGATAATTGGTATTTAGAAGATCCTTTACTATTAAAGAAACAAGTATTTTTTGCCGGAAAGTTCACTTGAAGGGGGGAGGAGGAGTTTGAAAGTGAAAAAAGTGAATTATTTTAATCTGAAAACTGAAGGTAATAGACGTAAACAATGGTGTTTGGAATCTCCTTTAAACATAAAGAAGCACGCCTTCTTTTAGTTGTTTTTTTTGGGGGGGGGGTGTAAATAAACTTAACGGCGGTGGGGTGTAAAAGGAGTTGAGACCAATTGATTTTACTGTTCATAATGTATTTATAAGGAGCCTCCGTTGCTCAGGCGGCAGCGCGGTGGCCTCTCACAGCTGGGTTCCGTGGTTCAAATCCCGGTCTCTCCATGTGACATTCGTGCTGGACAAAACGGAGGTGGGACAGGTTTTTCTCCGGATACTCCGGTTTTCCCTGTCATCATTCATTCCAGCAACACTGTCCGATATAATTTCATTTCATTTGTCATCCGTTAATCATTGCCCCAGAGGAGTGCGACAGGTTTCGGCTGCCGGCACAATTCCTATTTTCGCCGCCAGATGGGGGCTTTATTCATTCCATTCCTGACCCTGTCGAATTACTGGAAACAGGCTGTAGATTTTCGATGTACTTATTCTGATCATAAACCGATCATTTTTAATCTTTCCTGGGTTCGTTTTCAAGAGCCATCTTTCCCTTCGGAGAACGTTCTTAGATTACAGTATCTTCTCCTGGCATATAAATAAAAATTTAAACACATTTGAAATAAACGATAGGAATGAGATTGACCGTCCAGTTTTTCACCTCTATAATATGGTCAATAATGCACGGAAGTATGTCATTGGTATCGCCAGAAATCCCGCACACTTGCCTACGCGCGACAATGGTGCTGGTCACTATGTCAACAATGACAATGGCAGCAGATGTAATTTACCGCCAAGTAGCGGTCTTGCGTCTTGCTGTTGGGTCCAGAACATCTATAATTATAATAATAATAATAATAATAATAATAATAATAATAATAATAATAATAATAATAATAATAATAATGTTCTGAACCATCGTCAAATGTGCGGACCGTGCTGGAAACGGGTCCTGGACGGGTAATGACTAAGAATGTAGTCCGGCTGCGGGTTCAGAACCGCCAAGGCACCCATGACGACACCACGCCGGATCTCCTGAAGGATTTCATCCGTATGAAAAATGCTTATAGGAAAAGATGGCAAAGATTTAGGGACGCAACTGACCGGGTGGAATACTTGGACCTAGCCCGGGAGGTATGAAATCGATTGCTGGAAAGAAAGATTGAAAAATGGAGGGAGACTTGCCGTAATCTATTAGAAAACGAGTCACATCACGAATTTTGGCGGATTCTCGCAGAAAACGAGTCAGATCGCGAATTTCGGCGGATTATATATCTAAAACAATAAACATTCAATTATAAATTTCAGTATAATAGCGTAGCGAAGCACGGGTACCTTGCTAGTTCATGAATATTTCTGTTATCACAGCCTGTACGGTAAAACTGTATCAGACATTCATGATCGAAAATTCTATTTTATATAACTTTTGTTATGCAGTGTTTATCGATAGGTCCACTAGTAACACAGATATTTGATAATTAAGTTGTTAGCCTTCCCCTAAGCTACCATTTCAACCAGCACAAATAAAATCATTTATGCCCCAGATCGTAGTGCCTTATTTCCCGACTTTACATGACGATTTTCACTGCATTCTGTTCAGCCGTTTTCTCGTTATGCGCGTACGTACCTACATATATACCGTACAGAGGGCTTACACATGTCCAGCCGCGGTGTAGGGGGCAACACGTCCGCCTGTCACCCAGCGGCCCCAGGTTCGATTCCTAGCCGGGTCAGGGGTTTTTAATTGTAAATGATCGATATCCCTGGCCTGGGGACTGCTTGTTTGTGTCGTCCTTTACTTCCGCTTTAATTACACTTTACACTTCCGCCATTTCCAAATACACGTAGGTGAAAAGTAGGGGCGTCGACGCCCCGAATAAATAGCATTAAAATAGATGAAGGAAAATCAAAAATTTCATTTTCATCGTATTGTCGAAACGGCCGATGCAGAAATACCATTCTCTTCTTTAAATTCTGTACAATGTACAGGCACAACTCTTATTTTATATACAAAGATTCTTTCTTTCTTAATCTGCTTACCCTCCAAGGTTGGTTTTTCCCTCGGACTCAGCGAGGGATCCCACCTCTTCCGCTTCAAGGGCAGTGCCCTGGAGTGTGAGACATTGGGTCGGGGATACAACTGGGAGAATGGCCAGTACCTCGCCCATTCGGCCTCACCTGCTATGCTGAACAGGGGCCTTGGTGGGGGATGGGAAGATTGGGAAGGATAGGCAAGGAAGAGGGAAGGAAGCGGCCGTGGCCTTAAGGTAGGTACCATCCCGGCATTTGCCTGGAGAAGTGGGAAACCACGGAAAACCACTTCCAGGATGGCTGAGGTGGGAATTGAACCCACCTCTACTCAGTTGACCTCCCCAGGCTGAGTGGACCCCGTTCCAGCCCTCGTACCATTTTTCAAATTTCTTGGCAGGGCCGGAAATCGAACCCGGGTCTCCGGGGGTAGCAGCTAATCACACTAATCAATACACCACAGAGGCGGACTATATATAGAGATTACTGACTCATATTGAGAACTACAGTTATGTTTGGCCATCAGCCTTCTCTTACACTAAACAACTACAACGAAGAAATCAGAATGAATAACAGAATATAATAATAATAATAATAATAATAATAATAATAATAATAATAATAATAATAATAATAATAATAATAACGTCACTATCCGGTCACCAAGACGGTGGTCCTAATTCCAGCCAACATACGCGGAGTTATTGAAATGAAAAGTTATTTCCCTGTGGTTCGGATTTCACGTAAAAATTTATGTTTCATGGTTAAAATCACTATTTCAGCGGTCATATAGGCTACAATAACATGATTCCTTATTTTAAAATAACAATAAAATCATTAAAATTGTCAAGATTAACACCACCGGGAGAGATGGCCGTGCGGTTAGGGGCGCGCGGCTGTGAGCTTGCATCCGGGAAATAGTGGGTTCGAATCCCACTGTCGGCAACCCTGAAGATGGTTTTCCGTGATTTCCCATTTCCACACCAGGCAAATGCTGGGGCGATACCTTAATAAATGCCACGGCCGCTTCCTTCCAACACCTAGGCCTTTCTTATCCCATCGTCGCCATAAGACCTTGTGTCGGTGCGACGTAAAGCCACTAGCAAGAAAAAGTAATAATAATAACACCACTGGGCTAGATAACAGAAGCAATGCCTGTAATAAAATATACAGTATTTAGCCCAAGGTATGGTATACGTGCCTCGATTCTTTAGTATGAGAGTACATCAGCATTTACCTGGAGCGACAAACAGGAAAATGTGGGCGATCTGGGATTGCCGTTATTACGATGGGATCCGAAATTCATATCTTTCTTCTTCTTCTTTCTTCTTTGTCGTTTAGGCCTACTGAGGACCACGGGACTCGTATCTACTCTTCGGTAAAATTGTTGCTTTCTTCTTCTTCTTCCAATACTCCATTTGTTGACTATGTGCCAGCTTTCTCTCCTTCATATCTTCAAATAATGCAGCAGTCAGTCCTATGGCGTAGCGGACTTAATCGACTACGAAGATTTTCCAAGAACTGAAATATCTCCTGAAGAAGGAAGTTGATTGCTCGACTTGCTCGACATCGGAAGGTCAATGAGACCAGTGCTCCTATACCGCTAGGTTCGCTTTCAGACACGTGCCCACTTGACGCAGCTCAGATTGCAAGGTCGCTAAGCTCACGTAACAAAGATGGCTCGGCATATCAAATCCTAAAATAAAAACTACAGCTGTGTGATATCCTACGAGCAGTTCGCTTTTCAGAGCTATGTCACGTAACGAACTCCGACGCTTCGCGTTATCTCTCTTCTAAATACAGTAATCAACTTGCAAGACTGTCGCCATTAAAGGGTCCAAGCTAAACCATGCCTGTCATCAATGGTGAGTAAAACCAACAAAGTTGTTTTACACATGGAGCTGTATACAGTAATGCCCACACTGTTCATTAATTGAAAAGAATTTAAAAATGGGCTGAATTAAACGAATTCCTTACCTGAAAAAATGACTATCTGGAATAAAGCAGTTCATTTCATGAATATCTACACGTCCTGCACCGCACGTCACAGTGTCAGAACTGCGGTGAGTTCGGAAACCATCTCATACGTTTCGGTTTCTCATGCTCGTAATGTTTTTTTTTTATTCGGGGGGCCCCCGAAGCCCGCTCCCCCCGCGTGACCATCGACTCAATCTACATGGCCTCCGACATGCTATTATTTCTAAGAAGAAGAAAGAGATAGCAGGGAGGAGTGGGAGGTGATACAAGGAGTATCTGCCGGTTTCAGAGTCAGACTCGCTACCACGGCAAAGTTTGTATTGGTTGGATAGTGTTAAGGTATGGTATTGAAGGGTCAGGGAAAAACCACATAGGCAGAAAGAAGAAAGAGCCTACATGTAAAACAAGGCAGCCGCATATCGTAGAAGTAGAGAGGAGAAATATAGCCTAAATATACCGATAAGCAAAACTACGATATCTTTCGTGCCAGGGAGTAAGCGTATAAGTCATGTTATATCGGAACCTCATAGTACAAGTCACTGATTTAATTGTCAACCAACACAGGTAGGTCTTACGGCAACGATGGGACAGGAAAGGGCTACAGGTGGGAAAGAAGCGCTCGTGGCTTTAATAAAGGTACAGCCCCAGCATTTTCCTGGTGTGAAAATGGGAAACCATTGAGAACCATTTTCTGGGCTGCCGACAGTGGAATTCGAACCCACTATTTCCCAAATACAAGCTGATATAGTGATGGCTAGCTCGTTAATAAGTCTTTCAAAATGAACGCTTCACTCCTATGAAGTGTCAACTAATCATTCAATGTCATCAACTGGTAGTTCAAACACTTCACAGTTCTCACACTTCATAGCATTCACAACTCATTCGATTCGTCTGTCGCTCGCTCAATCGCTCTCTTTCGCCCCAACCCACAATCTGCGTCATTCATTTCCCCTTCACTCTTAGGCCTGTCAACTGTGTTCTTACACCATTAAAGATATATACGAAGACACTGACAGTCTGACAGAGTGGGCGGTTACGTGCCAGATGCGACCGTGCCGGATGCGACCCGGCCATTATCGTGCCAATAGCGACCGAGCGGATATGCATCGTGCCGCATGCGACCCATCAATCACTTACAACTTACCTGCATTAAGGGCTGTCACCAAGTGGCAGATTGTTTATCATCAGCTAACTTGGTATTTTTCTAAAATAAAGGTCTGACACCGTTATTAGCAGGTTAGAGTGCCGTTGGTCGAAAGAAAAATATAATAATGTTGCTGGCTTTACGTCCCAGTAACTACTTTTATGGCTTAAGGAGACGCCGAGGTGCCGGAGTTTAGTCCCGCAGGACTTATTTAACGTACCAGTAAATCCATCGACACAAATCTGACGTATTTGAGCACCTTCAAATACCACCAGACTGAGCCAGTATCGAACCTGCCAAGTTGGAGTCGGAAGACCAGCATCTCAACCATCTGAGCCGTCGAGCCACTTAGCCAGGATGAAAAAAAAATTCACTATCATAATGTAGGCCGGCAGGGTAGGAAAGTTGGTGTATACAATTTGTAATCACTAGATTGCGTACGAAAAGCCTGGATTCAAATCCAAACCTCTTCGCAGTGTTCAAATGAAGTGAGGGGATATGATGCTGTTGATGGTGATTCGGCCCTCGGAAGGGGACGTAAAGCATTGAGCAGACCCCTTGGTATTATTCGAAAGTAGTAGGCTACGTGCCGACACCGGGTTTCATCTTTCCCTACCTCATTATCATAATCTCACATCCAGACGCGCAGGCCTCCCATGTGCGTCAGGTAGAAAGACCTGCACCAGGCAAGCCGAACACGTCCTCGGACACTCCCGGCACTAATAGGACACGATAAGTAGGCCTAAGTCGTAAATAATTTCAGAGAATTAGGATCTTTTTTTTGTTGTTGCTAGTGGTATTACGTCGCACCGACACAGACAGGTCTTAAGGCGACGATGGGATAGGAAAGGGCTAGGAGTGGGAAGGAAGCGGCCTTGTCCTTAATTAAAGTACAGCCCCAGCATTTGCCTGATGTGAAAATGGGAAACCACGGAAAACCATCTTCAGGGCTGCCGACAGTGGGATTCGAACCCACTTTCTCCCGGAAGCCAGCTCACAGCTGCGCGCTCCTAACCGCACGGCCAACTCGCCCGGTAGAGAATTTATTGAACATCTCGCTTGGTAAATTATTCCAATCCCTAACTCCTCGTCCTATAAACGAATATTTGCTGCAATATGTCGTCTTGAATTCTAACTTTATCTTCATATTGTGATCTTTCCTACTTTTAAAAACACCACTCAAACTTATTCGTCTACTAATGTCATTCTACGCCATCTCACCACTGACAGCTCGGAACATCCCGCTTAGTCGAGCAGCTCGTCTTCTTACTTCTAAGTCTTCCTAGCCCAAGGTTTGCAACATTTTCGCAACGCTACTCGTGTGTTTTGTTACCAAACATTATCGATTGTTTTCTGAAAGTGATTCAAACTTAATTTCGGAGTCCCCGGTACAGCGTAATTAGTTTCTGATACAAATTTAGATATGACTAGCTAACATACCCATGCTTCGCTACGGAATTCTACATTGTATTCAGAATTCTAGGTTAAATACTCTACACGTTGTGAATAAGATTATATTAAACTACATAGCTCTTAAAGTTACTCAGAAAAGCGACGGGCAAGTCACCGTACGTGTTTTCGCATGTGAAGACTTGGTTAGGAAATTATAATGGCAGGTCCTCTTGCCTACTGTCAGTCACAATCAACTTGGTAAGTTTTTATTATGATGGTAGGCCCACTTGCCTACTGCCAGTCAGTGGAGTTGGGCAGTTTGATGATAATGGCAGACACTCACTCTCTACCTGTCTTTTTACATCCTCAGAAAGACTGTCTTTGTGGTTTTGCCAACTGAAATCATCATAGGTCATTACAATGAAGTCAACAGAAATGTCGCAGTTACAAGCAATGCTATCATAATTATGAAATACTCGATAAAATAGAAAACCGCATATTTTCTCATTTTAACAGTACTATGCTGCCGATCTAATAGTCCAAAGTTCCCGACCTGGAATGACCAGGCCGCAGACAGCCGTGAACACTCCTCTGCCATTATTCCTTTAAGTGTGCACACTGCTCATTCCAATCAGTGCCACAGAGTAGGAATCAAATGCGTGGAGTACTATGATAAACCAGAATGTTACGTACCAGTAGTACCAGAAAATCGATGAACCAGAGGAAAGTCATGCTAAAGAAGAAAGTTATCTAACTCCACATTCCCCTGTGACGGGGGGCCGGTAGAATTACACCCACGGTATTCCCTGCGTGTCGTAAGGGGCTCTCAACTTGGGAGCGTGGGTTAGTGACCACGAGGCACTGAGTTGAGTCCTAGCACTGCTTCCACTTACTTGTGCCAGGCTCCTCACTTTCATCTATCCTATCCGACTTTCCTTCGTCAAATCTTGTTCTATTCCAACCCCGACGGGATTAGAACTTTCTAGGCCTGGAGAGTCGTTCGTTTTCACGCCCTTCGTAACTCTTGTCTTTCTTTCGCTGATATCTTCCTTTTTCGCAGTGTCGGATCCCTTCCATTCTTCTCCCTGATTAGTGTTAAATAAAGGATGGTCACCTAGCTGCACTTCCTCTTAAAACAATAATCACCACCACCACCAACTCCCCAGCTACTTCCCGCCAATATTCACGTAGGCGGCTATACTCCGTACGCAGCAGTAATCCTATCTATCGGAGATGAGTGCAAACAGAAGAGACGAAGCATATCACAAAATGATTAATAAAATAAAAAGTGTATGATCATGAAAGAAAATTAATTGTTCTATTAACCGGTGCTATCGGAGCTATAGCAACTACTATAGGAATAATTAAGTGATTCCAACAGTCAATGTAATGTCATTGTTGAGTACTTTTATGAGCTTTTGATATTGTAGGCTTCACATTTAGTTTTCTTCCAACTCTCTGATATTGGGGCATCTAATGTAAAGGGAGTCTTCCTTTCTTTCATGACTCCCGCTTGTCTTATTCTTCAAGCAATCGTTCCTTTACGATCTCCCTTGGTTAACTCTCGTTCTTTTCTGAACCCGACAGTATTACGTATGGAAGCATAGAGACTCTTTAATTTTCACGCCCTTGGTAGCCCTTGTCCTTCTTAGGCCGATAAATTCATTTTTCGAAGTATCGGGCCCCTTCCATTTTTTCTCACTGATTAGTATTATATAGAGGATGGTTGCCTAGTTGTACTTCCTCTTAAAACAATAATCACCACCACCACCACCACCACAACCAATACCACCACCACTCTTATCATAGTCGGTACGGTAAAACTGAATAAAACATACATGATCGGAAAGGAGCGACTAGCACTAATGCATTGACTGTATTTTGCGACAGTACAGGGCCTAACTTCATACTTTGAACTTAACAAACCTAACGAACGTTTGGTAAATATTCAACAATGAGGCCTAAAGCGCAACTTGACTTTTTCCAATGATGATGATTCCTGCCCTTTATTTGTCCTCTCAAGGTGAAAACAGAAAAGCACGGAACCCTATCTTCAGGACGGTCGTCTGTGGAATTCAAACCACTGACCATTCGATTTCAGCAAACTCGCCGGAATAGCGTGCTGCTGATAACTGCTGTTCGGGTTGGCCAGTCGTTAATTAATAATACCATAACTAGAACACAGCTGTCCGGCTGCACAGCTGAATGGCTAGCGTACAAACCTTCTGGCCCTGAGGACCCGGGTTTGATTATCGTCCGGGCCAAGGATTAATACATTAACAAGTGCATTCCTATGGTTCAGAGACTGGGTATATCTGTCGTCTTCAACACTTGTACGCAGCACACAATAGGACTCGTCACTCACCACCACCACCAACACCACATTAACATGTAGCATTTCTCCTCTAATGGTTGGCGTCAAGAAAAGCATCCAGCCGTAAAAGAATGTCAAATCTGCTACACACCTTGACCCGCAGTAAGAACCGGATAGAGTGGACAGTAATAGAAACGAGCCCAGTGGCATCACTGTTCGCTTCTCACCAAGGCAGTCCGCGTTTGATTCCCAGCCAATACGAGTGGGATTTACGAAATGAAATACTACGCCCGTTTTCCTGGAGATGAAAAATGGGAAACCACGATAAATCATTTTAGAGGATGGCCGACGGGGTATTCGAACCCAGCAGCCTACCGAAGTAGCTGTAATTAGTCGTCCGGCAACGCACTGACCTATCCTGATTGGTACCTTCTCCCAGACATGGAGGTGCAGCTCCATATGTGGACATATTTTAGGAAAATACTATTTATTTGCTACTGGCTTTACGTCTCACCGACACAGATAGGTCTTATGGCGACAATGGGATAGGAAAGGCCTAGGAGTTGGAAGGAAGCGGCCGTGGCCTTAATTAAGGTACAGCCCCAGCATTTGCCTGGTGTGAAAATGGGAAACCACGGAAAACCATCTTCAGGGCTGCCGATAGTGGGATTCGTACCCACTATCTCCCGGATGCAAGCTCACAGCCGCGCGCCTCTAACCGCATGGCCAACTCGCCCCGGTGGGAAAAGACGTAAACGCATCACCATATTTCGTGTTGTAAAACGAGTTTCCCCCAGAAGTGTTATGTAAAGTAGGGGCAGTAGCTGCTTATAAGACTTTTTGAAATGACATTGCACTTCGTTTAGCTTACCTTATCTTGGGTGATGACACAACTTATCAAATGACAATTTGCTTGTCAACGCCGGTCGCATCCTGTCAACGCCCGTCGCATCCGGCACGGTTACAGATTATGCGGTCGCTAGTGGCACGGGTCGCATGCGGCACGGTCGCATCTGGCACGCCACCGAGTGGGCATAGCAGATATGAAAATAACATGGTTACCTTGTGAATCTCGAAGTAAAGAATGCGCATAATTCACAGCCGAAAGAGTACCTCCCTTGTATGAATGTTAATCACATGCACAACACGTAAATAATTAAGCAAAGTTGCATTTTGGGGAAAAGAATAATTAAATAAAGAATAAAAATGAAAAGACTTCGTATCACTTCTGAAGCAAATGTTTAGAGATTTCCATATAAAAATATGATTTGTTCCACTCTTCATTCCAGTCAGGTGATTCCTTCTGTCTGCTGTAAGGTGCCCGGCCTTCGAGAACACACCTTCGCATGCCGTGGAGGTTGCAACAATTTATAGCCGCATTTCAGCAAATTCAAAGAGTGTTAGGAATACAGACTGCCGTTCAGACCACCACACCCTGTCTCTGTAGTAGGAGTTCCTGCAAACATTTATCTACTTCCACTATGGCAGCAGCTCTGATGATGATGATGATGATTATTATTATTCTTATTGTTGTTGTTGTTTTTTGTTTAAAGGGGCATAACAGCTAGCTCATCGGCCCCTAATGGCACGACGTACAACGAAATGAAAACTAAAACTAAAAATGTATCCACTGACTAAAATCTAAAACGAATGATAATGAAAGAATGATCGTGAAACAAAAACAATCAGTGGATCAAATTCACAATGACGTAATATCTGGGATGATGCTTACTATCTAAAGGGGTCCAAAATGCCGGTCACCGGCCCTTCACAATGGTACTAATCACTAGTAAAGCAGAACCATGGTGTTCATCCTACAATGGTACTACTCACAGCACAACGTACAGGTAACAAAACCCATGGTGTTTCGCACGTAAGGGCACCACTCACAAGCAATGCAGACCCATGGTGCTCCGCACACAGTGGGAATAATCACGGGCGCCTGTATTCCTGTCGTGTTCCTCACTTAGCGAAACTAATCACAGGCCACCCACGTATACACATGGTGTCGCTCACATAGTGGTAATAATCGTAAGCAATGTAGACCAACGATGTATCACACATTATGGTAACACCCACAGGCAACACAAACCCACTGTGTTCTTCATATAATGGTACTGCTCCCATAGTAATCCTCCCCCGTTGATACTAATCTCAGACCCAGCTGGAGGCCGTAGCGATTCGCGCTCCTTAGGTAGTACAGATTATTACTCTAAAACGGAGCACAACCAGGCACATGTAGCAGTTCTAATCGCAAGAAAAGTCGACCCATGGTGTTCATCAAGTAATGGTGGTACTAGTCGCAAGTAACGTCGACCCATGGTGTTCCGCACGCAATCGCACTATTCACAAGTTGCATCATGGTTCGAATGTCATCATCCCTTGGTCGCCCCTTTTTGTTGCCTCTTATGACAGGCAGGGTATACCGTGGGTGTATTCTTCGTCTGCGTCTCCCACCCACAGGGGTGAGGCAGCAGATCTAGGGTGTGGATTACACCAGGCATCGTCAGTCGAGAGCGAAATGCCTTCGGAGCCGGTTTGCCCCCGCTCTCGAGGAACGAGAGCAGCTTAACAGGCAAGTAGGGGAAGTGCATGACGTAGTATGTACTGAAGGCCAGTGGCGCAAGTACAGTACGGCCACGGTATGCAACCCGCCTGATTGCTGCTCTCTTGTCACGTGACAAACACCCGTCCCGAGCGGAGCAAGTACTATACGCGAACCTTTTCTTGAGCCCTGAGCTCCCTAGTGCTGAATCGGTAGACCTCGGTTATCTTCGACATCCACATTGGCAACCTTTGAAACACAAACTATGAATCGCTTATGCATCGCTGTGCGATATCTAGCGTACACTTTATGAACTAGTACTGTTGTTGTTTACACAGCAAAGCCAAACTATATAATACATGCTAGGAACAAGATTCGCATCGAGAAATGTTATATAATGTTAAATAATGTATGTGTGACACAGTTGTTGGCGTAAGATAATAAATGTTTAGAAAATTTATATAGATCGATCATATTATCGATTCAATTCAGATTTCATTTCCATCCAGTTGGCAGTATAACCGGAACCGGCAGCGCGCCCTCCTTACTCCTCACCCCGTAAAAATCGGGCTCAAGAAAAGGTTCACGTATAATAACATCGGCTCCCTAGAGCAACTACGTGATGACGTCTGGATTACACTACAGCCTGGAAAGAACCTCATCAAATACAACTCGGAAACAAGAAGTAGATCGGCGATTGGAATTGGATTTTCTCCAGTGGCATTGGCTGCGTCCGACACGTATCTCTCAGAGTACCTGATCAGGTTTTATATTGCTTTTTCGCCACGTTTTTTGACAGAAAATCCCCGTAATTTGAACCGGGATCCAATAAAGTTGCTTCTGCGAAAATTGAATTTTCCTCTGCACTGCGAAATCGCCGGTTTAGCTATTCTACTAGCTTCTCAGCCATCTGTTTCAAATCACCACGAATTTCACTGTTATTGGTAAATCTGTAACACCACCTTTTCAACGACCGACTGAGGAGTATAACGTTTGACGCAGTAATCAGCCTTTGACTGCTAATTTCCTCAGTACAGTCTTTGAAAACTTTCAACACTTCGCAGGCTTGTTTTATGCTTACAATGCCGTATGTGGTTAAATTTGGAAGATCCATATAATTTACAATTATAAAATTAATGATATCAGGGAATTCTTGACATCAACTATTCCTTGTAGCATATCAAATGTTGAATTCCATCCACCCGTGATGGTATCCTGTTTTAGCGGTTGGGACTGTTTCTTTCAACTGTTCCTGCATCTTTTTGAGAATCATGCTGGCCTGCGAACTTCTTTTAAAAAATCAACATTCTTTCACTTTGTTCAGAATGAGCTGAATGTGCTGAAGCCCATTCTGAACAATTAAATTCAGGATGTGTGCGAAACAAGGCATGTGTTTCCAGGCTGTGAGTCGTATTACTGCCACAACATTAGCAGCATTGTCACTAACTGCACACATGACTTTTTCTTCAATGGTACCAATGGCCCAATATGGCTGTTTACTTTTTGAATTTCATGGATTAGTATTCCTGACAAAAAAATCTAAAAAATTAATACAGGATTCATTCATCTTCATCATCATTTCCCGTTTCCAGCTTACCGGGTCGGGTTGTGAATCAAGGACCTCCATCGCTGCCTGTCTCTCCACTACTCTTCTTCTTTTTTTCTGGTTTTCCTCCCCTCTTCTCTATGTACTCCTACACTGAATCTGTCCACCTCTTCCAGGGTCCTCCTCGTGGTCTCTTTCCTGTTAACTTTTCTGAGAAACCTTTTATTGGCTCTCTCTCTTCTCCCATTCTCATCATATGCCCATACCACTTTAGCTTTGTTGTTTCTATCCTGTCTTGAAGATTCAAGATTCCTGTCCATTTCCTTATCTCTTCATTTCTAATTCTGTCATTTCTGGTCTTGCCCTGGATACCCCTTAGGAATTTTATCTCCGCTGCCTGTAATCTCCTCTCGTTTTTCTGTAGTCCACGATCCAGCTGCATGGGTTAGTATGGGTTCATAATAGGTTGAATATAACACTTTCTTACATTTCTTCGGGACTTTAAGGTAGGTAAATACATACTTATGGCGGTGGTTATCAATCATATTAATTCTATTTTGGATTGAATTTTAAGAGGAACATAATATTATGATGCAAATCGCTGGTAACCCTGGTGTTTTATGGCAAAGTACAGCTAAACAGGTGCCGCGGGCAGATAAAGACAATGTTAAGTGCATCATGCGAATATGGCGAACCTAGATTGAACATATTTCCTTCGTTATATGAGGCAGGCTTCTCTGTTTATCCTTTTCATGCCACTATCAACCAGGATCTAGATTCTGTAAGCGGGTAAGTTTTTTTTGCCCGTACAGGCCATGAAGGCCCTTGGAGGGGTGGAAGGTAAAGGCTTCCACTATCCGTAACCTCGGCACTTGATGGGGTAGAGTGGTTGGCTCTACGCCCGGCCGCGGGTAAGCTATTGGGTGTCTATAATTACATAGCTCTGTCATGTGTTGGTAATATTATTATGCTATTTGCTGTACGTCGCACCGACACAGATACGTCTTATGGCGACGATGGGATAGGAAAGGCCTAGGAATGGGAAGGAAGCGGCCGTGGCCTTAATGAAGGTACAGCCCCAGCATCTGCCTGGTGTAAAAATGGGAAACCACGGAAAACCTTCTTCGGGGCTGCCGACAGTGGGGTTCGAACCCACTATCTCCCGATTGCCGGATACTGGCCGCACTTAATATTATTATGAAGCTTTATTGAGTGAGATACTGTGAACGAAGTCGCTGGTGAGTGACATATTGAGCAGCTTCATCAGACTTCATTACTTCATGAACGAACTACTTCTTTTGATAATTCAAAGTGAAGAGTGTGAAAGTGAAGCAGTTCATAGGAATGAACTGGTTCTACCCATCGTAAGCCGACAGCTACGTGACGCAATCCGCACGGCCACTTGCTCGGTCGAAGGCAACACAGATATTGGAATGATAGAACAGTAAAGAGTTAGGGCTGGAACGATAGCGGCCGTGATCTTAATTAAGGTCCAGCTCCGGCATTTGCCTGCATGACCACCGACGGTGTGGTTCGAACCCACCATCATTTGTATACAAGTGTACAGCTACAAGACCTGTACTGCGTAGGCAGCTCGCTCGGTTTGGTTAAGAATCTAAGTCAACTTCCATTTGATTTTCAACCCAACAGAGGTTCGACGTTGACCTAACCAAAAAATTTGCTCCAGGTCTGTATATGAAGACTATCTCAAGCAGTTTATTATCAGTCCTATCTACAGTCACAAACTCTTTCTTGGGCTCCTCAAATATAATTCATTTGGAATGTCTAAGATTGGGAGAAAGAAACAAAACCGTAATAACCGTGATATAAGAATTACCGCTTTCATTTATTACCATCAGCATTTTCTCCTATCCAGATTAGAACACTTAGAAGTTTAGGACAAACTGAAGAAACTGTGACCCAAAAAGGTCATGGAGAATTAAATCTCAGTAATAAGTGGAGATTCGGTCCTACGATCAAGAGGTATTGAGCATGCCTCTTACCCGGAAGCTCCGGGTTAGATTCCTGACCTGGTCAGGGATTTTTACCTGGATCTGAAGGCTGGTTCGAGGTCCACTTGACCTACGTGAGAACAACTGATGAGCCATCAGACAGTGAGATACCAGCCCGGTCTAGAAAGCCAAGAATAACGACCAAGAAGATTCGTTACGGAACGCTGACCACGCGTCACCTCGAAATCTACAGGCCTTCGGACTGAGCAACGGTCACTTAGGTGGCCGATGTCCATGAGGACTGTAGCGCCATGGGAAATGCAAGCTACCTGCTACATGGCCCGTACCGCGCAACCATCACCTATCTAGAGACTTTTAATACTGAAATGTGGTTGGAAACGAAGTCTTGGGCACCAAAACATTACCAAGAGGCGGCTACAGGTTAAAGGATTCCTGGCTGTAGGACGACATCAGTCATTTATTTCACTTATATACCTTCAGTTTCGTATACAAATTGAAGTACGTTGGTAAAGAGAGCTTGTTCATTCGAAGTTTAATGGGCTCGAGTTTTGTATTGTTTACTACAAAATATTTCACACATAGCAAATAATTCTGTACACTTAGCAGAAACAATCAACTTCTTTCTTTCTTTCTTTCTTACTTTCTTTCTTTCTTTCTTTCTTTGCTAGTGTTTCAACGTCACACAAACTCAGGTCTTCGGCGGCGATGGGATAGAAAAGGGGCTAGGACTGCGAAGGAAATGACCGTGGCTTTAATTAAACTACAGTCCCAGTATTTACTTGATGTGAAAATGAGGAACCACGAAAAAATTTATCCAGGATTCCCGATAGTGGGGTTTGAACCCACCTCTCCCTAATGCAAGCTACGTGCTACATGGCCTGTACCGCGCAACCATCACCTATCTCGAGAATGTTAATACTGAAATGTGGTTGTTTTAATGGCTGTGCAAAAGGTATCATAGACAACTAACAAAGCCGCGGATTGCAGTGCCTATAGAAGTGTTAAACTAAAAGTGAAGAGTGTTGTCAAAATAGCCAGCATATTCGAAAGTCTGTGACGTGCAAAAAGAATTACAATGATTAAACAAGCACAAGATAAAACAAAACAATAAATAATAATGTTAATTGCTTTACGTCCCCACAAACTACTTTTAAGGTTTTCGGAGACGCCGAGGTGCCGGAATTCAGTCCCTCTCAGGAGTGCTTTTACGTGCCAGTAAATCTACCGACACGAGGCTGACGTATTTGAGCACCTTCAAATACCACCGGACTGAGGCAGGATCGAACCTGCCAAGTTGGGAGCAGAAGACCGTCCGAGCCACTCAGCCCGGCGAAACAAAACAACATTCTGAAATAAACTATTACTAATTCACAGCAATAACATTGTCCGGCTCCATGGCTAAATGGTTAGTGTGCTGGCCTTTGGTCACAGGGGTCCCGGGTTCGATTCCCGGCAGGGTCGGGAGTTTTAACCTTTATTGGTTAATTTCGCTGCCACGGGGGCTGGATGTATGTGCCGTCTTCATCATCATTTCATCCTCATCACGACGCGCAGGTTGCCTACATGTGTCTAATCAAAAGACCTGCATGTGGCGAGCCGAACTTGTCCTCGGACACTCCCGGCACAAAAAGCCATATTTCATTCCATTCCATTTCATTACCAATAACATCGTATGATGTCGAAAAATATCTTCTTTTAAACTGTTTTGAGTAACAATCGAAATATGTTTATATTTGTCACTTTACGAAATAGGTCACTTTCGTAAACTTGTGTTATATTCCATTTGTTTAGTCACCTAACTAGCACAGCAGTGGTTTGTGCAAGTCCCTGCCTGTACCAGCCTGAGTAGATGTACACAACACGATATGTACCTACAATACGCAACACTGTCGGTAGCCGAAATTCCATCCCTACGGTGTTAATAAAATGGTGGCTTCCCACACGGAAGGCTGTGGCTCAAATCCCGGTCCATCCTGGCTTGAGATTTATCTCAAAAATCACGTGGCCTTAGGAAGGGCATCCGGCCTTAAACCTCCGGCCAAAACCAAAATGCTCCACCGACCCCAGAAATAGCTGGGATAAGCTGAAGGATGTTTAAATATTTATGCAATACTAGCAAGATACCCGTGCTTCGCTACGGTATTATACTGAAATTTATAACTGAATGCTTCACGTTTTGTATATAATCCGCCGAAATTCGCGATCTGACTCGTTTTCTGAGAGAATCCACTAAAATTTGCGATCTGCCTCATTTTCTGAGAGTTTACGGCAAAGTTCCTCCCATTTTTCAATCTTTCTTTCCAGAAATCGACTTCGTACTTCCCGGGCTAGGTCTAGGTATTTCGCCCGGTCAGTTGGGTCCCTAAATCTTTGCCATCTTTTCCTATTAGCATTGTTAATATGGATCAAATCCTTGAGGAGATCCGGCGTGGTGTCTTCTTGGGTGCCTTGGCGGTACAGAACCCGTGGCCTTACTGCATTCGTAGTTATTACCCGGCCAGGACCCGTTTCCAGCGCGGTCCGCACATTGTGACGACGGTCCAGATCATTATTATTATTATTATTATTATTATTATTATTATTATTATTATTATTATTATGGACCCCGCAGCAAGATGCAAGACCGCTACTTGGCGGTAAATTACATCTGCTGACATTGTCATTGCTGACAATGTGACAGCACCATTGTCGCGCGTAGGCAAGTGCGCGGGATTTCTGGCGATACGAAAATATACTTCCATGCATCACTGACCTTATTATAGAGGTAAACAAATTGCACGGTCAATTTCATTCCTATCGTTTATTTCACATGTGTTTAAATTTTTATTCGTATGCCGGGACAATCTACTGTAATCTATAACTTTTCCAAAGGAAAAATGGCTCTTATAAACGAACCCAGGTAAGATTTATGATCGATTTATGATCAGAATCAAGTACATTATGAACATTAAAATCAATTGGTCTCAACTCCTTCTTCACCCCACCACATTTAAGTTGATTTACACCCCCCTCCCCCCGCCAAAAAACAGGGCGGGTTTCTTTATGTTTAAAGGAGATTCCAAGTACTTGTAAAGGATCTTCTAAATACCAATGATCACGACTGTAACATCTTCAGTTTTTGAGATAGGCCTATGTGTCATAAAAGGAATTCAACTCTTTTTCATCCCCGTCCCCCAAGATGATTTTCCCTCGAAAATGCGTTTTTCTTTATATTTAAAGGAGATCCAAATACCAAATTTCACGTTTGTAACAACTTTAGTTTTTATTTGGTGTAAGTATCCTCATACAATTAATTCAATTTTTCAATTCTTTCACACCTCTTCATTGGATTCCTCAAAATCAAAGAAATACGTGTTTCTTTACTTTTAAAGCAGATTCCAAATACCAATTTTCGCGTCTGCAACATTTTTCGTCTTTGAGATAATATTATTTTCATACAAATAATTCAACTAAATTTTCAATCTTCTCCCTCCACTTTAATTGGATATCCGAAAATGAAAAATACGTTTTTCTTTATTTTTAAGGAGATTCCAAATACTAATTTTCGCTCTGTAGCATCTCCAGTTTTTGAGATATCAGTATCCTATGAACAGAATTCAACCCCATTTTCAGTTATTTTTACCCCTCACCTAAGTGTTTTTTCCGAAAACAAAAAATATATGTTCCTTTAGTTTCAATAGAGATTAAAAATACCATTTTTCACTTCTGTAACTTGTTAAATTTATGAGATGTACTAATTTCACCCCCTTTTTAGTTCCCCTTAAGTGGAGTTTCCTAAAAAATCACCTGTGTTTCTTTACTTTTACAGGAGATTCCAAATACCAATTTTTACTTCTGTAATATTTTATGTTTCTGAGATATGCTGTAGATATAGTCTTTCAAAACTTCACCCCATTTGTCACTCCTGTTTAACCGCCATTAATTGGATTTTCCAAAAACAAAAAAATACGTGTTTCTTTATCTTTAAAGGACTTTCCAAATACTAATTATCAGGTCTCTAATATCTGCAGTTTCTGAGATATAAATATCTTCATTAAAGGCATTCAACCCATTTTTCACCCTTTTTCACTCCTCTTGTTGGGATTTTCCGGAAACAAAAAAATCATATTTCTTTATTTTTAAACGAGATTCTAAATGCCAATTTTTGTATCTATAAACTTTTAAGGTTTCGAGACATAGATGCTCGTTTAAAAAAAACACCGCCCTTTTCACCCCCCATTAATTGGATTTTCCAAAAACAAAAATACATGTTTCTTAATTTTTAAAGGATTTCCCAAACACAAACTTTCAGATCTGTGATATCTTCAGTTTCTGAGATATAAGTATTCTCACTGAAGGCATTCAACCCCTTTTCACCCTTTTCACCCCTCCTACTGGGAATTTCCGAAAACAAAGAATACGTGTTTCTTTATTTTTTAAAGGAGATTCTAAATACTAATGTTTACGTCTGTAAACATTTAACATTTTGAGATATAGCTACAAACAAAACAAACAAACAAACAAACCCCATGGCACTAACAGCCCTTGAAGGACCTTGGCCTACCAAGCGACCGCTGCTCAGCCCGAAGGCCTGCAGATTACGAGGTGTCGTGTGGTCAGCACGATGAATCCTCTCGGCCGTTATTCTTGGCTTTCTAGACCGGGGGAGATATAGCTACATTCATTTTAAAAATCACCCCCCCCTCTTTTTCACACCCATTAATTGTATTTTCCTAAAACAAAAAAAATACGTATTTCTTTACTTTTAAAGGAGATCCCAAATACAAATTATCAGGTCTGTAATATCTTCAGTTTCTGAGATATAAGTATCCTCATTAAAGACATTCAACCACTTTTTCACCCTTTTCTGGCCCTCGTATTGGGATTTTCCGGAAACAAAAAAATACATGTTTCTTTATTTTTAAAGGAGATTCTAAATACCAATTTGTACATCTGTAAACATTTAAAGTTTTGAGATATAGCTACATTCATTTTTAAAAATTCACCCCCTCTTCCCCCCCCCCCCATTAATTGGAATTTTCAAAAAAAATTGCATTTCTTTATTTTTAAAGGAGATCCCAAATACAAATTTTCAGGTCTGTAATATCTACAGTTTCTGAGATATAAGTATCCTCATTAAATGCATTCAACCCCTTTTTAACCCCTCCTATTGGTATTTTCCGGAAACAAAAACATACGCGTTTCTTTAAATTTAGGGGAGATTGTAAATACCAATTTTTACATCTGTAAACATTTAAAGTTTCGAGATATAGCTACATTCATTTCAAAAAATCACCCCCTTAGCGACGGAATATCAAAAAATCTTCCCTTAGTGAGCACCTATATTGTAATATAAATGTATTCTCAAAATTTCATTTATGTCCAGTAGTTTTGGTTCGGCGATGATGAATCAGTCAGTCAGGACATGTTCTTTTATATATATAGACTTCGCTACGGTATTATACTGAAATTTACAAATGAATGCTTAACGTTTTATATATAATCCGCCGAAACTCACAATCTGACTCGTTTTCTGAGAGATTACGGCAACGTTCCTCCCATTTTTCAATATTTCTTTCCAGCAATCGACTTCGTACTTCCCGGGCTAGGCCCAGGTATTCCACGCGGTCAGTTGGGTCCCTAAATCTTTGCCATCTTGACCTGGAAGCATTTTTTAATATGGATCAAATCCTTGAGGAGTTCCGGCGTGGTGTCGTCTTGGGTGCCTTGGGGGTACTGAACCCGCGGCCGGACTGCATTAGTAGTCATTACCCGGCCAGGACCCGTTTCCAGCGCAGTCCGCACATTTTGACGACGGTCCAGAACATTATTATTATTATTATTATTATTATTATTATTATTATTATTATTATTATTATTAGGGTGGGTGATATTAGTTGAATTTAGATTATTATTATTATTATTATTATTATTATTATTATTATTATTATTATTATTATTATTATTATTATTATTATTATTATTATTATTATTACTGACTCCGCAGCAAGATGCAAGACCGCTACTTAGCGGTAAATACATCCGCTGCAATTGTCATGCTGACAATGTGACCCGCACCATTGTTGAGCGTAGACAATTTCGATACCAATTATATACTTCCGTGCATTAATGACCTTATTATAGATGTGAACAACTGCACGGCCAATATAATTCCTATCGTACACTTCAAATGTGTTTAAATTTTTTTTTATTTGCTAGGAGAATCTACTGTAATCTAAGTTTAAGTTCTCCAAAAGAAAAGATGGCTCTCGAAAACGAAACCAGGAAAGATTAAAAATGATGGGTTTATGATCAGAATAAGCAGATTATGAACAGTAAAATCAACTGGTCTCAAGTACGTTTTCACCCCACCGCCGTTAGGTTGATTTACCGCCCCCCCCCCCCCCGCCCAAGCATAAAGAAGGCGTGTTTCTTTATGTTTAAGGGAGATTTCAAATACCAATGTTCACGCCTATTACCTTCAGTTTTGAGATATGAGTATCCCCATAAAAATAATTAACTTTTTTCACTTCCTTTCACACTCCCCCCTCCCCCCTCAAATGAATATTCCGGCAAAAATACTTGTTTCTTTAATAGTAAAGTATCTTCTAAATACCAACTATCACGACTCTAACATCTTCAGTTTTTGAGATATGTGTCCTCATAAAAGGAATTCAATTCCTTTTCATCCCCGCATCCAAAGATGATTTTTCATTGTTTTTAAAGGAGATACAAATACCAATTTTCACGTCTGTAACAACTTCAGTTTTTATTAGATGTACGTATCCACATACAATTAATTCAATTAATTTTTCAATTCTTTCATCTCCGACCCTCTTCATTGGATTTTCCGAGAATACGTGTTTCTTTACTTTTAAAGCAGATTCCAAATATCAATGTTCACGTCTGCAAAATATTTTGTGTTTAAGATAATAGTATCTTCATACAAACATTTCAACTAATTTTTCAATTTCCATCCCCCCTTTAAGTAGATTTCCGAAAAAAAAGCTACGTATTTCTTTATTTTTAAAGGAGATTTCAAATATACAAATTTCACGTCTGTAACATCTTCAGTTTTTGAGATATCAGTATCCTGATTAAAACAGTTCATCCCCTTATTCATTAAATTTTACACCCCCCCCCCCAAGTGTTTTTCCGAAAACAAAAAATACATGTTTCTTTAATTGTAATAGAGATAAAAATACTATTTTTCACTTCTGTAACATGTTACGTTTTTGAGATATGCTGTAGAAATGCTCATTTTAAAATTTCACCCCCATTTTAGTTCCTCTTAAGTGGAGTTTCCAAAAACAAATCACCTATATTTCTTTACTTTTACAGGAGATTCCAAACACCAATGTTTACGTCTGTAACATTTTACGTTTCTGAGGTATACTGTAGTTATAATCTTTCTAAAAATTCACCCCAATTTGTCACTCCCGTTTAACCCCCATTAATCGGATTTTCCAAAAACAAAAAATTCGTGTTTCTTTGTTTTTAAATGAGATCCCAAATACAAATTTTCAGGTGTGTAATATCTTCAGTTTCTGAGATATAAGTGTCCTCATTAAAGGCATTCAACCACTTCTTCACCCTTTTTCACCCCTGCTATTGGGATTTTCCGAAAACAAATAGTACTTGTTTCTTTATTCTTAAAGGAGATTCTAAATAGTAATTTTTACATCTGTAGACTTTCAAAGTTTTGAGATATAGACACACTCATTTTTTTAAAAATCACCTCCCCACTTTTTCACCCCTCATTAATTGGATTCTCCAAAAACAAAAAGTGCGCGTTTCTTTATTTTTATAGGAGATCCCTAATACAAATTTTCAGGTCTGTAATATCTTCAGTTTCTGAGATATAAGTATCCTGATTAAAGGCATTCAACCACTTTTTCACCTTTTTCACCCCTCCTATTGATTTTTTCCGAAAACAAAAAATACAGGTTTCTTTATTTTTAAAGGAGTTTCTACATACCAATTTTCACATCTGTAAACATTTAAAGTTTTGAGATATAGATACACTCTTTAAAAATTCACTCCCCTTTTCACCCCCCATTAATTGGATTTTCCAAAAACGAAAACATACGTGCTTCTTTATTTTTAAAGGAGATCCCAAATACAAATTTTCAGGTCTGCAATGTCTTCAGTTTCTGAGATATAAGTATCCTCATTAAAGGCATTCAACCAGTTTTTCACCCTTTTTACCCCTCCTATTGGGATTTTCCGAAAACAAAAAAATACGTGTTTCTTTATTTTTAGAGGAGATTCTAAATACCAATTTTTAGATCTGTAAACTTTTAAAGTTTTGAGATATAGATACACTCATTTCAAAAATTCACCCCCCTTTTCACCCCCTTAGCGACGGATTATCCAAAAAACCTCCTACGTCGTAATATAAAGTATCCTCAACATTTCATTTCTTTATGTCCAGTAGTTTTGGCTCAGCGATGATGAGTCAGTCAGTCAGTCAGTCAGTCAGTCAGTCAGTCAGGATAACTTATATGTAGATTAACAAAATAGAACTTATTTAGGACTGCACAATCACCGGAATGTTCTAAAATAGCACTCCTCGGTCCATTTTAGTCCAAGAACTGAAAGCAGAAAGTGAATCCGCGCAAAATCAAATTACGCCATGACATTTAAATGTATTTATGCATTATCACACATTACGAGAGAACTGTGCCAGTATGGTAAAACAATCGCTTCAAAAGTCCGCCTCTGTGGTGTAGTGGTTAGTGTGATTAGCTGCCATCCCCGGAGGCCCAGGTTCGATTCCTGGCTCTGCCACGAAATTTGAAAAGTGGTACGAGGTCTGGAACGGGGTCCACTCAAGACTCGGGAGGTCAACTGAGTGGAGGGGGTTCGATTCCCACCTCAGCCACCCTCGAAGTGGTTTTCCGTGGTTTCCCACTTCTCCTCCAGGCAAATGCCGGAATGTTACCTTAACCGAAGGCCGTGGCCGCTTCTTTCCCTCTACCTTATCTATCCTTTCCAATCTCCCCCCCCCCCCCACAAGGTCCCTGGACAGCAAAGCAGGTGAGGCCGCCTGGGCGAGGTACCAATTGTATCCACCGACCCAAAGTCTCATGTTCCAGGACAATGCTCTTGAGGCAGTAGATCTAGGATCCCTCGCTGAATCGGAAGGAAAAACAAACCCTGCACAGGGTAAACAGCTTAAGAAAGAAAGAAAAAGGAGAATTGCTCCAAAATGTTTTGAACATAAAACCTCAAACTTTATCAATTAGTACTCAACTTCGCCAAGGAGAAATATTTCACTGCCCTAAAATTAAACTGACTCAGCCTGTATGTTAACTACTGGATCATATTTTCACAACTGCTAGATACAGTATGTAACTGAATACCGGGCAAGTCAATTCGAAGAACGGCACATTCGCAAATGGGATTCATGTAATTTGTTTTATTTCAAACCAAACCAAACCAAACCAAACCAAACCAAACCAAACCAAACCAAACCAAACCAAACCAAACCAAACCCCATGGCACTACAGCCCTTGAAGTGCTTTGGCCTACCAAGCGACCGCTGCTCAGCCGAAAGGCCTTCAGGTGACGAGGTGTCGTGTAGTCAGCACGACGAATCCTCTCGGCCGTTATTCTTGGCTTTCTAGACCGACTGTTTTATTTCAGTGAAGGTGAATTGGTAAAAACAAGCTAATGGAGGACAAGAGATTACCAACGATCCACGTGGACTCGACCTTGGAGCAAAACGGAAGCACCGCGAGACGTAGAAGATAATTAAAATCTGTGTTTAATAATTTCAAGGTAAAATGCATAGAAGTAGAAGAGACCACAGTACTAGAAATTACAAGGCTTATGAAAGTTTCTAGTCCATTCTCTCTGATTTACAGTTGAGCTCCGATAGGCATGGTAGTCTAAAGTGAAAAATGTATGTATGTATGTATGTATGTATGTATGTATGTATGTATGTATGTATGTATGTATGTATGTATGTCGTACAAAGTGTGATAAATATTTAATTTTCACAAAGGATGAAGTAAGTAACAAGAGTTTCCAAAGTAGCATCAGATAAATCGAAGCATTCGTTTCCCACTTACGGATTGATCCAGAATCGAGCCGAATGAAACGAAGACCTCTGAACTGCAACCATTTGAAATTCAATTAACTGTTCCCGTTTGGGCACTAAATGACTTCCCTGACGGTTATGGTTAGGAGACAGATTATCAGTTCATTCATCCTGGTTAAGGAACCACTCAAGATGCGACTCTACAAGCCGAAAAAGGCGCTGCCTAGTGCCCTTGAGCTTGAAGGGACCTAGCGATGCGGTGTATTTCACTTAGACTACATCAACTATTAAACAAAGACTGAGTTGACTGCATTGATTTTGCTAGTAACACGCGAGCGTTACCTCAAAATTTATAGCACAAGAAATATGGCTTTGCAAAATCATTTTGACTGTGCATTGTCTGTTGCAACTGCAGAGCGATGATTTCCGAAACTGAGGTTGATCAGGAACTACTTCCGATCAAGAGCAGTTTCGTAGGTGAGTTTCCGAACACTTTTAAGGTTGTTACATACATTGTTTATTTACCGTGCATAACTGTTGTTTTACCTTGATCTAAGCTTTATAATTTATTTTTCGCCAAATTTGACCATTACGAATGTTAAAAGAACGATTGCCGAGCTTTGTTGACTCTGTCTCACCAAAATCATTTTAAGGGGCCATAAAATTAATTTCGCCTACGGTCTCGTGAGACATAGAGCCGCCTCTGGCACCACTTCAAACGCAGCCATTTCTGGTCTGGTGTTAATGGCAACCTAGGCATTGTGAACCCGTAGTGCGGCTGATGCCAGTAGTCGAGGTGTCGTGCCAGATGCGACCGGTGCCACCAGCGAACGCATTATCTGTAACTGTGCCGGATGCGACCAGTGTTGACAACCCGATTTTCATTTAATAAGCTATGTCATCATCCAAGATAAGGTAGGATAAATCAGAACCAAAAAAAAACTAACTACTAAACGTTTTCATTCCTCCCCTGAAAGGGGAGGCGGGCCTCTTAGACGGTGACGCCGTCTCTCAGGCCGGGAAATTTGTTACAGTGAAGGAGATGTGCGGAGAAGGTGAGGGGGGAGGCGGCCGTGGCCTATACTACTAACTGTCCCGGGATTCGCCTTAGTGCAGGAGAATGGAAAACCACGGAAACCCATTCTCAGGACAGCCGACGGGTGGGGCCAGGCGTGAAGTCCGGCACTGTGCCCCATGCCCGTCACCCGAATACAGAGGCGTAGAGCCACGGTAGAGCCGTGGCCAACTTTCCTCTGCTCGGTTGGCCGGTCAGAGTACAGAGCTGTTGGACCACGGACAAACCGTGGCCTCTTAAGGGATGAAACCCAAGGGCCGAAACCCACTCTGCATCCACCGACCCCCAAAAAAGTTAGAAAACAGGCCAAAAATATATAGCACTGCTCACCGCATAGGAAATGTAATTGTTCTTATAGACATGATACTGTATAGGTTTTTCGGCTTATGCCGTGTCAAGAAAATAAGGTAATATTCTTTACGTTTCGCAGAGAACTGTGCTCTGCGTCATCAGAAGAAATCTCGACTGTCCAGGAGAAAAGCTTCTTAAACAATGACCCTTTAAATTAGACGTTATAAAAGAAGAGGAAATGGTACGTTCATTCGCCACCAGATGGCCCCCAGGACGTGGCACAGCGCTAGCGTTCGAAGCGGAAGCTGACCGAACCATCAGAATCAGTCTCAGAGGTTCACATAACGCGTGTACGTAACATATGACATTGACTGGTGTTTGACATAGACACAAACCTGAAATGAAACATCTGGCGATGAGGAACGTACGAATTTGGAAAACACCGAGACGAAATAACAATAGTGAAGGGACAGGGAATAGAACTACCTATGTAAATTCTTAATGGCTGGCAACCAGGTTTTACTTAATTCATAGCCGGTGTCCCGGTTGAAATTGTTAGGATTTCTACGTATATTCACAGCTTCCCGTATAACCCTGGACCTGTAGTGTCTAGTGTGGGTAAGAGCTCGAGCATCTTGGAACATGACATCATGACCCGACGATAGAGCGTGCTCAGCTATTGCCGATTTGTCTGGTTGGTTGAGACGAATATTACGTCCATGTTCTTTGGCACGGGTACCAATGGACCGGTATGTTTGGCCAATGTATACCTTACCGCAAGTACAGGGAATTTCGTAACCCCCGGATGTAAAAGTGGGGACAATTTGTCCTTGGTTTTATTCGGACTGTGAGCAATTTTAGTGGCAGTGCCAAACACGGTTTTTATATTGTGTTTGCGGAGGACCTTGGCAATTCGATTTGTGGTGTTGTGAATGTAAGGCAACCAGCAAACCTATGATATGGTTGAGGTGTGTAGATGATGCATTTGTGATCTGGTCAGAAGGTCATGAGGAACTTCATCTATTTCTAAACCACCTAAATCAGCAACATCCTTCAATGAAATTCACTACGGAGAATGAGTCGGACGGATGCCTTCCTTTCTTGGATGTTCTAGTAAGAAAGAAACCGGACGGCTCCTAAGGACATACCGTCTATCGTAAGCCTACCCACACAAATTGCTATCTTCATGCAGATTATCACCACCATCCAGCACAAAAACAAGGCATTCTCACGACACTCGTCAAGAGGGCGAGACGAATTTGTGAGCCATCAAATATCCAGGTGGAGATGGACACGCTCAAAGTCGCGTTCAAGGGTAATAGTTACAGCGATTTGCAGATTCATAGAGCCCTGCATCCCAGAGAAACGACCAAGCAAAGCTCACAGAAGGAAGAATGAACGTACCATTTCCACTTCTATTATAACGTCTAATTTAAAGGGTCATTGTTTAAGAAGCCTTTCTCGTGGACAGTCGAGATTCCTTCTGATGACGCAGAGCACAGTTCTCTGCGAAACGTAAAGAATTTCACATTTTCTTGAGACGGCATAGGTCGTGAAATCATCAATGGCAAAGAAATTGTTCTTTGTTCTGTTAAAATTCAATTCCAATAGTAAACTACTATAACCGTGAACAGGGCACAACAGTTAATTATGTACCTACACTAAATTAGTCGTTGGAAAATACAACCTATATAAGCCTTGACAGAGAACAATCCCACGATACCATGAAAGGTTTACAGACAATCATTCCGGCTCCATGGCTAAATGGTTAGCGTGCTGGCCTTTGATTACAGGGGTCCTGGGTTCGATTCGCAGGAGGGTCGGGGATTTTAAACATCATTGGTTTATTCCGCTGGCACGGGGACTGGGTGTATGTGTCGTCTTCATCATCATATCTTCCTCATCACGACACGCAGGTCGCGTACGGGAGAACTTGCCCTCGGACACTCCCGGCACTAAAAGACATACGCCATTTCATTTTCAGAAAATCATTAATGAGTAAATTTGTATGTCGGAAGTACATCACACACAGAGATATCTAAAACCATCTCAAGAACTTGTGGTTGAAAGCTAAACCAGTGTAATGTATGATTTGGAAGGCCATAAACAGAGATATCCCTTCCCCAGAGAAAACATAGATGGGCCATAAATAATGCAAGATATATTTTAAGGTCAAAACCTTAAATATGTAGCAGGGTATGTAGCCTACAATCACGTAATTCTATACTGTATTCCAGAATCACACAAGTTCATTATATTTTAACGAAAATTGTATTTGTTTTATAGTTATCTACAAATACAGTCCTTGGAGATCGTCAGAATCAGTCCCTGGATTTTCGGGAAACAGAGATGATACAACAGCATCTTGCTAAGTTGCTTTTGAAGAATTTACTGTGAATTACAAAGTTTGCAAAGTTTGGACTGGGAAGACTTGGGAGAAAGTAGACTAACTGCTCGACTAAGCGCTATGTTCCGAGCCAGTGGAGAGATGGCGTGTAATGGTAGACGAATAAGTTTGAGTGGTGTTTTTAAAAGTAGGGAAGATCACAATATGAAGATAAAGTTGGAATTCAAGAGGACAAATTGGGGCAAATATTCGTTTATAAGTAGGTGAGTTAGGTATTGGAATAATTTACCAAGGGAAATGTTCAATAAATTTTCAAATTCTTTGCAATCGTTTAAGAAAAGGTTAGGAAAACAACAGAAGGGAGTCTGCCACATGGGCGACTGCCCTAAATGCAGATCAATGTTGATCAGGGCAGGTTTAGAAATGTCGGATCTGACCACTTCCTTGTGAGTTATTCATGTTAACTAGTCTCGAATCTCTCTCCCCCTTTACGTTCTTTAGCAAATATCTTCCTCTATTTTAAATTGGCTTTACGTCGCACCGAGACACATCGGTCTTTCGGCGACGATGGGAAATAAAAGGACTAGGAGTTGGAAGGGAGCGGCCGCGGCCTTAATTTGTGAAAATTGGAAACCACGGAAAACAGTCTTCAGGGCAGCCGACAGTGTGGTTCGAACCCACTATCTCCCGAATGCAAGCTTACAGCTGCACACAACTAACCACAGGGCCAACTCGCTCGGTGCAATTATCTTCAAATTCTACACGTATTTCCTGAACAGCACCAACATGTAAAATGTGCCTATCTAAGATTATAAAACAGTCCTACCCTATTAATGGTGGTAGTGGCTCATGTCAGACGGAGTTTGTTTTTCATAACTGCTAAGCATTGTTGCTAAATATTTAGTATGACTTCACTGGATTATATCGCATAGTTTTCGTCTGAAGACACCTTGGCCGAACATGTTTGCCCTGCATTCCTCTTCTTCCATGGAAATGTAATTTATTTAAGACTGACTAAGAGCATTAGTACACTAATTAGCGCATTCTTCAGGATCGATCAATCCAATTTTTTGCTTGAAGTTTGTAATATTTCCCTTTGACTTAAGATGCTACGCGCATGTGTTGTTTGCATGGAACATTATTAGAGAGCATTTAAAATCAATTTTATGACCATTCTTCAATTAATGCCAGAGTAGTATCTACACTTGCAGATTTGCAACTTCTGTTCCATAAAAGTATACACGAGTTTGTTATTATTGCATTCTTTATAGCTTCCGCTCTCAAGAAGGATATCCATTACCCACACAATAATGCAGCATTAAAGCGTCTATCAAAGAGAACGTATATTGAGAATAGCTACATGCAGGTGACGTAATCCTGCGTGCTGGGAGCCTCGGTAGTGGCACAAGGAAAAAATTTAATTAATTAATATCTATAAGGTGTTCCACCTTTGAAGTCAGTTACTAAAATAAAGGCCTGTCAGAAACATTATT
This sequence comes from Anabrus simplex, assembly GCF_040414725.1. Classification (NCBI taxonomy): domain Eukaryota; kingdom Metazoa; phylum Arthropoda; class Insecta; order Orthoptera; family Tettigoniidae; genus Anabrus; species Anabrus simplex. The sequence goes on from NC_090266.1 coordinate 156,236,290, forward strand.
TTAAAAAGAATACTTTGTACTCTAGGGCGCTAGTAATCGTTGCTGATTCCAAAAGTAAACGAGTTAAGTAATAAATAATTGCGTTAACTTCTCTAACAGAGGTCCTGGCTAATATTAATTTCTTAAGCAGCGCACCCCACATGACACTGTGTCAGGGAAAAAACAATACCGGTAACTGTTTTATTCATACTAATTCGTATACGGTACCCTAACATTAACCAGTGCTGTACACAGGAGAGGTGTAAAGGAATCAGCCGCATTAGCCAAGGTCCGTGTAGTCTTACCTGACTGATTTATGGTTTTATTATAACCACCGGGCTAGGTGGCTCAGATGATAAGAGGGCTGGCTTTCTGTGCCCAAGGTGCTAAGTTCATTCCGGCTAAGTCTAGCAGAATCTGAAAGTGCTCAAATACGCCAACTTCATTAGATTAGGCAGCAGATTTACCGGCATGTAAAAGAACGGATAGGGTCCAAACTTGGGGCACCTCGGTGTCTCTGAAAGTCATCAAAGCCCTATTTGGACGGAAAACCTGTAACATTATTAATATTATTATTACCGTGGTTCACCGCGGAATAGGAAACGCCTGGGTTGAATGGCTGAACAGGGGAACACTTATAGCAAACATTTACTTTTAAAAAATTAGAAATTGTATGTTTCTTTCCTTTCTTAAAATTAAAATTCCAAGGGGACAATTTAATGACATAACAAAGAATAGTTGAAATATAACTTGGGGATATTTACATTAACAACGAACTCGTCAGCTCCAACAATGTATTGAACTTAGAAGTCTTTAAACCGGTACAAATTAATTGGGAGAACTCCCAGTCGTTAACTTACACATGAAAGAGCAAAACTTCTCCCGACAGGTACATAGTTATGAAAGAGCATAGTTGCTCCGAACAGGTACTATGTTATAGGAGTCTCAGCTCCAAGATGCAGTAGAGGCTAGCCTCAATCAAGCAATCGGTTGCTATTTACAATTTCAATTACACTAGGTAACCCCTAGGGTGACCCCACTCCATAGTGTTCATACACCGGTTGCCCCATTGTGGGCTTATCTATTACAAGGTTTCACAATCAGTGTTAGGTACTGCCTCATACGGGAATATAAACGTAGATACACTTACCCGATCAATTATGAGCAATAAACAGGGGCTTAATTACCCATACTACAAGGCCTTTAGAATTAAAGGAAAAGTTGACACAAAACAGGCCATTAACAAAAGGCAAGAAGACGAAACCCTAGCACTCCTTAACGAACATTCTAAAAGAGACGAGAACCAAAGTAAGTTCAAGGCCCAATGATGCAGAGGCTAATCTCATACTAAAAAGTGTGACTAAAAGTCGAGCGGGGGATTCTAAAGCCGAGACAAAATTTCCAAAATTTAAAGATTGAAAATTTTAGTCACTCAGCTCAAGAGTTGAAGGGGAGAGATCCGAGGGTCACCACTCGTGTTCCCTTACATTAAATGTTTTCCCAGTACGGAATATAAATAGAGTCCGGAGACGGCGCAAAAGGTCCTAAACTTCAGCCCAAAATGAAAAGATTACATATTAAATGTTAAGAAAACTGCTGAAACTTTCCCCTTGAAATACACGCCGGCACAATCACATGTACAGATAAATTCTGCCATTAACGTTTACTGCTGGATCTTCTTCAACCGCCGGGCTAAGTGGCTCAGACGGTTGAGGCACTGGCCTTCTGATCCCAACTTGGCAGGTTCGATCCTGGTTCAGTCGGTAAATTTATTGGCACGAAAAAGAACTCCTGCGGGACAAAATTCCGGCACCTCGGCGTCTCCAAAAACCGTAAAGTAGTTAGTGGGACGTAAAGCCAAAAATATTATTATTATTGTTGTTGTTGTTGTTGTTTTGCTGAATGTAGCGCCACCACTCCTCCCCCAAAGAACCTGGGAACACTTTTCTTCGCACTCGTTACAGCTTTCAGATTCATTTACTTTTTTAAATGTGCTGCTGTACAACAAAGTTCCTTTCCGCACTCAATTTAACACTGCAGGATTTTCAAAATTAAAAACGGCAATCTGTATTAAACATGCCCTTTCAACAATCGTTCACTAGCTGTGAATTAAAAATACACTTTGTGGTGGTTGGCATTTTTCTTACACATAACTATTTGGGAGGATAGTTCTGTAATAAAGCTGAAAGTTATATAACTCACGTTTCCAATCCCTTCTCGTTTCATTTGTTCTTCGCCTCGCGGCACGGTAAGGGGGGGGCGGCGAAGGCTGGTGCGTTCCCTGTGCTTGAGACACGTTTGGAAATACTTTATCCTATTTATCAGACTTGTGTACTATGTTCCTGCACGTATGTTGTAAACACAAGACTCACAGGTATAAATCCTTTCCTTACCATGTCTTACTAGATTTTTAGGAAATTTAACCATATGTAAGAAAAATGTATATTTTTTATGTTGTCACTTGCGGACATTTATCAGGTTGACAATAAAGAATACATGCATATTTTTTAAATTTTAAATGATCTGAAAATTCTTCAAAATGCTATATATTCACGTAAAATCTTCTTGAAAGTTGAAATAAGAACTGATCATCCCAAATCGGAAAATAATACAAAATATCATTTATTAATTCGTAGAATAATACTAAGCAACGTCCTATTGCAAAAGGAAAAAAGATGACATTTCAACAACATCCGTCCTCTAATGATGAGAAGTTTTTGAAGTAACTCGCACAATATTGAACATCAGATGACAGATTCTTACCGGCCAAAGTTTTAACGAGGAGATCCTCAGGCGTTCGTATAACCGTTTTCCTTGAAACTTCCTATGCATTAGTAGAAGACTAAGCACATCACTGTTTTAAAGTAATAAAGCGTACCTTTCAACTATTCGTGAGAGACTGGCGATTCAAATATCTAATACCTAGTACTGTGCCTGGTTTATCATTTAATTACAGCTCTTGCGGCAAGTGCACGCTAGCGTAAAAGTCAACACTTCTGCCTGAGAATCTTAATCAAAGATTTGTTTATTTTTATTCCTGTAAATAAGATTTGATAGGTTATTAATAAGTAAAAATAAAATGTTCTTCCACGACCAGGACCTGATCCTAGCGCAGGAAAGCTCTAGGTCCGTACGCAAGAACGCTACCAATAGTCTACCGTTGAGAAGCTGGCTGCGGAATTTAAATAAGAATATAATTGCCTAATATAATTTTCTTCGGCAATTTTAATTGTTATTTTCTTGTGAATGGTAGAAAGTTTGGTTTTATTACTTCAATATTTTGTTATGCCTACAGTAATATCAATTATCAAGCATCAATAAAATCGGTTCCCGGAACGTCTGAGAGTCTCTTTTTAAGCTGAAATATTTCACATCGCAGTTTTTGCAAGCATAACGACGATATTGTTACGAATGAATCAGCGTCTGTTTTACTGTACTAACTTCATTTAGGATGACCGAGTTAGTACACACACAATTATACTTGACAATACATGGCAAAAGTTCACTAATTAATGGCTATTTACAAAGACTCTAGTCCTCACAGTACGTCTCCCTCCAGCTTGCTGTTATTACATGGAACAGACGACCCTTCTGCAATCTTGACTGGCAGTTCTCGCCTTTTGATTTAGCGCTCTCCAACGTCACTTTACATAGCAGCTACATGCACACAAGTTCGAACGCAAATCTACTGACTATCACGCAGCACGACGAATGTACACTTGGCTGGACTCCAGACAAGGCTGACAACTCATACAATCAATTCACGTGACTGCTCCACACACACTGAACTACTCCACACGTTTCATTCGACAATAACACAGCACCAATTCCGATACTCTCCAACAACACTACGACATCCATTGTTGGATGCGCTAGCGAGTGGTTGAGGTTGATTGTTCCAAGAGCTCTGTGTTATCTCAGTGATAAAGTGTTAATAATTGTAGAAATTAACCAAATGTTGTGTGTGTGTGTGTGTGTGTGTGTGTGTGTGTGTGTGTGTGTGTGTGTGTGTGTGCGTGTGTGTGTGTGTGTGTGTGTGAGAGAGAGAGAGAGAGAGAGAGATACACACTTAGCTCCACAAATAATTGTGTTATTGTTTATTTGTAGTAATCTGTGATTAGTGGCATTTATTTACAGTTTTCACACTGATTACAAGCGGTAATGTAGGTCTGTGTGAAAGAAGAAATATATCTTTCTTTTTAATAGTATTATTAAAATATCAGTAGGTTTGTTGATAAAAATACGGTACTTACAAAGACGGGATATTAAAAAGAGTCGTAACTTCGGCAGCGGTTATATCTATTAGTGCAGGCATTTGACAGGGTATTTCAAATAGCAGTTCAACGGTCCCACCTCACCTCTTTTAATAACGCGATACTGTTGTAAATTTTGTTTAAAGAAAGGTTTTCAACAGAATAGACAGTATTTCACTAGCGAAATAGTTAACAGCCGTAATTGTTATTGATTATTGTCGCTCTTCTTATTCAAATATTGGCATTGTTGGCTACAGTCTGTGAACAAAGGGTGTAGTGTATCAAGGAAATATAAATACAAATCAGCTCATTCTTGTAGTCAGATCATTAGTAGTTCTGAATAGGCAGTTAAAGTATCCGTAATTTATATTTCACACCCTCGACATTTCAGTATTTATGAGCGGTTAGCTAATAATCAAGTTCCTACATTCCAATAACTGCAATTCAAGTCCCTGGCGTAGTTTAGACAGAAATACTTTTGAGAAATTATTGTAAACAACCTCATATTTTTCAACATTTAAGGACACTTTTATTCTCCGTCCCGCGGAGTAGGGAAAATATTAGTAATCCACCATCTGTAAAGATCACATAACCGCATTTCAGTTGAGAATTGTAGTGTAGATACAGTATATTAGATAGTATCTTGCCTGTTAAATTCGTGTGTACTTTTGTGCAAACGGCAGTTTCATTCTTGTTACAGCATAGTAGGACAAAGTAGTACTAATATTAAGCTGTATACGTGTTTAACTTTGTTGGTAATCTTTAAGTACCGTACCTACCGGTAGTTCTTGCGAATATATAAATTTAGGCCTAATTGGAATTTTCATTTCTATTTGTGCTTAGTAAGAAGCTAGTATACGTCCGAACGTAGTTTAAACATTATTGTGGTGTAGTATAGTAACTTATTAGAAATCAGAGTGCCTATTCTATAATTTTGAGTAGTTTTGCGAATTTCGAATTTTAATGGTAATTTTCTGTTTTTCCTTGTTGTAATTAGAATACATCTGAACGTAGTTTAAAATTATTGTAGTGTATTGTAGTATCTGTACGTAGTCTGAACGTAGCTTAAAATTATCGTAGTGTATTCTAGCATCTTATTAGAAAGTAGTGTGTTTATTCTATTACTGTGAAATATTTGTACAGTATAGTACCGTTTCTGTGGTATCTGTAGTAACTCTCTTACTAAAATTCTGTTGTAATTAGGTTAGACTTAACTGTAGTTAAGAATTGTGTAATTCTTGTGTATTATTGTCTGTTTCCAGTAATTAACAGCAATTTTCATCGTGTTAGCGTGTTGTAGGAATAAAAATAGTACAATTAAGTAGTATTGTGTTGTAGTAGCAGCCTATATTAAATAACTTACAGTCGTGTGTTCTTTGTGAACTAACCTAGACAATATTTCTTTCCTTTCATTTATATTTTGCACAGAATAAGTTATCTTAATTTTCCTTTTCTTTTCATTATTTAGTTAAAAAATGCCTAAGCAGTGCGAGTGTAGGAACTGTGGGTGTGGCCAGGCATTAAGGAGTATGAGGGAGGAGTTGAAGAGTTTGAGGGATAAATTTGGATACACGGCCGCTTCAGGAAGGAAAGTAGGCCTCCAAACAATGTACAGCAGTCCTGTCCAACGCGGCGCCCGAGGTGGCCTTTTATGGCGCCCTTCGCAATTAATTTCCAAATTAAATTTGACTTAATATTTGAAAACAATACTTTTGCATTTCAATAAATGTTCTTACTTTTCTCTTAAAAATACCGTCCTCAAAGTCAGGAAATTTGTTATATCCGTACCTCCAAATACACAAAGAGCTTTGAGTAATCCATAAATGTGATCTGGGCCTAACTGACTCGTGTCCGCAATTAGTGAAGAGATAGAAAAAAGGTTCAGAAAGAGAGCTATTCGACATGTAAGTAGTAGCGACAAAGGGAAATCCTCCACAAACCTCTCACTGTGGGGGGGGGAGGGCCTAGCGCCAGGTATAAGGCCCTGTCTACTCACGGAGCCAAATATAGCCGCATATTTATTCTGCCAAACAGAACCGCTTCCTTATGATTCACTTGATTGCAATGCCATAAACTACCTACCATGACAGAGTTTCACCAGGACGACAATGGGACACCCAATTTGCCCACAAGGTAACTTTAATCCCAACAAATCTGTACCGTAAACAATGAACAAACGATTTATTAAAGTCTTGCAATTGGAATGTTCCCAGTTCCTAGCTTTCAGGCGAACATTCAGTATTACTTGTGAGCTTATGCAGGGCTTATGTAATACGTTTTGAGTGCCTTGTGTTGTGATAAGTTGTTCATTCAACATGTTTCGTGTGCTTTTTTCATTACTATTTAAAGTTTAAATTATTCAGTTTATAATCAGTTATATTTCATTAAACATAACTCTTCTTAACATGGCTAAAAGGCAAAGAAATTATAACTTTAACAGTGAATGGGAGGACCATTATTGCTTTATTGAAAACAAAGGAAAGTCGGTGTGTTTATTGTCCAACGCTAGTGTGTCTGTTCCTAAAAGAAGTAATGTACAGCGACATTTTTTGACTAATCACAAAAAGTTTGATAGTGAATTTCCTGTTAATTATGAACTAAGAAATCACAAGGTGAAAGAACTAAAATCTAAAATAGCATTGCAACAATGTGCGTTTAAGAACCCAGTTCGGCAAACGCGTAACATGACAAGAGCTTCTTACAAAGTTTGTTACGTCCTAACTAAAAGGAAAAAAGCTTTCAGGGATGAGGAAGTAGTCAAAGAAGCTATATTAAATGCCGATGAATCTCTGTTCGAATCTCACAAAGATAAATCTGAATTGATATCTTCAATCAATGGACTTCAGTTGTCTCACCAAACTGTTGCTAGGCGGGTTGAACTGATTTATAATAATATGGAATCTCAATTACATCAGAATTTGAAATCGTGTGAACATTTTTCACTCCAGTTTGATGAAAGTGCTGATATGTCTGACACTGCTGAGTTGTGTGTATTTGCTAGAATGGTTTTTAATGATTTTACAGTAAAGGAAGAATTTGTCGAGCTATTGCCACTTCATGGACGTACTAGGGGAGAAGACACATTTAATGGTTTCGTTAAATTCACCAAAGAGAGTAACTTACCACTGTCAAAGCTAATCGCTATAACAACAGATGGGGCACCGTCTATGACTGGTAGAAATAATGGATTTCTTTCTCTTTGCGCTAAGGATGAATCATTTCCAAAATTTCTTTCTTATCATTGTATTATTCACTAAGAAACTTTATGCGCAAATGTTTTAAAGTTCGATCATATAAAAAAAAGTGTAACTCATGTCGTGAATTATATAAGCTTCTCATCTACTCGACATCGATTGTTCAGAAATATTTTAAGTATATCAGATTCGGAGTATGGTGACGTCATCCTTCATGCAGACGTAAGGTGGCTTAGTAGGGGGAAAACACTCGAACGGTTTTGCTGCCAATTTTATGAGATACGAGACTTTATGAAATCATCTCCTGGGAAATATTATCACGAACTAGATGATATATCTTGGCTAATCGAATTAGCATTCTTGGCAGACATCACCTCAAAATTAAATGAGTTAAATGTCGAATTACAAGGAAAAGATCATAATATTTCAGGTATGATAAGTATTGTCAATGCATTTGAAAAGAAGCTTAAGGTACGGATTGTCCATTTAAATAGAAATTCCCTTTCACATTTTCCAAATTTGAAATCTATGGCAGATACAGTAATTGGCGGCAATGATGATTTTTCATTTCTTGCTAAACATCTTGAAAACCTTGGGTTCGAATTTGGTAGCAGATTTAGCCAGTTTTCAATGCTTGAACCAGTGATCATGTTTGTCAATAATCCCTTCGCTTCTGTTGACGTTTGTGAGCTTGGAGGGAGGGTGTGAGAAATATTCGAAAATTATAATCCTGAAGAATTAAAAATGGAAATTTTAAGCCTTCAGTCAGACTATCTTTGAAATCCTCCTACGCAACATGTGGCAATTTCTGGACTATGGTGGACGAAAAAAATATCCCATTACCCGCAGTGTTGGTCTGAAGATGCAACCTTGTTTTGGTTCAACCTATCTTTGTGAAGTCGTGTTTTCGACTATGAACATAATAAAAAACAAATACCGATCCTGCCTGACAGACCCACACCTGGATGACGCGTTAAGAGCAGTCTGTTCCAGTTACACACCAGACTTTCCTCAACTTGCAGCGAGCATGCAGTGCCAGATTTCACATTAATTATGTGAGTAAATATATTTTCATATAATTTTTAATTCTAGATTTATTATTATTATTATTATTATTATTATTATTATTATTATTATTATTATTATTATTATTATTATTATTATTATTATTTTATATAGTCCGGCTCCATGGCTAAATGGTTAGCGTGCTGGCCTTTGGTCACATGGGTCCCGGGTTCGATTCCAGGCAGGGTCGGGAATTTTAACCATCATTGGTTAATTTCGCCGGCACGGAGACTGGGTGTATGTGTCGTCTTCATCATCATTTCATCCTCATCACGACGCGCAGGTCGCCTACGGGAGACATGTCCTCGGACACTCCTGGCACTAAAAGCCATACGTCATTTCATTTTATTAATATATAGTCGTTGTAGTACCGATAACAGTAGTCCAATTAGTGGAATCGTACCTGGCGCCCGCATACCCTTAGTTATCATGTGAATGTGCTCGCGTAGAAACGAAGGTTGGACAGCCCTGATGTACAGGATACAGTAGATGAAATAGAGGGATTGGAAGGAAATGGGGGAATTGTGGAAGACAGGTGGTTTAATGTTTTAAGGGGAAGGAGATTGCAGGCTAATGGCTCCATTCAGGATCAAAATTCAGGACAGGTGTCGGTGAGAAATCGGTACGAGTCACTGCAGGTAGAACAACCGAGGGAAGATGGGGAACAGGGAACTGTTGCCGAGAAGTTTGGAAGTAGGAGAAAGGGAAGAGGTAGGAAAGGGAAATGTGGAGTAGTGCATAGGAAAAGACAGGTGGAACAGGGTCATGGGATGGAGAAAAGGGAGGAGGAAGTAGCTTCTGCAGCTGTCAGGAAGGATAGGACTGACCAGGAAGGGAGGGGATCAAATGAGGTTGGTAGGGTTGAGGCTCTGGTCATGGGGGATTCTATCGTTAGACATGTCGGGAAAGTGTGTGGAGGAAAGGGTACCAGGGTAGAGTGTTATCCAGGAATTAGGTTAAGACAGATGTTGAAGAAAGTAGAAGAGAAGGAGGAGGGAAAGGAGAAAGTGTAGTGTTTCACGTTGGTACTAACAACGTAAGGCAAGCAGGTATAAGTACCAACATAGTTGGGGATGTGTGGGATCTGGTAAATGCAGCACGGATAAAGTTTAAGGAAGCGGAGATTGTTATCAGTGGAATACTGTGTAGGAGGGATACTGACTGGAAGGTGATTGGGGATTTAAATGAGACTATGGAGTGGGTATGTGGGAAACTGGGAGTGAAATTTCTAGATCCTAATGGGTGGGTACGAGATAGGGATCTGCGCTCAGTGGCCTTCACTTAAACCGCAGTGGTACATATAAGTTAGGAAATTTGTTTAGAAGAGTTATAGGGAGGTGCATTCAGGGAAACATGGTGCGCTAGGCAGCGGTGTGAAGCGAACAGGGAACTGGAAATCAAGTAGGGATGACATAAAAATGTTAGTGCTGAACTGTAGAAGTATTGTAAAGAAAGGAATAGAATTATGTAATTTAATAGATATATACTTACCAGATATTGTAATAGGAGTTGAATCATAGTTGAGAAATGATATAATGGATGCAGAAATTTTCTCACGGAACTAGAGGGTGTATCGTAGAGATAGGATAGGAAAGGTAGGAGGGGGAGTATTCATTCCCGTGAAAGAAGAATTTGTAAGCTACGAAAAAGTTAAAGATAACAAGCACGAAATTCTAGGGGTAAGGCTCATTTCTAAAGATAATAGGCAACTAGATGTCTTTGGAGTACACAGACCAGGAAAGGGTAGCGCAGATGCTGATTCAGAATTATTTGATAAGATAATCAGCTATGTGGGAAAAGATAAGGAAAGGAACGTGATCGTAGCGGGTGATATCAATTTACCAAATGTCAATTGGGAAGGTAATGCGAACGACAGGAAGCATGACCAACAAATGGCAAATAAGTTAATATGGGAAGGGCAACTGATTCAGAAAGTGATGGAACCAACTAGAGGGAAGAATATTCTGGATGTGGAGCTGATAAAACCAGACGAGCTCTATAGAGAAACCGAAGTAATGGATGGTATTAGTGATCACGAAGCTGTTTTTGTGGTAATTAAAAATAAATGTGAAAGAAAGGAAGAGATTACAGTAAAATTAGGACTGTTAGGCAGTACCATATGGCTGATAAAACAGGCATAAGGGAGTTTTTAATAAGCAACTATGGTCGGTGGAAACGGTAAATAAAAATGTAAACAGACTCTGGAATGGGTTTATAGCAATTGTTGAGGAATGTGAAAATAGGTTTGTACCTTTATAGGTGGTAAGGAATGGTAAAGATCCACTATATTATAACAGGGAAGTAAAGAGACTAAGAAGGAGGTGCAGGTTGGAAAGAAATAGAGTTAGAAATGGTTGTGAAAGTAAGGAGAAATTGAAGGAACTTACTAGGAAATTGAATCTAGCAAAGAAGTCAGCTAAGGATAACATGATGGCAAGCATAACTGGTGGCCACACTAATTTTAATGAAAAATGGAAGAGTATGTATAGGAACTTTAAGGCAGAAACAGGTTCCAAGAAGGACATTCCAGGAATAATTAATGAACAAGGGGAGTGTGCATGCGAAGATCTTCAAAAGGCAGAAGTATTCAGTCAGCAATATGTAAAGATTGTTGGTTACAAGGATAATGTCGAGATAGAGGAGGTGACTAATACTAAAGAAGTATTAAAATTTACCTATGACATAAATGACATTTACAGTAAGATACAAAAGTTGAAAACTAGAAAAGCTGCTGGAATTGATAAGGTTTCGGGGGATATAGTACCATATCTGAAGTACTTGTTTGATTTTTGTTAGCATGAAGGAACTTTACCAAATGAATGGAGAGTTGCTATAGTAGCCCCTGTGTATAAAGGAAAGGGTGATAGGCATAAAGCTGAAAATTACAGGCCAGTCAGTTTGACATGCATTGTATGTAAGCTTTGGGAAAACATTCTTTCTGATTATATAAGACATGTTTGCAAAATTAATAATTGGTTTGACAGAAGGCAGTTTGGGTTTAGGAAAGGTTATTCCACTGAAGCCCAACTTGTAGGATTCCAGCAAGATATAGCAGATATCCTGGATTCAGGAGGTCAGTTGGACTGTATTGCGATTGACTTATCTAAGGCATTTGATAGGGTGGATCATGGGAAACTACTGGCCAAAATGTGTGCAATTGGACTTGATAAAAGAGGGACTGAATGGGTGGCTCTGTTTCTAGAAAATAGAACTCAGAGAATTAGAGTAGGTGAAGCTTTTTATCTGTCCCTGTAAAAATTAAGAGGGGAACTCCTCAAGTTGGACCTTTATGTTTTCTTATATATATCAATGATATGTGTAAAGAAGTGGAATCAGAGATAAGGCTTTTCGCAGATGATGTTATTCTGTATAGAGTAATAAATAAGTTACAAGATTGTGAGCAACTGCAAAATGACCTCGATAATGTTGTGAGACAGTAGGCAATGGTATGATGATAAATGGGGATAAAAGTCAGGTTGTGAGTTTCACAAATAGGAAAAGTCCTCTCAGTTTTAATTACTGCGTTGATGGGCGGAAAGTTCCTTTTGGGGATCATTGTAAATACCTAGGTATAATAAATATAAGGAGAGATCTTCATTGGGGTAATCACATAAATATGATTGTAAGTAAAGGGTACAGATCTCTGCACATGGTTATGAGAGTATTTCGGGGTTGTAGCAAGGATGTAAAGGAGAGAGCATATTTGTCTCTGGTGAGACCTCAACTTGAGTATGGTTCCAGTGTATGGGACCCTTACCAGGATTACTTGATTCAGGAACTGGAAAAAATCCAAAGAAAAGCAGCTCGATTTGTTCTGGGCGATTTCCGACAAAAGAGTAGCGTTACAGAAATGTTGCAAAGTTTGAGCTGGGAAGACTTGGTAGAAAGGAGACGAGCTGCTCGACTAAGTGGTATGTTCCGAGCTGTCAGTGGAGATATGGCGTGGGAGGACATCAGTAGACGAGTAAGTTTGGATGGTGTCTTTAAAAGTAGGAAAGATCACAATATGAAGATAAAGTTGGAATTCAAGAGGACAAATTGGGGCAAGTATTCGTTTATAGGAAGGGGAGTTAGGGATTGGAATAACTTACCAAGGGAGATGTTCAATATATTTCCAATTTCTTTGCAATCATTTAAGAAAAGGCTAGGAAAACAACAGATAGGGAATCTGCCACCTGGGCGACTGCCCTAAATGCAGATCAGTAGTGATTGATTGAAGTCCGTTGATTGACACACTCAATAACAACAAAAGCTCAAACATCACATAAACAACGGCACATGTTGCAACACTACGACACTGTCTCAACACTCCCTACTTCAACAACACTCAATGACAGTCTGTTCGCAGCGAGCCTATTTTTATATGCATGGTAATGGAGTTCTGGTATCTTAGGACAGCGGCCGGTAAAGAAATTTTCACCGAGCTCGATAGCTGCAGTCGCTTAAGTGCGGCCAAAATCTAGTATTCGGGAGATAGTAGGTTCGAACCCCACTGTCGGCAAACTTGAAAATGGTTTTCCGTGGTTTCCCATTTTCACACCAGGCAAATGCTGGGGCTGTACCTTCATTAAGGCCACGGCCGCTTCCTTCCCACTCCTAGCCGTTCCCTGTCTCATCGTCGCCATGAGACCTATATGTGTCGGTGCGACGTAAAGCAACTAGCAAAAAAGAAAAATCTAGCTTCGCCTCCAGAAAGTCCACGTTGACACCGGACGGATGCACAACAGAGGGAGAGGTAGTCACATGTCCTCAGACCGGCTGGAAGCATCTCCGTCTGACTCGCACATCCATTCCCAAAAATACTGGAGGAGGATTCCAGAGAGCTGGCAGTGGCATGAGCACATAGCAGTATGATAGTCCAGATTTAATTTTCTGTTCTATAAAAGCACGATCTGGCGAAAATGACACCCCTTATTATGTAGCAACTGTGTATCTCCGGGTCAAAATTACATCGCTGTTCATAAACGAAGCAGTTATAGTAAAAGTATTTTCTACATACGATATATTTACTGAAGTACGCTTAAGGTGTGCAGAATATACCAATAAGTAGTGTATCTATTCCTGGCTTGTAGAACGTGCCATGCTCGTGTGAGTATAGAATCAAATGATGTTTTATCGATGTCCTGAGGAAGGGTTTTCCGCATAGCAAATATCAGTATCCAGGGTTCATCATTTGCAGTCAAATGGTTGGAATGCATCGTCTAACCATGCCGCAAAGACTTCGAATTGATGACACATCTGGCGATCTACCGGGCCACAGCAGACGCACAATTTTGTTAACCTTCATGAAGTAAGCTGTGGTCTATCTGCAACCCGGGACTGTCTTGTCTGCACGAACGGAAATCCTAGGGTAAAGAAGAGTGATTCCGAGCGCCTTTGATTTTTCCGAATGCCTGTCGCAAATTTTTTGCTGTGGAGCGGTACCACCGGGTGAATATTGTAATAAGTGTTCTATTGAGAACCATTGCTGATGCTTGAGAGAAGATCGCTGTTAGAAGACTATTCTAGGCACTTTCAAATGTTTTCAAACATAAGTGCATAACAGTTATGTGCTAATAAGAACTTTCATTTCACAAGTATATAGGATCTATATATACACACACACCCACACACACACACACACACACGTGTCCAAAAATTAAGCATACTCACTAAACGACGGCATACCACCTGATAGGAATGTCAGACGGATTGCTGAACAAACGGAAACTGACTCACACACCATGTCACACAACTTGCACAAAAATCAGTGTCAGAAAGGTCCCGTTCCACGATGTTCCGGTGGTTGTGTCTGCTACCCGGTTCTCTCCAGATTAATGTGTGACGGGAACAACTAAGAAAACTTGGCAATGTCTTCCACAACAAAATATGCTGTTAATAGGGTGTATGGTTACCCCTAACCCCTTCCCAGCGAAGTGGCATGCTCTCTATAAGATGGTCCAAGAGCTCTTGTGGCAGTCGATCCCATTCTTCCGAAAGGGCAATGCGAAGGTCTTGGAGGGTCCTTGGTGGATGCTGACGGGGAACAATTCGCCTCCCCAATACATCCCAGGCATGTTCTAAGGGATTCAGATCCGCAGACCTCGCTACCCAGTCCATGCGATGAATGCCTTCCCCATCTAGAAATTCATCCCCCAGAGCAGCGCGGTGCGGTCGGGCATTATCGTCCATTAAGAGGAAGTGTGGACCAACCGCACCTCTGAAGACTCGAACATGTGGTCTCAGTACCTCATCCTTGTATCTCCGAGCGTTAAGTGTTCCTCGAACCACCCATGAAGATGAGCAGATCCGTACGGCCATTCAACATGATGCCGCCCCACACCATGACGCCACCACCGCCATACTGGTCCCGTTCCACGATGTTCCGGTGGTTGTGTCGGCTACCCGGTTCTCTCCAGATTAATGTGTGACGGGAATCGTTCTGCGAACTGAAGCGGGATTCATCTGTGAAGAGCACATGCCTCCACTCATTCATGGGCTAGTTTCGATGTTGACGGTTCCAAAGTAAACGGGCGAGTCTCTGTCCTGGAGTGAGCGGGACGCAACACCGCTGGACGTCGGGCAAACAGCCCTGCTGTTCTGAGCCTCTGGTGCACAGTTTGCTTGGAAAAAACAACCCCTTAGACGGCTGAAAGCTCCGCCGACAATTGTCTTGCAGGTGCACTCCGATTTCGTCGGGCGGCTAAGGCCAGATTTCGGTCCTGCTGTAGGGTGGTTACCCTTGCTCGACCTGATACTGGCCTACGACTAGCACTTCCTGTGTCTCGAAATCGTCTTCAAAGCCTGGAAATGACACTCTGTGGCACATTCAAGAATACGGCAACTTTGGTCTGTGTCAGGCCTACTTCCAGGCGGCCGAGTATTCTACCCTGCAAAACGGGGTCCAGATGGAGTCATTGTGCCATTATGTTATCACGTTCACACGAGGCTACACTCCGCACACTATAACAGGGCAAACACGACTGAGGGAATATGAGGCGCAGGCACTGGCTGTGTTTACCTTGCGGTTACGCCGCTAGTCAAAGCAGGAAACACTCCTTTCCTACACAGAGCGAACACGTAAAGTTGGTTGGTGCATATATCGTGCGATTTGCGGTCTATGTCGTGTTGCCCTGCTTACTCGTAACTTATGCTTAACTTTTGGGCACTAGTGCATATTCAACAAATGAGAGATTAACGAATGCTCCCTCTTTGTGAACATGACCGGCCGGGCTGAGTGGTTCAGACGGTTGAGGCGCTGGCCTTCTGACCCCAACTTGGCAGGTTCGATCCTGGCTCAGTCCGGTGGTATTTGAAGGTGCTCAAATTCGTCAGTCTCGTGTCGGTAGATTTACTGGCACGTAAGAGAATTCCTGCGGGACTAAATTCCGGCACCTCGGCGTCTCCGAAACCGTAAAAGTAGTTAGTGGGACGTAAAGCAAATAACATTATTGTGAACATAACCAACAAGGAAATCTTATATAAAGCGTTCAGTGTCTAGAAACGTTACAGATTCAAGTGATGATAATTGCAAGCGAAGGATAAACATTTGAGTCGGTTTCGTTTGCTAGTCCTAGGATGATCCACGATTTCTTAAGAAAGGGGGGAGGGTTCAATGCCAGGGTATACATGAAGGATGCTGCCACGAGATATGAGGCGGGGCAAAAGGGGGAAAACAGTTTATTTTGGGGAAATATGTTATAGGCTACAGGCTAGATTATAAGTTAAGTGACTGATGAGCTGACCATTAACAGAGAGCAGGGTGAATTATGAGTGTTGTTCCGTAAAAGCAATATACTCTTGTTAATGTCAGTGGTCATCTGCCTACATTTAGTTTGTGTTATTAACTGATAAATGCTTGTCTTTGTATAAAAATAACGTAAGTTTGTGAGTCTTTCATGTGTTTAATTTCGACGATAAAAATCACCCGATATGCGGCTGAATTTTTACCCGGCCTTGGAGGGTTAATGTGGTCCATTGCAAGACTCGAAAAGATTAATACTCTTAAATGATGCATTTAGAAATATATATTTTCATGCTATACATTGGTGGCAACAAACTGACCTTTAATTTACAACCCTGTTAATTTAAAATATGTTATATTAACAGAGAGTCAAATTCCCCAAAAATCGTTCGGAATCACCCTGTTTTACAATACTGGTCTCAGAGCGTCAGTGATATAAAGGACACTCGTAATAACGGAATAGTTTGAATAGAAGTGATTTTTTGAAATACCCGACCACTCCTGACCATGATGTCTTGCGTTGAAAACAGTCCTGATGACAGCACCAGCAATGTCATTTGACAAAGACGTGTCAATCATGTTCACCTAAACCAGGCCTTTCCAACTCGAGCACTTGGTGCCGGGGCGCACCAGCGCTGCACTCAGCAGCACCTTTCCCCTCCTTCCCCACCTTCGCCACCTTCCGCGCGCAGTGATTGTGCATGTGTGCGTAAGAGACAGTACAATCATTCTCATTCTCTGTGTGTGTGTGTCATTCTCAGTAGAATCTATTCGATAGAACAGATACCGGAGTAGTTGGTTTCACCTTCGTTAAAAATGTCGTTTAATCCTTCATGGGTGGATTCATATTTTGTTCTCAATACCGAAGGGAAAGCTCACTGTTTAATTTGTCATGTCATTTTAAGCGTAAAGTCTTCAACCGTGCGACGACACTACTACAATAAACATATTTCCATCTATGATGACATTGTTGGCGCAGCAAGAACCGAACAAATTGCTAAGTTAAACTCGGAATTGCTAAGTTGTTCAGGGATACGTAATAACTTACTCATTACGAATTATTTTACATGCAATTTAGGAGATTTGTTTTCGTTTTTGGTTTTGTATTATTAAGAACTGTTTAGAATTAGACTTAGATGTGCTGCTAAGAAAAAACACCGGTGGAGATGGCGGCGCGGTTAGGGGTGCTCAGCTGTGAGCTTGCATCCGGGAGATAGTGGGTTCGAACCCCACTGTCGGCAGCGCTGAAGATGGTTTTCCGTGGTTTACCATTTTCAAACCAAGAAAATGCTGGGGCTGTTTCTTAATTAAGCCCACGGCTGCTTCCTTCCCATTCATAGCCTTTTCTTATCCCATCATCGCCATAAGACCTATTGCAAAAAAAGAACCCACAAAGATAATTATTTTAATTATTTTATCTCCCTGTCCCACAGATACTTGAACCCAATACTGTAGAAGGCGCAGTTCGAGCACGTTATGGGCTATTGTTGCTCTGAAAATTGCAAAAAAACAGATGTTTTCTATTCTGAATTTAAATAAGTGGAGAACTAGGACTTCTCTGTCTGATGCGGACTTAAGAGGCTGTACTTAGAATTTCTACTGCCAAATCGATTGTACCCATTATTGGTAAATTAGCTGCCGCAAAACGATGTCAGCAATCGACTTAAACGCTATAGCACAGCACCGGGGCTGCTGCCGGGGCCGGCCGGGGCCGTGGAAGCACCTCAGTTGGAATCGCTTGACCTAAACAGAAGCGTTATTCTTTGGAAAACATGATATTCTACCTTTTCCCGTTCGATCCGCGATTAGTGTGGCTGTCTACCAATGGTCCGTCAACGGTACCCATTTTAGAATATGACTAGCAGGCTAGGCCTATCTAAACTCCAAGAAACGGAAACCAACTCATACAGAGGGCATTGAGTAATACGTTACCGTTCGCCAAACGTAGCAGATGAAGCAAAAACGGTTACTTGCTAAAATCGTTACAAGATGACCTTTTTCCAAGTGCGTTCATTAGAGTTTGATGTCCAGAATCAACGAACTCTCAGAGCTATTCTTCTCTGCGTACTCCCTGCACAACAGAAATCTGCGAAATTTTTCGTAAGACGAATTACAAGCAAACAATGAGAATTCTTTTCATCCCACTGTAATGTAGAGTTGACCTACGGCATCCTGAATGGGTTCAACAGCCAACAGATAAACAATCACTGCCAATTCAACCAAAAACTGGGTCGAATTTAACCAAGACTCCCGCTTTATACAATGCGATGTTGCACTCTCTAATATTATGATTACCAGATCGGTGAAGTGAAAAGAAAAGTTTTTTTACAATAACTTGTGGGAGCATGAACAGATTTGGCAGCAGTATAGGCCCAACACTTTCTTTGTAATGATTAAGAATAGAAGGATTTTCGGAATGATACAGCCTTTCTGCTGCATTAATTCAACAGACTTACAAATATCAGCCACTGTAGAGTCTCAGTGAGCTCCACCAATTGAAAAACTTGTAAATAATCAAAATTGTCAGTGCAGACCTTTAGATACTGCGGACAGCTGTCACATACATAGATTAATCTTGTTCTGAATGCTAAACAACGTAGCACACTCAGTCAAGATGGCAGTGACTTACATGATGTTCGCGTGTAATATTGTCGCTTGGAACTATTGAATAATCGGTCATTCGAAGCTAAAATTTACCGTCTGAAGCACCAGAGTGAAGCTGCTAAGTACTTTTGTAGTGAGTGTGGTTTTAAATCTGCGTTGCGGAGATTAGTGTTCATTAAAGGATCAATCTCATACCTATAACCTCATCTTGTTAGTTAACCGATAATGCGCCTCTGTTGATGGAGGTCGGCAAGTTTTTTCTAACTCACTGAATCTAAATAATGAAAATCAGCAAGTCTCAAGTAACCTCACGAATCGACAGAATAAAGAAAGCATAATTCCCACCCGTACCGGTGAACCAGGTAACCTCATGACAACCTCTATTACTGTTCCTAACACACTTAATCAATCTCCTAACAATCCAAGGTTAAGTTACTCTGCAGCAATGCAATCCTACCCTACCAAAGATCAAGCTATTGTTATTGAATTTTGCGATGGTATTAGTATCCGAGATTATATAGGCTACTAGCAATTGGAAAAGTCACTAGCCCTAGTAACATTCGATTTGTCTCACGGATATCTAATGGAAGATATGTATCTTCCTTGCAAGTCAAAAGTGTGTTGAAGAATTAATTTCAAAACATCCTAAGATTCTCATAAATAATGTCTCCTTGGAAATAAGACCTCTCCTAACTAAAAACAAACGAGTTATTCTATCCAATGTTTGCCCTGTGATTCCTAATCTATATATATATATATATATAGTAGCTTGTCCTGACTGACTGACTGACTGACTGACTGACTGACTGACTGACTGATTCATCATCGCCGAGCCAAAACTACTGGACATAAAGAAATGAAATTTTGGGGATATATTCATATTAAGATGTAGGTGCTCGCTAAGAGAGGATTTTTGGATATTCCGTCTCTAAGGGGGTGAAAAGGGGGGTGAAATTTTAAAATGAGTGTGTCTATATCTCAAAACTTTAAAAGTTTACAGATGTGAAAATTGGTATTTAGAATCTTCTTTAAAAATAACGAAACACGTATTTTTTTGTTTTCAGACAATCCCAATAGGAGGGGTGAAAAAGGGGTGAAAAAGGGGTTGAATGCCTTTAATCCGGATACGCTACTTATATCTCAGAAACTGAAGATATTACAGACCGCAAAATTGGTACTTTTGATCGCTGTGAAAAATAATGAAACACATATTTTTTTGTTTTTGGAAAATCCAATTATTGCGAGGGTGAAAGGGGGGGTGAATTTTTAAAATGAGTGCATCTATATCTCAAAACTTTTAAAGTTTAGAGATGTAAAAATTAGTATTTAGAATCTTCATTAAAAATAAAGGAACACGTATTTTTTTGTTTTCGGAAAATCCCAATAGGAGGGGTGAAAAGGGGTGAAAAATGTGTTGAATGCCTTTAAAGAGAATACATATATCTCAGAAACTGAAGATATTACAGACCTAAAAATTGGTACTTTTGATCGCTTTCAAAAATAAAGAAACACATACCGTACTTTTTTTGTTTTTGGAAAATCCAATTAATGCGAGGGTGAAAAGGGGGGTGAATTTTTAAAATGAGTGCATCTATATCTCAAAAGTTTTAAAGTTTAGATATGTAAAATTTGGTATTTAGAAATCTCCTTTAAAAATAAAGAAACACGTACTTTTGTGTTTTCGGAAAATCCTAATAGGAAGGGTGAAAAAGGGTGAAAAATAGGTTGAATGCCTTTAATGAGGCTACTTATATTTCAGAACCTGAAGATATTAGAGACCTGAAAATTGGTATTTGGGTTCTACTTTAAAAATAAAGAAACAGGTATTTTTTCGTTTTTGGAAAATCCAAATAATGGGGGGTGAAAAGGGGGGTGAATTTTTAAAATGAGTGTGTCTACATCTTAAAACTTTAAACGTTTACAGATGTAAAAATTCGTGTTTAGAATCTCCCTTAAAAATAAAAGAACACGTATTTCTTTGTTTTCTCTAAATCCCAATAGGAGGGGTGTAAAAGGGTGAATAATGGGTTGAATGCCTTTAATGAGGATACATATATCCCAGAAACTGAAGATATTACAGAACTGAAAATTTGTAAATAGGATCTCCTTTAAAAATATAGAAACACGTATATTTTTGCTTTTGGAAAATTCAATTAATGGCGGTTAAACAGGAGTGGCAAATTGGGGCGAATATTTTGAAAGACTGTATCTACAGAATATCTGAGAAGCGTAAAATGTTACAGACGTAAATAGTGGGTATTTGGAATCTCCTGTAAGTGTAAAGAAACATAGGTGATTTGTCTTTGGAAACTCCACTTAAGGGGAACTAAAATGGGGTGAAATTTTAAAATGAGAATTTCTACAGTATATCTCAAAAAACTTAACATGTACAGAAGTGAAAAATGGTCATTTTTTATCGTATTAAAAATAAAGAATAGTGTATTTTTAGTTTTCGGAAATACAACTTGGGTAGTGGGGATTGGGGGAGGGATAAAAGTGACTGAAAATGGTGTTGAATTCTTTTAATTAGGCTACTGATATCTCAAAAATGAAGATGTTACACACGTGAAATTTTATTTTTGGAATCTGCTTTAAAAGTAAACAAACACGTATTCTCGAAAAATCCAATGAAGGGGATTTGGAGTGTTAAAGGATAGAAAAAATTAATTGACTTAATTGTATGAGAATACATACATCTAATAAAAACTAAAGTTGTTACAGACGAGAAAATTGGTATTTTGATCTCCTTTAAAAACAAAGAAAAGCGCGTTTGGGGGGGGGGGCGGGAGTGAAAAGGAGATGAATTCCTTTCATGAGGACACATAAATCAAAAACTGAAGAGGTTAGAGTGGTGATAATTGGTATTTAGAAGATCCTTCACTATTAAAGGAACAAGTATTTTTTGCTTTAATACCACTTTGCGAGTGAGGGGGGGGGGGGGTGAGTGTGGAAGGAAGTTAAAAACGTTAATTATTTTTAAGGGGATACTTATATCTCAAAACTGAAGGTAATAAACGTGAACATTGGTATTTGGAATCTCCTTTAAACATAAAGAAACACGCCTTCTTTTAATTTTTTGGAGGGTGGGGGTAAATAAACTTAACGGCGGTGGGGTGTAAAAGGAGGTGAGACCAATTGATTTTACTGTTCGTAATGTACGTATAAGGAGCCTCCGTTGCTCAGTCGGCAGCGCGCCGGCCTCTCACAGCTGGGTTCCGTGTTTCAAATCCCGGTCACTCCATGTGACAATCGTGCTGGACAAAATGGACTCGGGACAGGTTTTTCTCCGGATACTCCGCCTTTCCCTGTCATCATACATTCCAGCAACACTGTCCAATATTTCATTTCATTTGTCACTCATCGATCATTGCCCCAGAGGGGAGCTTCGGCAGCCGGCACAATTCCTATTGTCGCCGCTAGATGGGGCTTTATTCATTCCATCACTGATCCTGTCCAATGATAGGAAACAGGCTGTAGACTTGCGATGTACTTATTCTGATCATAAACCGATCATTTTTAATCTTTCCTGGGTTCTTTTTCAACAGCCATATTTTCCTTCGGAGAACGTTCTTAGATTAGAGTAGATTCTCCTGGCATATAAATAAAAATTTAAACACATTTGAAATAAACGATAGGAATGAGATTGGCCGTCAAATTGTTCACTTCTATAATAAGGTCAATAATACACGGAGGTATGTCATTCGTATCGCCAGAAATTCCGCACACTTGCCTACGCGCAACAATGGTGCTGGACACATTGTTAGCAATGACAATGGCAGCAGATGTATTTTACCGCCAAGTAGCTGTCTTGCATATTGCTGTGGGGTCCAGAATATTATAATAATAATAATAATAATAATAATAATAATAATAATAATAATAATAATAATAATAATAATAATAATAATACCTAAATTCAATTAATTTCAACCACCCTAATAATAATAATAATAATAATAATAATAATAATAATAATAATAATAATAATAATAATAATAATAATAATAATAATAATAATAATAATAATGTCCTGGACCGTCGTCAACATGTGCGGACCGTGCTGGAAACGGGTCCTGGACGGGTAATGACTACGATTGCAGTCCGGCCGCCGGTTTAGTACCGCCAAGGCACCTAAGAGGACACCACGCCGGATCTCCTCAAGGATTTGATCCACATTAAAAATGATTATAGGAAAGCATGGCTAAGATTTAGGAACCCAACTGACCGGATGGAATACCTGGACCTAGCCCGGGAAATACGAAATCGATTGCTGGAAAGAAAGATTGAAAATGGGAGGAACGTTGCCGTAATCTCTCAGTAAACGAGTCAGATCACGAATATCGGCGGGTTGTATATAAAACGATAAGCATTCAATTATAAATTACCGAGCTCGATAGCTGCAGTCGCTTAAGAGCGGCCAGTATCCAGTATTCGGGAGATAGTGGGTTCGAACCCCACTGTCGGCAGCCCTGAAAATGGTTTCCCGTGGTTTCCCGTTTTCACACCAGGCAAATGCTGGGGCTGTACCTTAATTAAGGCCACGGCCGCTTCCTTCCCACTCCCAGCCCTTCCCTGTCCCATCGTCGCCATAAGACCTATCTGTGTCGGCGCGACGTAAAGCAATTAGCAAAAACAATTATAAATTTCAGTATATTACCGTAGCGAAGCACGGGTATCTTGCTAGTTCCTAATATTGTTATTGAAGAATTTCTCGAACTCGGCATTAAACCAATGTCAAAGATATCACCTATTAGAGCAGGTTTAACAATCCCCGGATTTTCTCACATTCTCAGTTTTCGGAGACAAATTTATATTCAAAATGAAGACTTTAACAAACTTCCAGGCTCACTCCAAATCGAATACGAGGGTACCAATTACTGGATTTATTTATCCTCTGACACACCCACCTGGTTTCTTTGTAAAACTGAGGGGCACTTAGCTAGAAACTGTCCTGGTAATGATGAAATAATAAATGAAGGCTCCTCATTAAATCAAAACAGTCATTCTCATGGCAAGATCAATCTAACAGAATTTCCCCAACTAGTAGAGGATACACAAAAAATTAAAACAAACTGTCAAGAAAATATTACCTGTACTCCCTCACAAACTACTGTTCAGACAACTGCTACATCTACATCTCTTCAGTGTTCTCAAAATCAAAACTGTGGGCCTTTACCCTCAGTCGCAACGACTCTAACCTCTCATTTGGAATGCCCTCAAAACCCCTCATGTGTTCATCTTGCTGGATCAAAGAGACCAATATCACTATCTAGCAGTGAAACTACAGGCAGAAAAGACCTTGATTTTAAGGAACCTCCCCTAACAACTGAACCTAAGACAAGTGAACAGGCAGGGAAACACAAGACAAAACAAACTTACAAGAAACCAAAGACAGAAAAAGAAAGCACAACTATTAGTGATATGCTTAAGCCAATTAAGCAAGTTCTAGAAGCCAACCCTCAGTCCTTCCCCCTCAATGACTTACAACTCCAATCCTTTTTTGAAAACAGTATTGGAGTTAATGACATTGCAGCAATAGCTTCCAATTACACCCAAGATCTAGAGGGTTTAGCCCAAGCCCTTCAAAAAACTATATCCATACTACACTGAAAAATCCATTAAGAACAGGAGTACTCGAATAGTCAAGAAACTGCTTAAGGCTAGCAGTGAAAACCGAGGTGAAGCAATTAAGTTTAGTTCCAGATTACTCCAGCGATGATTCTACTTCCCTCACATAATGATGATAAAATTCCCTCTACACTTGTTTGTCTTTCTTATGACTATATCATTACTTCAATGGAACCTCAACAGTTTTCGACCACAGCGAGAGTATTTACAACTTCTACTAAATAAACATCAGCGTTCAGTTGTCTGTCTACAAGAAACTAGCTTTAGAGACAACTTTGTTTCCCATTTAAGACAGTTCAACGTACATTATAAAAACCGAATTAATCCAAATCATGCAAGTGGAGGCGTAGCCACCTATGTTAAAAATAATTTACACCATCAAGAGGTTCCTTTAACTACTGATTTAGAAGCAATCGCAGTTTTATTATACCTACCACAAGCTATATGTGTATGTAATGTTTATTTTCCTACGAATAGTACATCTCACGCTGATGATTTAAGAAACCTAATACACCAACTCCCCAAACCCTTCATTTTGATGGGTAATTTTAATAGCCACAACAGTTTATGGGGTAGTCGCAATACTGATGCAAGGGGGAAAGAAATAGAGAAGATACTAGATGAATTTATTCTAGTATTATTGAACTCAACTGCTCCAACTCGTTTTGATATAGCACACGGAACATACAGTAGCATACATTTAACTATATGTACGCCAGACATAGCTGCACTATTTAACTGGTCCATTTATTCAACTCTACAAGGAAGTGACCACTTCCCCATCATAATTAATGATGATCAAAGTTCTCCAGACAACACATCAAAACCCCAATACTGTAAATGGAATTTAAATAAGGCAAATTGGCAATCATTTAGAAAGATTGTAAATAAATGTTTAAATGATCTAACTCCAACAAATAAATTTCCTTCTAGGCACATCAATGATATTGTTCAAGACTTCACTGAAGTAATAATTAAATCTGCTGACCAGAGCATCCCAAAAACAGCTCCTATGCCCTTCAAGAAAACGGTTCCCTGGTGGAATGACTCCTGTAAAGAGGCTATCAAAAATAAAAACCGTGCTTACTACCTATACAAAAGAAATCCTACGCCTGAAAATAAAATCAATTTTCAAAAATACTGAGCAATAGCACGAAATAAAATAAAATTAAGTAAGAAAACCTCCTGGTTAACATTCGTCTCCTGCTTAACCTGCCAAACTTCACAAAAAGTTATGTGGAATAAAATCCAAAGAATAAGTGGCAAATACAATCAATTCTGTATTACATCTCTAAGAGATCCAGTCGCTGGGTCAATTGTAAATGAACCTCAACAAATAGCTGATCAACTGGCTAAATAATTTTCAAAAATCTCTAGCGATAACAATTATGAACCTGAATTTCTTCGCATGAAAACAACTCGAGATCCAATAGAGTTAAGTGAAACTGTACCTACACCGAACTATGCATATAATGATACTTTACAGTTACAAGAAATGGTTACAGAACTCAAAAAATGCGGCAGATCTAGTCCTGGCCCAGACACCACTCCATATGAATTTTTAAAACAGCTTCCCCATAGTGCACTTAATTATCTACTTGCTATTTTCAACTATATATGGAGTTCCAAACTATTTCCAGATCAATGGCGTTGTGCTGTTGTGGTGCCTATACTCAAACCAGGAAAGGACATTTTGATCCCAGATAATTATCGTCCCATCGCCTTGACAAATACAATGTGTAAGCTACTGGAGAAAATTGTTAACCAGAGATTACGCTGGTATTTGGAACATATACACTTTTTTAGTGATGCACAAAATGGTTTTCGTCAAGCACGTTCAACAACAGATACTCTGATATGTTTAGAATCAGAAATCCGAGAAGCTTTCCTAAATAATCAGCACCTCATAGCTGTTAGTTTAGACACTGAGAAGGCATATGACATGGTGTGGAAAGACTATCTAATTGAAACACTGATGAAACATAATATTTAAGGAAACATGCTTCACTTCATTTGTAATTTCCTTAAAGATCGCCGAATTCAAGTCAGGACAAATGGAACTCTTTCACATGAAGTAACCATTGACAATGGAGTTCCCCAAGGATCAGTCATCAGTGTCACATTATTCCTCGTTGCAATAAATGGCATTGTCTCCAACATTCACCTACCAGTAAAGTCTTGCCTTTTTGCCGATGATTTGACTATACTAAGTGCAGGAAGAAATAAATTAACTACTCAACAGTTACTTCAAGAATCAATTGATAATATCCAAAAATGGGCTAAAGTTACAGGGTTCAAGTTTTCCAAAACTAAAACCAAATGCATACTCTTCTCCAAATGTAAACATACTGTACAAGACCCTGAGCTGTACATGGACAATCACAAAATTGAAACCGTAACAACTATGAAAATCTTAGGAGTTTTATTCGACACTACGTTAAGTTGGATACCTCACCTGAAAAACCTTAAAGATGACTGCTTGCGAAGGCTGAACATAATGAAGATCCTGGCAGCAAAGAACTGGGGGGCAGACTACCAAGTGCTAATGAACACGTACAAAGCCATTATTAGGGCTAAATTAGACTATGGCAGCATTGTATACAATTCCGCAAGAATGTCTTCACTCAAAATCCTTGATTCCATCCAGTCCACAGCTCTTCGAATTGCTCTAGGAGCCTTCCGTACCAGTCCAGTAGCCAGCATTCAAATAGAAGCAAATGAACCACTACTCACAATTAGACGTAGACAACTAAGTTTGACTTACGCGCTCAAGGTAGCAACTATTAGTGAATCAAGAATTAAGTTGTATGCTTTTCCTAACAAGCATCAAGGTACACTCATTAAATCAGGATCACAACCACAGCCTTTCAATGTCAGAATAGCCAAGTTTCTTGAAGAACTAAATTTAAATATCCCTCCAATACTCCTCGCAGACAACAATCTTAATGTCCCACCATGGACTATTACCCTTCCAAAAATTAACTTTGAAATAAATTACAGTGTCAAAGATGAAACTAACAGATCTCACTACCATCAATTATTTCTTGAAATTTCTAATAAATGCCCAAGGCACACTGCAATCTATACTGATGGACCAAATGTGAGGAAAGAAAAGGATGTGGGATTATATATCCTGAACGTACCATGCTATACCGATTGCCTGACTACTATACAGTCTTCTCTAATGAGCTGTACGCAATAAAGCAGGCTATGCTATATATTTTGTAAACCAGCACCTGTAATAACTCCATCATTTTTTCTGATTCAAAAAGTGCATTAAACGCCATAGAAAGTCCATCATCGAAACACATCCTTGTACAAGAAATACAACTGTTGTTTAACAACATCATGAAAGAAGGCAAACAAGTCATCCTTGTGTGGATACCCTCTCATAGAGGTATTCAAGGCAATGAATCTGCTGATCAAGCAGCTAAAGACGCTCCTTACCTCCCGCTAGGCGATCTAACAATAGCTACCCCTCACACTGGCATTATTGCCTATGCTAAAACAAAATTATACCAACAGTGGAAGATAAAATGGCTTCAAACTTCGAACAGCAAACTCCACGAAGTAACAACGGAATCTACAGTACAATACTATCTTCACAACCTTCACAGGCAAGATCAAGTCCTAATAACTAGAATACGGATCGGCCACTCCAAGATAAGTCACAGCTACCTCCTTGAGAAGAAACTGCCTTCCATCTGTACAGCATGCAATAGTGTGTTGACTGTGAAGCACATCATAAAAGACTGTTCACTGTATGACAAATGGCGCCAGTACCACGGTATACCTAAGGATATTAAGGGGACACACTCATCTCCTTCACTGTGCAAACAAATTATCAAGTTTTTCAATGACACTGGTCTGTATTAAAAAATTTAACTGTTCAGTTTAAAATACCAGAATCTTTTATATTTTTTTTCATTCTTCACCCTACTGTAATTTAATGTAAATTCTATAGTTAGAAGTCACGATAAGACCTTAGGGTTAAAGTGACTCTAAATTATCTTAATAAAAAAAATAACGTAGCACACCTTCCAGGCTTTTGAAATTAACTTCTTGAGCTTTACTGCAAAAATTATACTCCATTTCTTTCTACCAGGTCCGTTAAATTTAATGAATGGATTAACTACGATATTTAGCGTAAGGAAAGAATAACCTACACCAAAAAGAGTACTCTATAGAAACAGAGAGTTCAAAAGTTAGCACCCGAAAATAGAGTACATGTACTGAAAGAGTCGGCTGGTAATCCTGTAGTCTGACAAACCTAGAGCCACTCTACCAGGACTAATGGAAATGGAATGCACCGTCATTAATATGTATCATCTGTATATAATATCTAGGTGTATATTATTCTATAGCAATCACTAACATGCAATATATATAAAATTCCAAACTATCGTAATATTGTGATTTGGTTTTGAAGACAGTAATGATCAGTGCTTTGGTATGCCACAATGAATACGAGCAGGAAGTACTGGGTAAGATACAGCCCAAGCTGTGCTAGAAATAACGTGAGTAAATGGTCTCGAAATACTGCTAGTTGCTTTACGTCGCACCGACACAGATAGGCCTTATGGCGACGATGGAACAGGAAAGGCCTAGGAATGGGAAGGAAGCGGCCGTGGCCTTAGTTAAGGTACGGCCCCAGCATTTTCCTGGTGTGAAAATGGGAAACCACGGAAAACCATCTTCAGGGCTGCCGACAGTGGGGTTCGAACCCACTATCTCCCGGATGCGAGCTCACAGCTGCGCGCTCCTAACCGCACGGCCAATTCGCCCGGTTGTCTCGAAATAAGCCAACGTTGTGTATTAAGAGAAAATGGATTATAATGTATTTCATGGACCGGTATTTCTGTTAAAACCTTAAATGGAGTTTTACAGCGGATGATTTTTCACTAGTAAGTATGAAGAGGTCAGCCTCTGTGGTGTAGTGGTTAGGGTGATTAGCTGCACCCCCGGGAACCCGGGTTCTATTCCCGGCTCTGCCACGAAATTTGAAAAGTGGTACGAAGGCTGGAACGGGGTCCACTCAGCCTCGGGAGGTCAACTGAGTAGAGGGGGGTTCGATTCCCACCTCAGCCATCTTAGAAATGGTTTCCCGTGGTTTCCCCACTTCTCCTCCAGGCAAATGCCGGGATGGTACCTAACTTAAGGCCACGGGCATTTCCTTCCCTCTTCCTTGTCTACCCCTTCCAATCTTCCCATCCCCCACCAAGGCCCCTGTTCAGCATAGCAGGTGAGGCCACCTGGGCGAGGTACTGGTCATCCTCCCCAGTTGTATCCCCCAACACAAAGTCTGAAGCTCCATGACACTGCCCTTGTGGCGGTAGAGGTGGTATCCCTCGCTGAGTCCAAGGGGAAAACCAACCCTGGAGGTTAAGCGCATTAAGAAAGAAGAAAGTATGAAGAGAAAATGGGGAGCGGTTTATAATTTGTTTTACGTCGCACCGACACAGACAGGTATTATGGTGACGATGGGATAAGGAAGTCCTAGGAGTGGGAAGGAAGCGACCGTGGCCTCAATTAAGGTACAGCCCCAGCATTTGCCTGGCGTGAAAATGGGAAACCACTGATAACCATCTTCAGGGCTGCCGACAGTGGGACTCGAACCCAACATCTCCATACGAATTGCAACGAGTGTGCTCTTTCTCAATTGCGTCTAAGTAATGTCCGTGTGAGCACTGCCGCACGCATCCTCTGGTAAGAGAGAAAATTTGATCAATGTCGTCATATTTAACTGACTATGGTTCAGCCGTGTAATTAAAATATCTACTGTATACATGTATCTCATAAACTCACACTGACAAGTAGTAAGACTTCACGGGCATAACGTTACCCATTAACAATTTGTATGAGATGAATACATATTTGAGATGAGTAAGTAGTCCATTAGTCCGACTCGTTGGCTGAATGGTCAGCGTACTGGCCTACGGTTCAGAGGGTCCCGGCCGGTTCGGGGGATTTTAATCGCTTCTGAGTAATTCTTCTGGCTCAGGGACTGGGTGTATATGCCCGTCCCAACACACTCCTCATCATGTTCAGACAACATACTACTAACCACCACAGAAACACGAATTAGTGATTACATCCCTCCATATGGGGTTGGCGTCAGGAAGGACATCCGGCCGTAAAACAGGGCCAAATCCATATGTGTGACGCAATTCGCACCCGCGACCCGAAAGGTAGGAAAAGAAGAAGAAAGAATCGTCCAGACTGTCAAGTGGAAGAAGTATAATACTGTAATACAACCAAAGGAGTAAGTCAAGCTATTGTTCGGGAAGTCTTAAGTATCGTCACGATCCGATTTAAACCGTGATTTTTTTATAAATGCAAGAAAAAACAGCCCATCGTAACTCACACTCAATTCATTCACAACATACTTCGCAAAAAATATTGCAAAGAGTTGTGATATGGCTATTCTTTTAACGTCATCCTGTAAATAGTGTATTTCTTAAAAACATCCAAGCATTTTTCAATCGTTATCAGCGTTTTACCCCAGTGTGGCAGTGGAAAAGGCGTAAGGAGCTGGAATATTTCGAACATTTGCAATCGATGAAATTAAATCATAATTTCCTTTCGGGAACTTCACATTTTATTTAACATATTGATTTATAAACTGTACATACAGTATTTCACTTCAGTAGCCATTTTACTCTGTTCTCAAAAGCATATGATTACTCTTCATATTTCACTTGCATGCAGATTCTTGAATCTATGTCAATCTATTTGAATGTATTTTTGTGACATCAGGATATCTAATTACATTTTCAATTCATACTTTATTTTAAGCCTGTCTCTCTGATGCCAAAAATGTACTTTTTTTTTACTGTCACGCTGCTGTACTGATAATAGTTTTAATTTCTAAATACACATAGCATAGCCCACCCCGCGGTGTAGGGGTAGCGTGCCTGCCTCTTACTCGGACGCTCCCGGTTCGATTCCCGCCCTGGCCAGGGATTTTTACCTGCATCTGAGGGCTGGTTTGAGGTCCACTCAGCCTAAGTGATTACAACTGAGGAGCTATCTGACGGTGAGGTAGCGGCCCCAGTCTAGAAAGCTAAGAATTACGGCCGAGAGGATCCGTCGTGCTGACCACACGACACCTTGTAATATGTAGGCCTTCGGGCTGAGCAGCGGTCACTTGGTAGGCCATGGCCCTTCGGATCGGTTGCGCCATAGGGTTTGGTTTGGTTTTTGGTTTAAATACACACAGCATATTTTACGTAAATTATAAACATAGGATGTTTCCTGTTTTTTTACATATACAGTATCTCCTTAAAATGTACTAGTTTATGACATGCGGTGAATATTGCTGAGATGGTGTTAAGATTATACAATTTATTTGTTATGATTAAATCATAATATGAACTCCTCAACAGTTTTATTCAAGCCGGGCTGAGTGGCTGAGATGGTTGAGGCGCTGGCCTTCTAGTTTTATTTAAATGCAGTTCCTTGTTTTATGACAATGATTCTACTGTTGTAGCTGATGCAAAGGAGGTTCTATCTAGACCTCGGCTTAGAGTAGATCTATTCTACACCAATCCTAATTATGACATTCTAAAGATCCTAACTAGCTTAACTTACTGAATCTACAGATTGTGAAACAGCTTAGCACAACACTACGTCAAGTACAGAGGGACGTGGGGGAATAATGTACCGTGATACATTTTCAATCAATCAATCAATCAATCAATCAATCAATCAATCAATCAATCAATCAATCAATCAATCAATCAATCAATAACTGCTGATCTGCATTTAGGACAGTCGCCCAGGTGGCAGATTCCCTATCTCTTGTTTTCCTAGCTTTTTCTAAAATTATTACAAAGAAATGGGAAAGTTATTGAACATCTCCCTTGGTCCTGCTCCCATATTTCAAGGATGGAGTGAAATCATCCCTGATTTGGAAGCAGGTAACGCCGCATCATTCAAATATGCAAGTAATCCTAGGAGAAGAGCTGTCACCCCAAAAACACAGAGTATTATTCATCGTTCACCGTCATCTACGTACGTAGTTCAGATCAGTGTTAGGCAGGGCACACTGGGACGGAGGAGAAGCATCTAAAGCAGCGCAGCGCAGAGCAGAGCAGAGCACATTTTTGTAATCCACACAATTCATTGTAAAATCGCACGTTGAGCGGCAGGGCAAAGCGGGACGAGACAGTTCTGCGCCTACTTCCGCCTACCTCACGCAGTGATCGGAACAGTTTCCTGCTCACGTATCACGTAGTTTGTTGAGAAATAGAGGGAAAATAAGCATCACAACTGTTCGGTCACACAATGTTTTATACTGCATTGCAATTTTTTATTTCAATTTTCCTTATTTATGTATGTATGTATGTATGTATGTATGTATGTATGTATGTATGTATGTATGTACACATATCACGAGAAAGTGGCTGAACAGAATTTAATGAAAATCGGTATGTAAGGTCGGGGAATAAGAAACTACAGTCTAGTTAGGCTATAAAGTTTTCAACGCTGGTGAAATGGTAGTTTAGGCGAAGGCCTAAAGTTTAATTCTCAAACAACTAAGTTATTAGTGGTCCTATTGATAACAAATGTTATATAGACATTATTTCTGATAATTTATGTCTTATACAGTTATACCTTACCAGTTATTATAATGAATTTAGACTTTTTTGCTCAGACCATATCAACGCAGAGAATCGCTAACAGAAATAATGTTTAATCGTGTTAACTGGCAATGGTGGTGGGTTTTGTCGTGATATTCTGAAGGTTAAAAACCACGCGGTCATCACCAAATTTGTCACATTAGTATTTCAGAGTCCATGTTAAATTAAATATAATGCCCAGCTCCTTGGCTCAATGGTCAGCGTAGTGGCCTACGGTCATGGGCGCCCGTAAGGGGGGGCAAGGGGGGCGCTTGCCTCCCCCTGGAATTCTAAAAAAAAAGTTGATGTTCAATCGTTTAATATCATACCAGATTATTTCATAAACTGAACTTACTGACAGTCATCTAGCATCTGTTATATTCGCAAATTTCTGTAAAAAATTTAATGTTACTGACGTTATATTGGTATTTATATTCAAGAAAATTGTTAATGTGCCCCCCCTTGGAAAAGATCCTGCGGGCGCACATGCCTACGGTTGAGAGGGCCCTGGGTTCGAAAACGTTCGGGTGAGGGATTTTAGCCGCATTTGATTAATTTCTCCAGCTCGGGAGCTGGCTGGCTGTGATTGTCTTACACATATTAATCTATAAAAACATACCGCATAACTAACCACCACAGCTACATGACTGTTATCATTGCTTGTGATCCCGCCGGATACGATATTTATACCTTGAAAATATACACACAGCCCTATCAACAGAGAGCGATTAACAGATCCATATCAATACTTGGTGTTTAGCGCGGTGTAACGAGTTAACTAGCTGAGATGATTGTCTTTTTTTGTGCGAAAAATTGGAACTATCGATCCCAGCTAACGAATGCCAGAAATATTCAATACTGACATACCCAATAGATTTATTATGAGCTTAAGAAATACTTACTGCTTATCTACTGACTTTAAGGATATCGAGAGCGCGGGACACTACCTGTGCTTTAGTTTAATACTGATTAATTTCCAACGGTAAAAGTGCAACTAGGGTCTACAAACAACTCTCAAAATAAAGAAGATTCCAGGAGTACTAAAAGGAAGATAAGTCAAACAAGTTTATTCCTTAGCAATGCATCATAGCAAGTTACATAGCTCACATGAAACACAGCATCGAACAAAGGAAGTAAAACGAATTTATCTCGACTCATAAAATGCAGCAAAGCATCAGACCGCTTCTCCCCACTCTTCCTCCAAGCGCGTCTGACACCAGCCGCTAGTTCCTACTCCAATATGAACATTATGTCTTCTTATGCTCGCCGCTGCCTTGTTCGTCGCTAACAGTGATGCCAAGTCTCTACGGATGCCACTCACGAAAGACATCGTTCTCACGATTCTATCTGGCTACCAAAAGATTATCCAAGTTTCAAAGAAAGGAATGACAGAGTGTTAAAAACACAATCCTGTTCAGCTTCCCATGACACTGAGAATCTCTAAATGATGCAATCAGATTTATAGACAAATCCTGTAATATACGGTTAATGCTCTTAAATTCTACCATACATTTACATACATACGATTTTTGTGTTTGTTTTTTGCTCGTGGTTTAACGTCGCGCTAACACATCGAAGGTTCCCGGAGAAGCAAGGATGGGAAACGGCTAGGACTGGGAGGGTAGGGGATGGCCTTACTTAAGGTACAGCCCCAGCATTTGCCTAGTGTGAAAATGGGGAAAGCACGGAAAACCATCTTCAGAGCTGTCGACGATTTCGATCCCACCATCTTCCAAATGCAAGCACACAACTACGCGACCCTAACCACGCGATCGCAGTCGCACGAGGATGGCTGCCCAGTTTTACTTCCTCTTAAACAGTAACCAGCGCCGTCACCACCACCACCACCACCACCACCACCACCACCACCACCACCACCACCACCTACCACGACTGTCTCGGTGAGAAATCAGTGATTATGCCACTCGACTTTCACGCCGCTCCGGCCACAATTCAACTCTTGGCCAAGGCATGTAGGATTTCAAAAAATAAAAGGCACTGCCCTGTGGCTAAGATTCCACGTAAAACTGAAGGTCCCTCAATTAAAAACACAATATCAGTAGTTACTTAGAACTACAAGCATCTTAATGACTGCTCTGCCCTTCAGTGTCCAGATGTATGCCTCTGTGAATGAATTAACATCGGGACACCGAATTTGTAGAACTTTCGCGAGAACATGAGAACACCAATACCTATTCTGAAATTATCTCGAATTAGCTCACATTACGGAGCCAACGGTTTGACCACTATGCTATAAGAACGCTTACCTGAATGCTGGCTTACGTAACGGTTTATAAACAGTGTTTGAAAACTGAAACACTAAAATCTCGAAAATTAATGCCCAGTGGTCATCCAGTGGACCTTGCTAGATATTCGCTTCTCATCTACAAGCATCATGATTGTACAGAAAAAGGAAATGAACAAATGAACACATCTCACCTTTCGCTGTTCTTCGAAACAGCAATGAGAAAGAGAAATTAGTTCATAAAATGTTAAGACTGTTGTTTTTGTTTGGTTTGTTGTTGCTGCACTGCCTGTAAGAGGCGCATTGCATTAGGATCAACAGAGAACACCCTGCCTGATATCCGGAAGTCGAAGAATAGTCTGCAGTGTCGGTACTGAAATGTGCATTTTTAACTAACTGAAACTAGAATTTGGGAGGACTCACCTTTGGCAGCCCGTTCGATGGTTTCTCGTTTTTCCCATTTTCACACCAGGCAAATGCCAGGGCTGTACCTTAAGGCCACGAACGCTACCATCCCAATCCTATCACTTCCCGAACACACGTCCATATAACACATTTTCTTTTCCTACGTGTGAGGAATATGTCCTGAATGTTTGACCGTACCTCAATGTTACACATGTACATGGAACGAGGCGTTCTTGGAGACTTTGTACACCCATGTTTTATAACTTTTTAAATATATTCGTCCTATTTCTGAGTGCAATACTTATATTGTGAGTATTTAATCAAAACCGCCACATCACGGCTATCGGGAAAGTCCTTTCCTGACATTTCCACACCCGTCTTACACACAGCTGTCAGCGTAGTATGCTATGTAATATGCGTGATTGGAGGTCCATGATAACGCACTAAAAATTGATTCTCAAGAAATCTTTTTTTTTTTTTGGAACAAGTTATTTTTATAACAGACTAGCTGATGTACCCGTGCTTCGCTACGGAGTTCTACATTGTATACAGAATTCTAGGTTAGGTGGTTTACACGTTGTGAGAGAGATTGTATTAAATTGCATAGCTCTTAACGTTACTCTAGAAATGCGACGGGCAAAGGTATTTTCTCATATGAAGACTGGGTTAGGGAATATTCATTGTAATGATAGGCCCACTTGCCTACCTTCAATCACAATCAGGTTGGGGAGTTTTCATTATAATGGCAGACATTCTCCGCCCGCCTTTTTACATCATCAGAAATACTGTCTTTGTGGTTTTCACAACTGAAATGAAAATAGGTTATTACAATGACGTCAGTAGGCATGGCGCGATACTCGATGAAATACTCGATCAAATGAATAACCACACATTTTCTCACTTTTAACGAACAGTACTACGCTGCTGATCTAAGAGTCCAAAGTTCCAGAGCTGGAATGACCAAGCCGCAGACAGCCGTGATCCGCGAACACACTTCGTCTTTTTCGGGAGGGTGGGTCGAATAGTGGAGAGTCGCAGGGCAAAGACTAGGCCTATGTCCGTTTACTAATCTGTTTC
Source organism: Anabrus simplex (assembly GCF_040414725.1). NCBI lineage: Eukaryota > Metazoa > Arthropoda > Insecta > Orthoptera > Tettigoniidae > Anabrus > Anabrus simplex. The sequence continues at coordinate 156,273,084 of NC_090266.1, forward strand.
CTAGGAGTAACCGATGAGTCGGAAAATCTCAATTCACTACACTGGCGGTGGAAAAATTCGTCTGACATAAAGGCAAAGTTTTCCTCCAAGCCAGAGGAGAAACCCCCTCTTCACCGCTAATTTGGAATAAAATGAATGTATAATTTAATAAAAGTTAAGAGGAAGAAGCTTTTCTTAAGAAACGGGTCTTTTAGGATTGAATTGTGGGTTATTTAGAGAGTTGTAGTGCTATAATTTGGAATAGCCCTAAATTGTAATTCTAGACCAGGTCATACTACTACTACTACTACTACTACTGAGCTGTCCGACTCGTTGGCTGAATGGTCAGCGTACTGGCCTTCGGTTCAGAGGGTCCCGGGTTCGATTCCCGGCCGGGTCGGGGATTTTAACCTTAATTGGTTAATTCCAGTGGCCCGGGTGCTGGGTGTTTGTGCTGTCCCCAACATCCCTGCAACTCACGCACCACACACAACACTATCCTCCACCACAATAACACGCAGTTACCTACAAATGGCAGATGCCGCCCACCCTCATCGGAGGGTCTGCCTTACAAGGGCTGCACTCGGCTAGAAATAGCCACACGAATTTATTAACTACTGAGCTTCTGCCTTAAGTCAGTCAGTAATTCAGAGGGAATGTCATCAATTCTAGGTGCCAAGTTCCTATTTAGGTCGCTCACAGCTCTGTCAAACTCTGACCTCAAAATTGGGTCTCCCATTTCATCAGCATCAACAGCCTCTTCTTGTTCCAGAACCATATTATCTACATCTTCACCTTGATACAACTGTTGGATATGTTCCTGCCATCTTTCTGCTTTGTCTTCTTTCCCCAGAAGTGGCTTTCCATCTGAGCTCTTAATATTCATACATCTAGATTTCCTTTCTCCAAAGATTTCCTTGATTTTCCTGTATGCAGTATCTACCTTTCCTAGGACCATACAACCTTCGATATCCTTGCACTTCTCCTTCAGCCAGTCTTCCTTAGCTACCTTGCACTTTCTATCAACTTCATTCTTTAATCGCCTGTATTCTTTTCTGCCCTCTTCATTTCTAGCATTCTTGTATTTTCGTCGTTCATCAATCAGGTCTAGTATCTCCTGAGTTATCCACTAATTCTTAGTTGATCTTTTCTTCCTTTCTAACATTTCTTCAGCAGCCATGCCGACTTCATTTTTCGTGACTATCCACTCTTCCTCTATTGTGATTCTTTCAGCCTTTTCATTTAGTCCTTTTACAACATGTTCCTTGAAACAATCCCTCGCGCTCTTTTCTTCCAACTTGTCTAGATCCCATCTTTTTGCATTCTTTCCTTTCTTCAATTTCTTCAGCTTCAGATGGCATTTCATGACCAACAAGTTGTGGTCGTAGTCCACGTCTGCTCCTGGGAAAATTTTGCAATCCAACACCTGGTTTCTGAATCTCTGCCTAATCATAATGAAGTCTATTTGATACCTTCCAGTGTCTCCAGGTCTCATCCACGTATAAGGCCGTCGTTTGTGGTGTTTGAACCAAGTATTGACAAGGACTAAATTATGATCAGTGCAGAATTCAACCAGCCGACTTCCTCTTTCGTTCCTTTGTCCCAATTCGAATTCTCCTACTGTATTACCTTATTAAAGACATGACTGAAAGACAAATGACGCACTCTCGACAGTACAGTATGCTATTTTCTTTATTAACCTTTTCCGGTCCAACGTCGATGTGACCTCGACATCATGGCTTATTGTAACCGGTCCAACGTCGAGCTCACCTCGACATTATGTTTCGTTCTACATGAGAAGTTATTTATTGAAGTTCTTTGAGCTGATTGTGGTCGATCGATATCCCTGGAGTTTCTAGAGCTAAGTTTTGTGCACAAAATAAACCGTTCTATTATCTCCATGGATGTAATACGAGATATATGTAGTCGTATGTCGTCATGGTTACCCGCGGCCTGTCAGCTGTGTTTACAGTGAGTAGTGCTGCACACGTGTTGTACTAGGCATGTTTTATCTGTGAAAGCGAATTGTCTTGTTTGAATTTGCGATATAAAATCGGCAAATATGAATGAAGAAGAAATACGTATGCACGTTTATTTAGACAGAAGTGACAATGATTAGTTATTTGAATTAGACAAAGAGTTTAGAGAATTGTCAAGTGAAGATGAAGGTGTAGTGAGCTCCAGCATTGCAAGTGAAACTGCAGCGACTGGACTTGTGCGTAAAAAACGCGGAATGATCCCGGACCATCATATGCTGTTTCCAAAGATTCAGATGAGGAAGTTCCAGTGACTGCTACAAAAGCAAGAAGACACGCGAATGTAATGGGCCGGGAAGGAGGAGGGGATAGGGCACACGGTAATGATGACGCTTTTCAGGTCAGGGTTTATAATTTCAGTAAAAGTGATGCTGAACATACTTCCGCACATACAAATGGGAATCCAAACGGCAATAGTGTTTACCGGAATGTAACATTTCATGATAGTGAGCCACCTAGACTAAATTATTCATCAGGTCAGAAAACTAGAGGACCGCAGGTTCTGCCTAGCTGCATTACTCCACTTCAGTTTATTATGTTGTCCTTTCCTCCTACACTGACGACGACAATTATTATGTAAACTAATTCCTATTCAATAGAATGTACGGTAATAATCATAATAAGAGTATAATTATAATTACTAATAAAAATTCTGAGTATAATCTGACTAGGTAAAAATGAGCAAAATTAATTTGGACCAGACTGTTGGAACAAGTGACAAAAAAATTGGACTGCAAAGGGTTAAATTAATGTCCTTTCTATGTGTAACACAAAGACCTTATATTGTATTGTACAATGTGTAGTTAGAGAAAATAATGCAGAGTTGTTTAGGTAACTTGTCTCGCGGTTCACAATATGGACGGTCTATTAATGAGTGTCGGGTCATCATTAGAACAATGGCATACCGAGTGTTTCAATTAGTCGAGGGGGTAAACAAAGCAACGCCACTGCCTCAAATCTTTGCTGTTTCGAAGCACTGAGATTGCTGACATGTACCAAACGACTAGAGTTTCTGGTCACGCGACAGGACACATAAAGCATTCTCACTGCTTCGAAAGAGTAATGCGTTGCTGTTTCGAAACATCGAGACAGTTGAGTGTGCCGGCGCAGTATTTCGAAACACATACAGTCATGGGAAAAAGTATGCGTACACCTTAAACGTTAAGCAATATTGTCGTTTGTAATTGACGCATTGTCCATAGGCCGCTAGAAATTTCACCACTTTCTATATTTCGGTATTTCACGAAACATGACTATGAATACGTACCGGAAATAACAATAGTACTTTGGAAATGTTTGTTTTAACAAGCGTATCACCCAATAATTTCGAAATATAGATGCATAAAAAATATTCGTACAGGTGGTTTATCTTCAGATCAAAAACCTTGATGACATCACTTGCAATGCAGGAAAGCAGTAAAGGTCACGTCTTTTACCAAGCCTTTGTGCTTGAATCGTTGTAAACAACAAGTGATACAGTCTATCAATACGATGGGCCGCGAAATGAAAGAAACAACAGAAGAAGGGAGAATAATTTTAATTCGGGCTCATAATTCCTGTAAATCTCTCTCGGAAATATCTAAATTTGTGAAGAGACCACGATCTACAATTCAGGGAATTATTGACAGGTATGGTGAGAGAAAATCTTTCAAAAATGCACGTAGATGTGGACGTCCATGCACACTAGACGAACGAACTGAAAGACTAAACTTCAGGAAACTTAAGAAAAATCCTAGAATCAGCGCTGCAAAACTGAGGTCTGAACTAGGAAATGATTTAAAACTTCATATCTGTGCTTCAACAATTCAAGAGGTTTTATATACGAATGACTATCATTGTAGAAAGCCCGGCGAAAGCATTTAATTACCCCAGTAAATAGGAATAAAATACTACAATATGCTACAGACTAGAAACATGCTTCTCTAGAATTACGGTATCCAGTTATATTTACGGATGAAAGAAAAATTCACTATTTTTCAAGAACATGGCAAAAAGGGGCGGAGGAAAAAGAACACAGAACTCGAAGAAAAAATCTGCTTCCTTCAGTGAAGCATGGTGGAGGTTGTTTAATGGTTTGGGGGTGCATGAGCTCAGCTGAAGTAGGTTCCTTAGAGTTCATAGATGGAAAGATGGACCGTAAATACTGTATTGAAGTTTTGAAGAAACATCTAGTATCTAGTGCCGAAAAAATGGGACTTCTGGGTAGTTATGTAGTCATGCAGGATAATGATCCAAACCATACGGCCCTTGATACACGACTGTGGATTTTATAAAAACACACCCAAATATATGATAACACTCCTCCAATCCCCGAAGCTGAATCCGATTGAAGATGGGTGGGCTTATCTTAATGAGAGACTGGGCACAATAAATATTTCATCAAAGCCAGCTTTGAAAATGGCTCTCTTGGAAAAATGGGGTAAGCTAGTTCATTCAATGCCTAGGCGGCTTGAGGCCATTGTAAAATCAAAAGGATTGCCAGCAAATACTAAATATGCACTAAAATCAGTGGGGAATGAAAGTAAAACCGGACTGTACGAATACTTTTTATGAGTATGAAATCATGGTATTCTCATTTATTCATGTATTAATGGCAGGGACGTCTATCAATTGTATGTTTCATGGTGAATATCTTTACATAGTATACAGAAAGCTAACCTATTTATGTTGTACAACGTACATGGCAATAAATGTACTAAATAAAGTATTTTTTGTTTCAGTATTAAGTGTTCGAATACTTTTTACTATGACTGTACAACCACTAGCCAACTTTACACCAGACCCGGCGCTGATCGTCAGTGAATACACGAATGCCTGCAAACTGCGAACTATCCAGATTGTGGTTTTTTTTTTTTTTGTTTTTTTTTTTTTCTTTCGAAGAGTTGCGTTTTTGCGGCGGATGCTGATATTTCTGCTACAAGGTAGTATTTATGGGACCAATGAGGGACTAACACTCGCTGGGTGTGCAGAAGAAGTTATGGAGTGAGGTGGAGAGAGACTGGATGAACCAGGTAAATTTTATTTTATATACAGTATATTATTAATGTCCGCCCCTGCGGTGTAGTCGTTAGTGTGTTAGCTGCCACGCCCGGATGCCCGGGTTCAATTACTTTCTTTGCCAAGAAATTTTAAAAGTGGTACGAGGACTGGAATGGGGTTCACTCAGCCTCGGGAGGTCAACTGAGTAGAGACCGTTCGATTCCGACCTCAGCCAAACTCGAAGTGATTTTTCGTGGTTTCCCACTTCCTCTCCAGGCAGAAGTACTGGTAGAGGCAAGAAATACTTTTAAAACCTAGTTTGTAAATACTAATCAGATGTAGGCATGAAGTGATGAGACTGGATTTTATTTTAACAATTTGTTTTACGTCTCACTGACACAGATAGGTCTTATGGCGACGATAGGATAGGAAAGGTCTAGGAGTGGGAAGGAAGCGGCCGAGGCCTAAATTAAGGTACAACCCCAGCATTTGCCTGGTGTGAAAATAGGAAACCACGAAAAACCATCGTCAGGGCTGCTGACAGTGGGATTCGAATCCACTATCTCCCGGATGAAAGCTCACAGCTGCGCTTCCCTAACCACACGGCCAACTCGCCCGGTAGATAGGAAAATAGAAGTAACTCCTACATGTTACAACCGATTATGTACGAGACAGTTTTGAAACTTAATTTATAAATAACCAGACTTTCCTTGAACGCCATACTTATTTAAAACCAGGCTTATAACTACTACTACTACTGTTGCTGTTTTCATGCCTCCCCCGAAGGGGGAAGCGAGCCTCTTAGACGGCGAAATTAACTTCACGTTTGCTAGTGGAAGCTTGCATAGGGCAGCGGAGAGCAGATCATCACTTTTATCACAAGGAGAGAGCAAAGCAGAGGTAGCGCAGCTCTTTTCAGGTACATCGTCAATGGAGTTGAGCTGCATGTACCACATGTGGTATTTTAATGTGCTCAAATACGTCAGCCTCGTATCGGTAGATTTGCTGGCTCGAAAAAGAGCTCCCGAGTGACAACACTGCAGCACCTCGGCGTCTCCGAAAATCGTCAAAAAGTAGTTAGTTGGACGTATAAACAATAACATTATTATAATTAAATCATTAAAGCATGAAACTTGCGTTCACAGATAGGTCGCTTTGATATTTATTTGTAAGCTTCTGTAATACACTAACTGACAGAGCAAATGACACTCCAAGGAGGAGTGGTTCGAAAGGGATGAAAGTTGGGGAAAAAACAGAGACGGCACGGACGAATAATTGATGTTTATTTCAAACCGATATGCAGGTTACACAATGCGCACGGCATCGACTCAGTAGGATGTAGGACCACCGCGAGCGGCGATGCACGCAGAAACACGTCGAGGTACAGAGTCAATAAGAGTGCGGATGGTGTCCTGAGGGATGGTTCTCCATTCTCTGTCAACCATTTGCCACAGTTGGTCGTCCGTACGAGGCTGGGGCAGAATTTGCAAACGGCGTCCAATGAGATCCCACACGTGTTCGATTGGTGAGAGATCCGGAGAGTACACTGGCCACGGAAGCATCTGTACACCTCGTAGAGCCTGTTGGGAGATGCGAGCAGTGTGTGGGCGGGCATTATCCTGCTGAAACAGAGCACTGGGCAGCCCCTGAAGGTACGGGAGTGCCACCGGCCGCAGCACATGCTGCACGTAGCGGTGGGCATTTAACGTGCCTTGAATACGCACTAGAGGTGACGTGGAATCATACGCATTAGCGCCCCAAACCATGATGCCGCGTTGTCTAGCGGTAGGGCGCTCCACAGTTACTGCCGGATTTGACCTTTCTCCACGCCGACGCCACACTCGTCTGCGGTGACTATCACTGACAGAACAGAAGCGTGACTCATCGGAGAACACGACGTTCCGCCATTCCCTCATCCAAGTCGCTCCAGCCCGGCACCATGCCAGGCGTGCACGTCTATGCTGTGGAGTCAATGGTAGTCTTCTGAGCGGACGCCGGGAGTGCAGGCCTCCTTCAACCAATCGACGGGAAATTGTTCTGGTCGATATTGGAACAGCCAGGGTGTCTTGCACATGCTGAAGAATGGCGGTTGACGTGGCGTGCGGGGCTGCCACCGCTTGGCGGCGGATGCGCCGATCCTCGCGTGCTGACGTCACTCGGGCTGCGCCTGGACTCCTCGCACGTGCCACATGTCCCTGCGCCAACCATCTTCGCCACAGGCGCTGCACCGTGGACACATCCCTATGAGTATCGGCTGCGATTTGACGAAGCGCCCTTCTCAGCCCGATCACCATAACCCTCGTAAAGTCGTCTGTCTGCTGGAAATGCCTCCGTTGACAGCGGCCTGGCATTCTTAGCTATACACGTGTCCTGTGGCACACGACAACACGTTCTACAATGACTGTCGGCTGAGAAATCACGGTACGAAGTGGGCCATTCGCCAACGCCGTGTCCCATTTATCGTTCGCTACGTGCGCAGCACAGCGGCGCATTTCACATCATGAGCATACCTCAGTGACGTCAGTCTAACCTGCAATTGGCATAAAGTTTTGACCACTCCTTCTTGGTGTTGCATTTGCGCTGTCAGTCAGTGTAATACGACCGAGCTCGATAGCTGCAGTCGCTTAAGTGCGGCAAGTATCCAGTATTCGGGAGATAGTGGGTTCGAATCCCACTGTCGGCAGCCCTGAAGATGGTTTTCCGTGATTTCCCATTTTCACACCAGGCAAATGTTGCGGCTGTACCTTTATTAAGGCCACGGTCGCTTCCTTCCCACTCCTAGCCCTTTCCTATCCCATCGTCGCCGTAAGACCTATCTGTGTTAGTGCGACGTAATGCAACTAAAAAAAAACGTTCTATGCAAGCTCACTTTAAAATGTTCTCTGCGGTAATTGAAAGAGTCATGCTCTTCTACTGATTGGTCAGCGTAGCGGCCTTCGGATCTTAGGGTCATGTGTTCCATTTCCGGCCACGTTTAGTTTCTCTGGCTCGGGAACTGGTTGCTTCAGTAAAACTAAATTCACACCTCTTCAATTATATTCAATACAATACACTACACTGCCAATTACTATAGGAACATACAATGGTTGTATATATTCCCCTTACAGTGCTGGCGTAAGGGAGGGCATTTAGGCGTGAAAATGGGCCAAGTCCACTTGTGCGGGTCAGATCGAACCTGCGACTCCATCATTGAGGGTGGAAAACGACAAGGGACGTACTACAGTCTCTGGTACATCTAGGGTTGGCTCAATGGCTCCTTTGGTTTGGTAGAATTTAATTCAGGCACAGCTGGCCGGCATTTCAGGGTGCAAAATACCGACACTCCAGTGTCTCTTCTCAAGTTCATTTGTAATTAGGGACGTTAATATCGGCATTAATTTGATATGCTTTTTAATATCGGCATTAATTTGAAATGCTTTTTACTAATCTACTGCGAAGTAATCTGAGAAAATAGAACGCTTTTGTTATAATGCGTAGGCAGTACACGATAATCTGGTGTAACAGAAGGTTGCATGGTACGGCAAGGCGTGACGTAGTACTTCCTTTGCAAAGACGCGCTCATATTTCTTCTCGTCAGCAGGAGTGGCTTAGGTCGTATTCAAAGAGTAGCATTAAACACCGCCTCCACAAGTAAGAGCTTATAAAGAAGGAACAGTTGCGTAATGAACACTCATTCTTTCATTCATACACTCATTCATTTGACGACCGGCAATATCCGTACCACATAAACAGTATATTTCACTAGGCTCAAGCGTGCTCTTGTTCAAAACTACTAACGTACGCCTTTCCTACGTATAGATCACGAGTTCATGATAAGCTTCAACGCTCAGAAAAGAAGCTGCAAACAAATTTTCTTACATATATTCAGGTGAGAGATTTTTTTTCTAGTGGCTTTACGTCGCACCGACACTGATAAGTCTTATGGCGACGATGGGATAGGAAAGGCCTAACAGTTGGAATGAAGCGGCCGTGGCCTTAACTAAGGTACAGTCCCAGCATTTGCCAGGTGTGAAAATGGGAAACCACGGAAAACCATCCTCAGGGCTGCCGACAGTGGGATTCGAACCCACTATCTCCCAGATGCAAGCTCACAGCTGCGCGCCTCTAACCGCACGGCCAACTCGCCCGGTAGGTGAGGGATTTATGGCATTAGATTTACTCTTGAAGAGTTAATGAATACAATTCCAGACAAAATTGCGGACTTTGGATTCTCCTACAACCATAGAAATTAAAGGAAATGTAAACATTTTTATCGGTATCTCTAAGTTAATCCTCCAACGCGATTTCACCTTCGCATTAAGTGAGGGATCTTTCACTTATCGCTCTAACGCGCAGCGAATTGGAGGTTGTGAACATTCTGATTTGGATTCGAACTGGAAACAGGGGATCAGCCTATCGCGCCTACCGGCCGAAAACTTGGTTTCCGCGAGGGGTAGGACAGGAACGAGCAAGCAATTGGGAGGAAGCAGCCGTGGTCTTCCATTCCCCTGGAGTTGAACACTGGAAGACATGAAAAATTAATTGAAGGACCTGTGGCCCATCTTCTGAATCCGATAAGACTGGCTCCACGACAGCATGCTTAAGTCGTTCAGTTAAATCATTCAGAATGTATTATTATTATTATTATTATTATTATTATTATTATTATTATTATTATTATTATTATATAATTCGCTGGGGGCCATCAAGGACCACGTTAAGTTTTCTTGCATTTAACACTGAACTTCGCCTTCTTTAGAGCCCAAATTTCCTTCATTCTTTGTGAGTGGGCCTGCTTACGCTCCTCTGTCCAAGGGGCACCGTGTCTTCCCTTCGGCTGCTCGTCTCGGTTTAGCGCGTTCGTCAATATTTTCTTGCGGAAGTGATCTCTGTTAAGGGCGCCTTCAGCTGAGATATGTAGCATTTGCAGGTCTTCTTTGGTATTTCTAAACCAGGGAATTGTGGTTTTGGGGTTAGAATCAAACAAGTGAAAGATCTCTTTAGTTAACTTTCTTCCGTCCATTCTTTTCAGATGACCGTAAAATCGTGCCCGTCTTATTATTATTATTATTATTATTATTATTATTATTATTATTATTATTATTATTATTAATCGCTATAAGGAATACGTTACTGGAACACGGTACGCTAACATTACTACAGATATGCTTCAGAGAATGAGCTCTTCCATTGAAAGTACTTTTAGGTTGATTCGTTATATGGGGTAGGGACTGGCTCTATGCACTTCATTGGTAAGCTTGAAGATTTCCATGATTGTTGATATCTTGATCACAGCTACGGGCAATTCACTGTCGGTAAATGCCATCTAATATCCAGTGGTGTAGTGATGAGTATGAGCGTGCTAAAGTGTATACGAATAATGACTGGAAAATTTACCGGGAAGGATCAAACTGAAATGGCCAACTGAGATAGGTTTAACTAAAGATGTCAATCAATACTCATAACTAGGGGGCGGATTTCTATGACCAGTCATATTTTTTCCCTTAACATTATATCTTATAGTCTTGCATTTTCAACACGTTTCCAAGCATGATAATCAAAATTAAACATGTTTTATTGGGCATATAAATGCATATTTAGGCTTTCTTAAGTTTTATGGCATATTTTCAACAAAATATCATTATAACGGCATATTTTGGTAATTTTCATTTTAATTTCGTATTATAAAAATCAGAATAAGCTCTAGAAATTATTTTTCAGTATAGACTGGAATATACTACTGAAGAACTACTATAAAGTAGTGTATATGGAATGTTTCTAACAGGTAGGAGCTATTGTTTGCTAGCTGGGTCAATTCCTGGAAACCGGGCTATTGTTTACACGGAAGCAGAGGTAATTCTGCAGTTATTTGTCATTGTTCTTATCCCTCCCCTTCCCCTTCCCTCTTCCACCTTCAACACATTGAATGACCTTGGTCATTAGGGAGCTTCAGTCATTCATTTCCTTTCAATATTCCTAAAACGAAAGTCTCAATTTGTGGAAAGTTGCGAAGTTTTGTTCGCGAGTTCGGTGAAAACATATTCAGTACGGATGGAGTGATATTATTCTGTAAATTGTGTGAGGTAAAAGTTATTGCCGAAAAACGCTTCTCTGTGCAACAACACTGTAATACTGTAAAACATAAGAATTGTGTAACTAGATATTCTGCACTCAAAAACAGGCAACGTCTACTATTCGAAACCCCGACATCAAGTTCTCAGAGTTCACAATTTTCACAAGATCTCTGCAAGATGATGGTTTCGTCTAATATCCCTTTAAAGAAACTTAACAGCCGAAGCTTCAGACAGTTTCTTGAAAAATATTCAAAGCATCCTGTTCCCAACGAATCTACTCTCAGGAAGGACTATCTGACCCCTTGTTATGAAGAGATGTTGGATATAACAAGGCGTGGCGTCAGAGACAGTAAGATGGGTTTCAATAGACGAGACCACAGATGTGGATGGAAGATATGTAGCAAATGTGATCGTTGGCACGCTGAAGGAAGACCGGCCTGGAGATACATTCCTCCTGACATGTGAAGTACTAGAGAAGACAAACCGTTCTACCATTGCAGTTCTCTTCGACAATTCAATGAATCTGTTGTGGCCAAACGGGGCAAAGAGAGAGCACATTTTTCTATTTGTAACTGACGCTGCTCCGTATATGGTGAAGGCAGCCAAGGGACTTAAAATGCTATACCCGAAAATGATACATGTGACATGTCTTGCACATGCCTTGCATAGGGCAGCTGAAGAAGTTAGAAGTAGCTACCCTGAAGTTGATAAATTAATATCGAACTGTAAGAAAGTGTTTGTCAAAGCTCCGCTTCGCGTTCAGAAATTTCAAGAAGAAGCACCTTCACTACCCCTACCTCCCAAGCCAGTTATAACGTGATGGGGGACTTGGCTTGATGCCGCAGTGTACTATTGCAACAACTTAGATGTCGTGGAGAAGATCGTGAAGTCTTTTGATCTTGCAGAATCGTCCTCCATAAAAACCACTCAAGATTTATTTTCGAGCACTACATTAAAAGCGGACCTGGCTTACATAAAGTCCAATTTTAATTATTTATCTGGAGCAATCACGCAACTGGAAGTTTCAGGTGCAGAACTAAGCGATGCACCGGATGTTCTAAAGTGCATTGAACAGGAATTAAAGCATGCGAAAGGAACAATAGCATCTAGGGTCTGTAGAAAATTAGAAAATATACTGGAAAAAAATAGCGGACTTGTGTACCTGCGTGGAATAAGTGACATTCTTTGTGGAAACCCTTCATCTGCAGATTTCCAGGAATTTTCTCCAGTGATTTAACTCTATTCAAGTACGTTCCCGTTACATCATGTGATGTCGAAAGAAGTTTTTCTCGCTACAAGACGATACTCAGCGACAACAGGAGAGGATTCTCATTCAACAATCTTAAGATGCATTTGGTCATAAATTGCAACAATTCTGATAATGGAGACTAGATCAGGTATGAAAATTTCATTCAAATAACATATCTTGTGTATAAATTAAAACACTGAATATTGAACAGTGAAAATAACTGTAGTGTTTATGCCTTCCACAGAGTCCGTCCTTGCCTAGGAGTATGCAGTGTAACCTTAACGAGTTCATGAAATATTCATCATTTTAGTTGATTTTGGGTTAAAGATTTCGAAGAATTAAACATTTTTTAAACTCTAAATTAATTGCAGCCTGTAGCAATCGTAATGAAAGTGCTTCTATGTAACGTAGATGCTATTCATTAAGTCATATTTTGAATTTTATAGGTCATATTTTTATGTTTTTTAGGTCATAAGTGCATACATATTTCATACATTTTTAGGTCATAGAAATCCGCCCCCTACTCATAACACATTCCACATCCAATTAATATCAACATAATTCCGGATACATTTCCATGGAATGACTTTGCTGGCTATTTTAGAAGGCATTTGCGATTTTAAAATTTACTACTATCACCACCACCACCACCACCACCACCACCACCACCACCACCACTACTACTACTACTACTGCTACTACCACCACCACTACTACTACCACTACTACCACTACTACTACTACTACTACTACTACTACTACTACTACTACTACGAGGATGCGTGTGTGCATTGGACTCTAGGATGATTCTTCTTTTCTCCCCCTTTTTTCCACAACTCTGTCGCACGTGTAGATTTGGCCCTGTTTTACGGCCGGATGCCCTTCCTGACGCCAACCATATAGGCCTATATGGAGGGATGCAATCACTACTGTGTATTTCTATGGCGGTTGGTAGTGTAGTGTGTTGTCTGAATATGAAGATGAAAGTGATGGGACAAACACAAACACCCAGTCCCCGAGCGAGAATTAATCAAAGGTGATTAAAATCCCCGACCCGGCTGGGAATCGAACCCGGGACCCTCTGAACCGAAGACCTCAATGCTGGCCATTCAGCTAATGAGTCGGACCATTGGACTCTACGATTAAGTCGGCAAAATTAAGCTTCTTAAATTAAATGGCGGGACGTTGCCGGCATTTTCAACAGGCTAGTATTCCAATAAAAGTGTATAGGGCCTACAGGTCCCTGTGTCCTCCTTCCGACAAAAGCCACTACTCTAATGTTGGATAAGTGCTCCGGAACGTAATCTGAGCATCTGCCAACAATAGGTCTATGTTCTGAAACATTCGGAAGAATATCACTTTCAAAGTGGTTGGAAAAATCGCCTTTGACTAGATTTAAACCACTCAATCTTGATTTCGCAGTTCGAAAATAGTAAGTGAGGTGATTGCGCGGTATTGAGATTGATGTGTATGAATGAATCGGCACGTTATGAACAAAGATAGAAAGTAAACGTGACAATGAACATGAATCAGAGAGTAAATATGACAGGCGGAGAGCGAAAGGAGAAGGGAACAGGGTATAGTTTTAAGTAAACTTGTTAGAAATAGAACAAGGTTGGCGCGACTACACGGTCAACGTCCGAAGAATTCCTTCGTGGCTCAGAAGTCAGTACCTCGGTCAGGTTATGTAGAGTTAAGGCTGAAAGAGAGGACGTGGGGCGAATTTTCTCCAGGATATCCCGTTTCCCCTTTCATTCTAGCACGAATCTACGATCTTCAAGAGAAAAATTCGCTGTGGAACAGAAATACGTAGGTCCAGTCATAAGTCATGGCAACGTTTTTCTTCTTGCGAACAGGAGACAATACGGAAAATCTAAGATGTGCATTTGGATACGTACGGTATGTACTTGCGTATGATGCCACTAGATGGTGTATATAAACAACAGTGTGGGTCTAAGCACGCCCCCAATTTCAGTGTTTGAGTGAGAGCGTCACAAAATGGAAGTCAACAAGCAGGAGCAACGATCGTATATTAAAATAGCAGTTCTCCGCGGCAGAAATGCACGCCAATGCCATGCAGAGCTGCGGGAAGCATTAGGTGTACATGCCATGCCCTACAGAACATTGGCGAGGTGGGTGGAGACGTTCAAACATGCAGCGAATGGTATTCAGCGCCTGCCCCACCGCTGGCAACGCACAGTGGAAACCTTGGGTGATTATTTTGAAGGTCTGTAACCAGTGGAGACCTGTCCTTCGTACGTAGTCTTGTGTATTTGCTGCCTATACCATAATAAAACAATGTTTACCAATGGCCTGTGTTCTGTCACTTTCCTACGAGAATCTCCTGAAGTCAGAATGTGTCTTCAGGCACTATGCATAAGTACATGCCCTATATTTCCAAATGCATATCTTAGATTTTCCGTGTTGTCTCCTGTTCGCGAGAAAAAAAAATGTTGCCATGACTTATGACTCGACCCTCGTGCATATAATAATATTTAAAGAACGAGGCAGAGTATGTTTCTACCTCGGGTTTGCAAGGAGGTTTTATGGGCCACTGTCAGTACTTTTGGAGAAAAAAATACCTCCATCAGAAAGCATAAGAAGGCACAATAACTACAACTCTTGACATTATTTTTATTCAGTCTCCACAGTTCAATGCCTTTCGAAAGCACAATAGCCTGCCTCTCTTTCCATCACTGGCCATGCATCCACCTGGGGCGAACGATCATAGGAAAAGAATAATTGCTAAACTGTGTCGCTTGCTCCACATACACTGCTTATTTAGTGCAAGCCTGGGCGTAGATGAGGGTACTGTCAATCTGGAATATGCATAATGACGAACATTCTTTGGTACGCTTAGTTTTCCTTTGTTTGACGTAGTCCCTAGTTCATGTTCTTATAGAAGCTAGCAAATGGTGAATTTGTGCGTTGGTCCAAGGAGTCATTGTGAGTGAACATTTGTTATAGGTTTAACGTTGTGGAAGTAATATTTTCTATAATAAGGTTATGAATATTTAAGTGGATTTACCCTTGAGTCTCTACCGAATGAATTTGAAATGTATTTATTCCTTATGTCCCTTGTCTAGAAAATATAGTCGAAGCTGCACTAACGGACACCTCTATTCAGTGGACACCTCTTTATACGGACGTTTTTCCACGGAACCGATTTTATTTTACTTAAGACATGTGTTAAATAAGCTTCATTTAAGCGGACACCTCTAATTCCGGACAGTGGACATCGCCATTAGTCTCGTCCACTTGTCTTAAGCGGACACTTTATACGTTCCAGGACAGTTTCTTTACACAGGGCTGTGCCACTCGTTCTCTTAATATCATTCTGTAGACCTACGGGAAATCCTTTTGAATGTCTGTACTATTTCGTGCCCTAGGAAAACAAAGAAACGTACATAGGATTGCTGAAGTAGCCGTGAAGTTAACTGTTCTGCACAGGGCTTTTTCGAAACCTTTCGTTAGGATCTTCTTGTGTTCTAATAAGTGTACATTCTGATAATTCTAGATGCCCGGGAATGCTGCCAGTGGTTGGTTACTCAGAAGTTACCAAGGGATTTTCCAGCATATCTTGCATCATTCCATTCATAACTCAGATTGTTGCTAATAAGATCGAGGTCAGGTGGTTCAGTTAAACTTGACAAGGTAGAGACTTTCATGTACTGATTATTGAGGCAGAAATACCATAGCATTTCAATCGCCCAGTAAACATGAGTAGGAGGGACGAGCGTGTTCAGGTCTCCATCAAGAAAAAACGCAGTGCGGAAGGACTAACAGTGAGAAAAACTCCCTGAAAATTAAACTGCGGGAAAACACAACTGAGAAAAAAAAATGACCATTCAAGTGAGTGAGAAGAAATAGTAATCGAGGAATCAAAATAAAGTGGAAGTTTAGTTTTTGCAGAAGTGAACATTCCGGTGGTTCAAATTTGTTCAAGCAAAGAATCTGAGTGAGTGGGCCAATATTACAGTACAAAGCGCGAGAAACAGCAAATAACCTGAAAGTTGAGATTAATTCAGTAAAGAATGTGTGTGTCACGTTATTCCCTTTTCAAGAATATCGCAGCAAAAAAAGTGTTAAATTTACTCACCCTGCTAAATGATTACTTCTCGAAGCTGTAATGAATGTAAGGGCAGTAAAATCATTTGTAATATCTCCCAGGCAAATATTTAGTTGGAAATAATTTAGAATAATCAAAAGAAAGATGTATCCTTATATTTAAGGTGGATGTCTTTGCCGTTAAAATGTTCGATTAATTTTTAAAACTTTGTTTTAGCGGGCACCTCTCGTAACGGACATTTTTCCACGGAACCAGATATGTCTGCAGAAGAGAGGTTCGACTGTACCAAAAATATTATTTTCCACCGGAGACCCTAATACAAAAGTAACTGCCTGCGCGAAACCAACGGAAAGGTAGGGAGTTTTTGATTGGCTAACGGATATTAGGAAGCAGAGCAGTTCGCTTTAAGCGCGCCTCTGCGGTGGTGCGAGCGATCATTTTGGAAGAGTTTAGAGGCCGTACTGATATTGCGAGCGATAATTTTGTAGGAGTTTAGAGGCAGTACTGATATTCTTACTCTGTTACCTGGTCGGTTACAGATATTCATTAGTTATTGGAAATGCTTTGTATTAGGCTTACTGCTGGTAATACATACAGAAGCGCAGCTCCTCAAAACTGTTACGCGTGGAATCTCGTGTTTCACGCCGTGTTGTGTACAATGAGCAAAAGACCCGGTACGATTTACGTGGAAAAATAGTCAATTACAGCGAAACAGTTTCTTAGAAATGCGTTGTAAAAAGGTACCAAATAATAATAATAATAATAATAATAATAATAATAATAATAATAATAATAATAATAATAATAATAATAATAATTTTAAAATTCAACCGGTTCATGCAGTTCTCATTAACGTACATGGTACTCAAGTATCAGGTCCTGAAAAACCGTCGCAAATGTCATCACGTGTATCTGTCCTTCCTGCAACTTTGTCATCGACTGCAACCTGCTGCTATCATAATTTTTACCAGTACAAAACAAAAAGAATGATACAGAGAAACAGACGCTGGACAAGCCACTTACACAGTTGTTTACCGCATATTCCCAACCTTCTTCCTATGGCGGAAGACGAAGATTTTGGAGACTTTTTTACTGGATTTCCACAGCGAGCTGGCTACACAGTTCGGGTCACGTAGCTGTTACCTTGAATACGGCAGATGGTGGGTTGTAGTCCCACTACCCTGAAGATGGCTTTCAGTAATTTCCCATGCACACACCAAGCAAATGCTGGGACTGTTCCTCAGTTAAGGCCGCGGTCGCTTGCGTCCTAGCCCTGTCCTATCCCATCTCGTCGTCACCATAATATCAGTCTGTGTCGGTGCGACTAAAAAGACTAAGAAAGAAAGGAAGAAAAAAGAAAGACAGAAAGAAAAGAGTACTGGATTAAACTCTGCTTACATCTCGCCTGATAGAAGGAGTGTTTCCTCATCTCATTCCCGCAGCATCTAAAGTGTATATGACACTCGTTCATCAACATATTTATAATGTCGGGTCCTAGTGCCTGTTTAACTACAAATCCTTATACATCTAGGAATACAAAGAGCTACCTAACAATCCGGCGATTTTTATAAATGAAGGTTTCGAAGTATTAGTTCTCGGAGTGTATATGGGTCACTGCAAACATTTTCTAGGAATAGTAAAGAATGTGAGTGACGAGCTGACGAAAGGGAGAGTGGGAGAGAAAAAAGTGAGATGAAGATACAGTATTGCTATTTTTAAGTACTTACTAAGGTGTGGTTAGGCGCTTCAAATGGCAACAGGTATAAGTTGACCTGCAACTTGTATTATGTTACTTTTATGTCCTAATACTCCAACCTAATACTACACTGTAACGGATACACAGGGACATGATACTAGAAAGTAACCATTTGTCCCATCCCTACTCTGGACCCTTACCGGCCCTGTAATGTATCATAACGTCAGAGAACTGAACTACGAACGTCTTTGTTTGTGTACATCTTCAACTGTGGGATTGTATTTAAAACACTTAGCCCTGTCATCTGGAATCCATAGATGTTTTAGGATTAATGATAGGAGCAAGAGGCACCATTACTCACACATTCCACAACTTGAAATTTAATTTGCACAACCAATTTATTAAGGACATTGGGTTAGCAGCCCTGAAAGGATCGTTAGCAATAGTAAAATATAATTTATACTCTTAGCTATATCTTTGTCCTATGAGGAATTCCTCATGGATTTCAAAATTATTGACTGATACAATTTAATATCATTAAGTAGGCTGTACTATGGTATACCTATCATTTATAGACATATTGTAAACGACCCTTGTAATTATTAATCAAATGTTTATGTAAGCTTTGTTTCTTTTGGCGGCCTCATAATGAGGGAAGCAGAAATAAATAAATGCATTTCAAAGTACATGTCTAACTGAAACATAACCTCAAGAATCCGAAAGTCAGCGGTATTATATTTTGTTTCTTAAAACGGTAGAGCCAAACTTGCCAGGTTCGATCCTGGCTCAGTCCGTGGTATTTGAAGGTGCTCAAATACGTCAGCCTCGTGTCAGTGGATTTACTAGCAGGTTAAATAACTTCTGCGGGACAAAATTCCGGCAACTCTACGTCTCCGAAAACAGTATGAGTAGATAGTGGGACGTAAAAACAATAACATTATTACACTTAAAAGGTTAAGGATATGGTGTACTCTTTCAACTTGTTTCCTTCTTCGCTGGGCGATAATTTAAAAAGTACAGAATATAAAAGAGTTAGGGTATATCCCGCGTGAGGATATTCTCCAGGTATACGTAGCCTCACTCCGTGCCTTTATAGTAACTTAAAGGATTCCCGATTAATTAAGAGGAAACGGACCTCTGTCATAAATGCTTTCTGAAAACACTCAGCAAGTGACAGGGAATACATTTCAAGCAGGTTTCTGACATTACTTACACACAGACCGTGAGAATTTTACCTGCAACGCTTTAGGCACTAATTGGTGAATTTAATATAACCTACAGATTTACGTGAAAACCACACAGCGTACACACAACTATAAGTAGTAGTAGTAGTAGTAGTAGTAGTAGTAGTAGTAGTAGTAGTAACTTGTGCTTAACTTCTTTCTATCTTTTGGCGGTCTAACCGAGATGCCGGAGAACCAAAATTTTAGCCTAAAAGTAATTATCGTGCCAGTAAATCTACTTCCGTAGTTCTGTCACATGAACACTCGCAAATGCCGACAGAATGTATCGAGAGTAGACATCGCACCCTTGACTGAAAGAAACGATTTCCTGACCAAGTGTGTAGCTCTCTCTCTCTCTCTCTCTCTCTCTCTCACACACACACACACACACACACACACACGCTCGCAGAGACAGAGACAGGGAGAGAGATGGGGGTTGACTAAGCCTGGAAATAGAAGCAACAACAAATTAGTGATGAAGTGAAGTGGCGTATGGCTTTTAGTGCCGGGAGTGTCCGAGGACAATTTCGGCTCGCCAGGTGCAGGTCTTTTGAATTGACGCCGTAGGCGACCTGCGCGTCGTGATGAGAATTAAATGATGATGAAGACGACACATACACCCAGCCCCGTGCCAGCGAAATTAACCAATTATGGTTAAAATTCCGGACCCTGCCGGGAATCGAACCCAGGACCCCTGTGACCAAAGGCCAGCACGCTAACTATTTTCAAACTGTTTTAGCATTTTTGGGGACCATTTCACTCGATGTGCTCTTTGTTCCTCTGAAAGTGAATGGGGCACCCAAAGGGAACAAACCTTTCTAACATGGAGGTGGTCGTGTAGAATTGAATGAATAGCTGGTGCAGGGATATGGAGGGTCTCTTCTACCTGCCGATATGTCAACCGCCTCTCTTGCCGCAACATTTTCCTCACAGCTTCAATGTTTTCCTCAGTCAATGATTCAGACGGTCGCCCAGAACGAGGATCGTCTGCAACCCCAAAATTTCCCCTCTGGAATTCTTTGTACCAGCGGAAAATTGTAGTCCGATGTGGACAGTCTTTCCCCAACACAGGAGTCTTTTCCTCCAGGCATTCCACTGTCGGCAGCCCTGAAGATGGTTCCCGTGGTTTCCCATTTTCACACCAGGCAAATGCTGGGGCTGTACCTTAATTAAGGCCACGGCCGCTTCCTTCCACTTCCTAGGCCTTTCCTATCCCATCGTCGCCATAAGACCTATCTGAGTCGGTGCGACGTAAAGCAAATAGCAGTCCTCCAGGCACTGATCAACAGTTAATCCACGAGCAAAATTGTAGCGGATAATTGCGCGGTATTCGCCTTTAGACCACACTGACATCTATAACAACTGGTGTGAAGGTCGCGCCTTGCTGTCTTCTAGACCGGTTTTCACCCCTCTTTTCATCCCTCACAATAACAGGGGTGTCCAGCCAACCGTTTTTGCGTATCGCAAAACTTTCCTAGTGCCCTTTGTATATGGAAGCACTTTCCATCGGAAATCTGTAGAAACTGATGCAGAATAAAAAGTAAGATCTATCGCAGAAGCTAATTGTCCGCGTAACGGTGCTAAGGTTGGGGATCCGTCATTTAGAATACATAAATCCTTATCTTCACTTATATCAAGAAGAGCTGTCCCGTATCCGTCACGCGACCGAGGTTCTAAGTACCAAACACTGACCAGGTTATGCCAGATTTACTTCATTAAATTGTCGCTACAGAACAGATCTGCTTTCTTATTTAAGTCATTTAACGATCGAAAGAAATGTGTTTTAACAATGAACAGTCCTGGTGTGAAGCCTCCTTGGCTCAGGCGGCTGGGTTTCGTGGTTCAAATCCCGGTCACTCCATGTGAGATTTGTGCTGGACAAAACGGAGGCGGGACAGGTTTTTCTCCGGGTACTCCGGTTTTCCCTGTCATCTTTCATTCCAGCAACACTCTCCAATATCATTTCATTTCATCTGTCAGTCATTAATCATTCCCCCGGAGGAGTGCGACAGGCTTCGGAAGCCGGCACAATTCCTATCCTCGCCACTAGATGGGGCTTCATTAATTCCATTCCTGGTCCGGTCAAATGACTGGAAACAGGCTGTAGATTTTCAATACAGTCCCGGTGTGATGTGAACTACCTTAAGCAGTACCCTATATACCGGTAGTAGTGGTGGGGACGGAGCGGAGCGGAGCGGAGCAGTTGTTGTGACGTCATTACCCGGTAGTACCGAGTAAACTACCGAGTGAATGTAATGTGGCGGCACGTTTAAATACGTTATTGGTATGGCAACGTAAATTCAATGCCCTTTTCTCACAACATAACCATTTTGCTGAATACAGCAATGTTGCTTTCTGCTGGAGAAGCCGCCCTGCGCATTTCATCCTTGTGATGCCTCTTGATATAATCCCACAAATTTGATACGCCACCACCCGTCAAGTAAATGCGGCCGCAAAATTTGCATTTTGCTTATTTTTATCACCAGTAATTTCAAAGAAATGCCATGCATCAGACGGTTTTCGTGGCATTTGTGGTACAAATTTCTGTAAAAATTTATGCAATTCCTTAAATTTTCTAAAACATGAATACCATCTCAAAATGGGATTAAATATCAAACTAATGCCACAATTATTATCTACTATGCTTTGTATTATCTACAAACCATAACAAGCGGAGGAAATATAGACGCAAATTAAGAAACACAGACTGAATACAGGCATAATACTCTTACAAGGGGTGGCCACGACGTTCGGATCACGGAGTATCTTCAAACTTTGTACACATTTAGTAGTCCATTAGGACAAGATAATGTGCAAGTAGTAAGGTGTACTACTAAGGCGTTCTCGAGAAAATCTGAAGATAAGTTTTCGCGTCGAATATGTACCGGTGCATTGCGAACATTGCGTGAAACGGTGGTGGTCGAGTGGTTAGCGTTCAAGCTCCGTAAGCGCTGGCTCGCTGGATCGAGTCCCGCGTGTTGTTTTGTTTTTCAACACTGGTCAAATTCTTTCATATACATTACAATTCAAAGGTAATATACTGAAAAAAAGGTATATTTGCATGAACGTTATTGGATTTCCAATGTTATTTGGCTCTTTACTAATGTTTATCATTACAAAAAATATTTTTCTTTCTTTCTTTCTTTCTTTCTTTCTTTCTTTCTTTCTTTCTTTCTTTCTTTCTTTCTTTATCTGTTTACCCTCCAGGGTCGGTTTTTCCCTCGGACTCAGCGAGGAATCCCACCTCTACCGCCTCAAGGGCGGTGTCCTGGAGCGCGAGAGTTTGGGTCGAGTATACAACTGGGTAGGATGACCAGTACCTCGCCCAGGTGACCTCACCTGCTATGCTGAACAGGAGCCTTGTGGAGAGATGGGAAGATTGGAAGGAATAGGCAAGGAAGAGGGAAGGAAGTGGCCGTGGCCTTACATTAGGTAGGGGCCTACATCCCGGCATTTACCCGGAGGAGAAATAAATGGGAATCTACGGAAAACCACTTCGAGGATGGCTGAGGAGGGAATCGAACCCCCATCTACTCAGGTGACCTCCCGAGGCTGAGTGGACCCCGTTCCTGCCCTTGTACCACTTTTCAAATTTCGTGGCAGAGCCGGGAATCAAACCCGGGCATCTGGGGGTGGCAGCCAATCACACGAACCACTCCACGACAGAGGTGGACTACAAAACAAATATATCATTTATAATTATCAACAAGTAAACGGCCCAATGCATAAAGTATTCCTGAAAAGGTATGCCTGTCGCGATTTGTGAAATCCCTCATACCTGACAGTGAAATCGAGTAAGGTACCCGGAACTGCTTTGCACCTGGACGCTCTGACCTGCAATATATATGAAAGAATATGACCAGTGTTGAAAAACAAAAAGTGAAAAGCGAGACTCGATCCAGTGATCCAGCGATTACGGAGCTTGAACGCTAACCACTCGACCATCGCCACCTCGTGCTCCTGACTGCAACGCACCGGTACACATTCGACGCGAAAATTCTCTTGCTATTTTCTTGAAAACGCTTTAATAGTACGCCTTACTATTTGCACATTATCTTGTCCTAATAGACTACTAAAAGTTTACAAAATTTGAAGATGATCCGTGATCTCAACGTCGTGGTCTGCCCTTGTTAAACACTTGTCGTGCGCTACACTGTGCTCTGGTCCTCCGCGAGTACTTACAGTTGTAAGCGGAGGGGATCGGTGCTGCGCTCTACCGCTACAACCGGATTACTCATCGGTATTACTCGCTCCGTCCCCACCTCTAACCGGTAGTCGACTCGCTGCTAGTAATACTACACATAACAGAAATTCCTCCAGAGAACCTAAAGAGAGAAGCAGCTTTCTCCATAATATATTCAACTTTTATGGAAAAGATCGCACCACAAATATACAATGAAAGCAAACGAGTAAGTAAGCAAGCAAAAGATCTGCTCCACAGGGTAAGGAATACGATATATCCTTGAATACAGTAGAACACTGTTATAGCAACACTGGTTTAAGCGACCTGTCTATAGCCTCAGGTATTAAGTAGAACCAACGTATTCGTCATAAAGAATGTGTTTTCCCAAACCAAACCAAACCAAATCCCATGGCTCAAGAGTCCCGAAGGGCCGCCTACCAAGCGGCCGCTGCTCAACCCGAAGGTCTGCAGATTACGAAGTGTCGTTAATCTCTCCGCCGTTATTCTTGGCTTTCTAGACCGGCGCCGCCATCTCACCGTCAGATAGCTCCTCAATTGTAATCACGTAGGCTGAGTGGACCTCGAACCACTCCTCAGATATATGTAAAAAACCCTGACCTGGCCGGGAATCGAAGCCGGGGCTTCCAGGTAAGAGGCAGGCACGCTACCCCTACACCGCGAGGCCGGTAATACGACAAACACGGTATATGCTTCTATCTCACATATAATGTCGTTTTCAACTTAGGATTTTTTAAGTACCAAATTATCGTTAAGATCTCGATGGTCACTTGAACATTCTGGAGCTGAGGATCATGTCGATGACAGTGATGACAATTTGTCGTTATCTGAATTGCTGCGAAAACCAGACTGTGATATTCTGTATCAATGTGATTAAGAAACACATGAAACGAAAGACAATGCCCTAGTTTCAACGAAGGCAAAATGGACGACCATATTGTATGTGAAGAGAAGAATACGGGCACAGTGACCAAGATGAGGAAGAAGAAATATCTGAAGTGCCCAACGCAATAGTGAGTGTTACTTTACAAGCCATCAGAAATGTGAGCACAAAAAATACAAAGGGTACTATGAAAATGTGACGCAAATTATCAACGTAAAATTTAGAAAAGTGTGTAGCATGAGAAAAAACAAAAATTGACTGTTATTATTCCTAAATGAAGAAGATTAGTGAGTACTGCACACACTGTTCTGTAGTTGTAAGCTGTACGAGCTAAAACGTCTTAATGAAATTATTTTATATTTGTACGTACTCCAGTTTAATGTCAGGCTTGAAGGTAAATATGCACTGTGTAATATAAGCCTAATTAATTTTTGTTCTATACCATTTTCCACCTTACTCGACTGTTAGCATGAACTTCGGTTAGAATGACACTCGTTTATAACGGCACAATTTATCAAGTCCCTTGAATGTCGCTATAACCAAGTTCTACTAAATGCACGATCAAGTAAAAGATGGCGATGACAATCATAGGGCATCGCGTACTCGCCTTGCCTTGTTATAATAAAAAGTTTGTGCCGTACGAGAATTCTTAATATCATATGCTCTACACGATCTTCGAAAAGTCAGTCTAATAGGTTATCCTTCACTAGTTTCGATGAAGGACACATGAACTGCAGCAGCAACAGCACCAGCATGACCACAAATCTCTGTAAGCCAGCCTCCCAGGGGTAACTTGCAGCAATCTAAATAGTTTACAACCCCTCCAGCACCAAAGCGTCGATAAGCCGAATAAATAAGGTGGTACTGGACACGATACTCAGGCTCCGAATCGATGCTATCAAGTCGAAAAAGGTCATGAAATAACTTCTTCCATGCTTCGTGGCTTTGCGCACAAATCCACTAACGAGGGAACACATACATGTGTTTCACTCGGATTCGGTTGAAATTTGGTAGGAATATTCGTGGCAGGCAGTAGAATGCTAAGGTGAAAACTGCTTGTCCCCAGCGCAAGTTTAAACGCCAAAATAGAACAAATAAATAGTCGTAAAATTAGAAGTGCTGCGGGAGTATCTGGGTTTGGCGGAGAGGTATGGAGGAGCGAAGCAGCGGACGTGAGCCAACCGGGCTGTGTCGAGCTGCGCCAGCAGCCAGGCAGCGTATAGTTAGCGCGTTCCCCTTAACTTCCCGATTAGATGTGCAAAACGTAAATATGAAAACAGCACATGAAACAAGTGTACAAAGGACGATGTTTGGACAACGATGCCAATAAGGTTTGAAGAATTCACGCCCGAGTTCTTGTTACTCGTTGTAATTAGTGCAATAGTGATTGTTTACAAAAAAGTGTACAAGGCACAGATACTGTGTGCACCATGCACATCTTACAGCGCTGTCGCTTTCACAAGTATTGCATTGCTTATAGGAAGGCTCTTCTTTGAAACAATAATCGACTGGATTAACAAATTGTGAAGGTTTCTTGTTAACATAGCCACATTTGTACCAACTGTACTGCCACATGCTATGAAAACGCGGAGTGGAGAACTGGCTGTGCGTCAAAGATTGCACTTTTAAAATGCTGTTCCTTAAATGTACCTTGATGTCTAACGAGTTTAACAAAATTAAATCTTACAAAATACGTATAAATTGCTTCCAAATGCGGAAGCCCAAAACATCTAACGGCTGCATAAGTCCAGTGGCTCCTTTCGGAATTGTTTGAACATTAATTATTCTCTTACTCCCAATTTTAGCATTTAAAATATTTTCTTCTTTCTGTCCGGTCCTGGAATCGAGAACTAAAACACTGTACTCTGGTACTAGCTCACAATAAACATCCCGTAACCATTTCTGTACAAGTTCTTTGGTCAGTTTTCCAGACTTTGAAGGCAAAGTGTACACATTTGGTGCGGTAAATAGTTTTTTTCTATATTAGGACCAAATTTGCCATTTTTTTCTTTCAACACCACTAGCAACTTCGGCAGGAGTTGTCCATCTGCCGAAATTATTGGCTGTATTGTGTAGCTATGAGTTAGAGAATTCATAGATTGTGCTTCCGCTAATACGACTTTTTCTCCTCGTTCATTATGGGTCCTGCCAGAATAGAACTCTTCATGAAAACCAGACTGATCAGTATTAAACACGCACTCTGGGCCGTGACTTTCTATTAATTGCTACACTTCTTCAACAAACAGTGTCGCGTTACAGTTAGTATCTTCTTGTTCAAATTGGCACTTTTTAGATACGAATTTGCAAATTTTCTTGATCCAATTTTGAATTTCTTTTTAAAACTCATTACCCAGGAATGAGACGCTCGAAACGTGTCGTATTTAACTAGACGAGCGTACTTTAAGGCCCATTTTTTAATATTTAAATCGTGAACAACTTTGTTTCGTTGTCTACTTTCTTTGAACTTTTGATAAGTCTTCTTCGTAACAAATTTATCTGTTTCTTCCATTGTGCCACAGTTTTCCAGTTGTTGCTCCCACCTGTAAAGCTCTTCCCAGAACTTTACTTTACAAAACCTGTGTTTCACTGATGCGAAGCTCCTCTGTTTCCCACCTTTGTTTCGCCAACATTCGACGACCTTCTTCTTATAAGTTATTGGGATTAGGCATCGTTCAGCCGTTGTTGTGGATGCAGGGTTAGGAGCAACATTTTTGGAGACGAGGTCAAATAACGGTGTTTCAATACTGTCTTCCTCGAAATCAAAGTCATCATCTGACATATCCAATGTGCCATCCAGTTCCACTCTCATATCGGTATCCAAAACCCTGTCGGTAATTAGACCTGTAAAATGGAGACAAGAACGCAATTCCTGTGAACGCTTGTTTTTCTCGTAAAAGTAAATATATATAAATACATTGATCTACTTACGATATAATTCCAATCCTAAATTCCTTTCACCTTCAGAAAATGGGGTGTCTTTTTTGTCACACTCTGCAAAACAATTCTGAAGGCACCTACTACATTCCACGGATTGAATGACTTCTGTAGTGGGCGTTTTTTTTGTATCTAGGTGTAAAAAATCAATTATTACCATGCATGGTTAACGTAAATATACAGTCACCATTCATAAAAATGACTATAAGAACGTCAGATTTTACCTGTCATTGTAAGAACGTTGTCTCATCGGACGACTAATCAATGTGCAATCTTGATCTGCTTTGACGTTTCTAATCGGGAAGATACGAGGTATGTGCGAAGTGCGGTGTAGTAAAGAAGAGTGGCCGGGAGGGTGGGGTGGGTGGTCATTCATTCGACTCGAGCGAGTCGACGCTGCTCACGTCCGCTGCTTCGCTCCTCCCTACCTCTCCGCCACACCCAGATACACCCGCGGCACTTCTAATTTTACGACTATTTATTTGTTCTATTTTGGCGTTTAAACTTGCGCTGGGGACATGCAGTTTTCACCTTAGCATTCTACAGCCTCCCACGAATATTCCTACCAAATTTCAACCGAATCCGAGTGAAACACATGCATGTGTTACCTCGTAAGTATCTTTATATACCTTACTGCCAGACAACAAACTGCTCCCTACGTATGTACGAAACTACTTAAAATTAATCTCATTCACGATAGAACCACTTCTAACCCTCTTACCATTCAGAACTCTGCGTACTTGACCAAGGTCTAAGATCTCGCAGTCCGTAGCAATGAAAGTGAGTCACTAGAACAATCAGCTACTTAATCATCTTTAAGAGACGGTGAGTAACATTTGGGTTGTTGTTTCGCAAAGAAAAGAAAATTATAATGATTTATCGTGCGTTATTACGAACAAATACCAGCAAATATAGACTAAATCCACCGAAGAATGAGTTCACAGATAATAACTTCCGAGCGAGTTGGTTGCGCGGTACATTCCGTGCAGCAGTTAGCTCGTATTCGGAACATGATGGGTTCGATCCCCACGGTTAGGCAGCCCTGAAGACGATTTTCCGTAGTTTAGTTTCTCATTTCCACACCAAGCAAATGATGGGACTGTACCTTAATTAAGACCTCGGTTGCTTCCTTCCCAGAACTAACCCTGTCCTTTCCTAATGTCACCGTAAGACCTGCCTGAGTCAGTGCGACGTAAAACATAAGACGATAACTATAACGCGACTTTCACAGTTATAAACTAAAAGCGAAAATGAGAATTGTTCAATATATGTGCCCATTTGACTTACGTTTGCGGAGGATAATAGGGATAGTTTATATTTAATCAACACCATCAGCACGAACGACACCTGAATTGTACGATAAGAGATGAAATCCTAACAGCGCTGGCATAGTATCTGAAAAATACATGTTTAAATGACTGTTTCCAGGACTTGAGCAGGGTTCTCTCAGACAAATCAAAAATCTTAGTCTCAAGCTATAGTTCTGAAAAGCAATTAATCCCTACGTCGGCAAGTAATAAAGCTTGTACCTTCCGACCTTGAAGCTGCTGAGAACAGGTTTCTCGAAGCAGCATACCTTTCTCAAGCGCACAAAACAAATGTCCAGCTTCTTCATGCCACGACGCTGCTGGGTTTGTAATAACAAACAATCTCGCAATTATCATATCATGTACTCAAATCAATCTAGAAAGGAGCTTACTTCAGAAGTTTGAAGCATAATCAAAATGGTTGCGAATCGATAAAATAGAAGCCATTCATTGAATTTAACAAACACTCCATGTTCCTATAAGAATAACACCGACATAAATTAGTATCTCTCAAGGGAAATTCTGAGATCCTTCCTGGAGAAGAATTACTCAACCATTTACTCACAAATCAAGTTCCATTATACGACACTTGGGTACTCAGTTGTACCAACACCGCTGGAGACGGAGAAAGTCCACGTATTCCTTCTTCCTCTTTCAAGTTTGTGAGAGAAATACAGTACTGTAATAAAATAACATACATATACAATACATTCATTCATTCATTCATTCATTCATTCATTCATTCATTCATTCATTCATTCATTCCAGTGGCGGCGCATTCTATGTGTTCAGTGGTTCAGTGAACCTTCTAGAAATGGATAAATCTCAGTAAAATGGTTTATCAAGAGCCTATTCCTTTAATTAGCTCTGTATATTCGCGCACGTAGCGATGATTTTGACATCAACACACACTTGCTCTCCGGAACCAGCGAAGAGGTTCAATTTCAGGGCTAACGAGCAGGGCCGTGAGACGTAAGGCGGGTGCGTAAGGCGAAGGGCTACGAGGAGTAGGGAAAACAGTCCATGAATCACTGGCAACGGGACCAGTGATAGACACGAGCAGCCCCGACATTACCCACAGCACTGTCA
This sequence comes from Anabrus simplex, assembly GCF_040414725.1. Taxonomy (NCBI): domain Eukaryota; kingdom Metazoa; phylum Arthropoda; class Insecta; order Orthoptera; family Tettigoniidae; genus Anabrus; species Anabrus simplex. The sequence goes on from NC_090266.1 coordinate 156,302,782, forward strand.
ACGCGCGCGGTTAATATTTGCCGTATGTTTCACGATTTTGCGGTTCTGTTGTAATTAACCGCATTGCACCAGAATATTTTGGTAACTACGATTTGTATAGCATCAATAGGCGTACGTAGGCTACGTTTATGTTATTAATTAAACTTGTAATTAGTAATACTTGTTTTATGTAATATAAACGGTCAAATAAGTCAAGACATAAATAACAGCAGTCTGCCTAACATGTTCTTGAAGCAGTCATTCCTAAGCAAGCAAAGTCTTCGAAATCGGAGGAAACTGGATCAGTTTTAAATAATTAAATCTCATATTCTCTTTCTTTCATTCCTACTTGTTTAAGTAACTTCTTCGAGTTGCAGCCGTGTGCCTTAAAAGGAAAAATGCGTTGCTAATAAAGCAATGTCACTATTTTACATCTATGTAAACATCAAGTAACAATACATTTGAACACGTTATTTTCCAAAGCAGTGAACACCCAAACGTTATATCCACGCGCCGCCAATGATACATACCTACTGAACCCTTGAACTTACCATTCCATCGTTGGTCGGCCACGGCTGCTATAGTAGAACAATTTAGAACTCTTGAATCTTGGGTCGTTGCGGGAATAAATTCGGTCACGATCTTAACCAAACGATGGGGTTCAGAAGAAAGCCTAACTACTTGAAATGAGGAGCAAAATGTGCTTACTAACTTTTATTAAACTGAAAGAGCACGATAACATCGTTAATTTAATATGCATTCTTGCCACAAAAATATATTTAAAAAATTTAATTATTGATTTTTGAAAAGTTCCAAACACAGTCACATTACATAACGTCACTTCGTTTCTTCCAATGTCGAAGAATTGCTTCGGAGAAGCTTACATGTTAGTGGACAGCGAAACTGAAAAACTGAAAAAGGGAAGACCTGAAAACCGGGCGCCTATTTTCCAAACGAGAACTGAGAGTTAATCCACACGATCCGTGGAAAATCTGACTTTCAACAATTAGAACGCCTGATTTTCTCTTAATTAAGGTTATCCACCAGTCAAATACCCTTCACGGATACGGAACATCCGCCGAATGGACCCTTAATCGAACCAAACTGACTATCAGTTGCTTTGGATAGGTTGCGAAATATTATGGGAAAGCATGGTGTTCACTACAAGTTAATGGCATCATTCACAATTGAAATAAAATTCCACCATGTATTTGTCATTCATGACACCCTTAAGTGATACGTTAATCCCGATGCTAACTGTGCATCACCCAAACAACTGTTCGGAAGGAACCAACAACCACATGATCCGGGAGGATCTTACGTTAAGTCGTTCTAAAGGAACAAAACTGCGAAATGCAGGAAACACTTACTAATCATGCATTTAGAAGAAATGCCAAACACTGAAGTTAATCAAAAAGTGAAAAGTCACTTGAAAATATTATTATTGAACCGATTTTCAGGTTAGAAATGGGTTTGTTATACTTAATAAAATTACCAGTCCACGCTAAAATTTACTACAAATTTAAGGAATTCTTTCCCATGACAACAATGCTACCAGTACAGATCTCTCTATTTACTGTCTGTCCCAACACACTACTGGTAAAGTGAATACTTACTTACTTACTATGAATAAGAATGAAAATACGACAAGGTGAAAATAAAATAAAATACTGGCTGACGAATCGAAACCGCATTCGCAACTCCAGTCTCATTCTAAAACACTGAGTGTCAATATGCACACCATCAAACGAAAACGGACGTTAAAACGAGAAACAATGAAGTTCGTAAAAATAAATTAACATCTCAAAGTCATACAGCTTAACACGCACGAAGAAACACAGTAAAAATATTTAATCTAGATCGGGTCGGTGTCCCATACTTGGACAGCCCTCGTTTATCAACAACAGTCCCGTTATCTCAATGAGAGCTTCGCATAGACCCTCTACAATAAATCATATCGTACTGTAACTGCTACCTTCCCCCAGGCCACTTCACAAAAGAAATAAAAGACAGGAACATCTAAACCGAGACTTGAGTGTGTACAGCTACCATCCCAGACCTATCGTCGGGCTCACTTGAAATCTGTACACCCTAAACCTAATCAGTATATACATGATGCCTTCCAAATCCTATCGTCGGGCGTGACCTAGGACGTCTCATCATCAATGACTCCAAGAATAAACACGTGACGTCCTAAATCTATCGTTGGGCGTCAGAGTGGGTCGCACCACGTCTCCCTTAACATATCAGGCGAACCGCAATTTCCAACAAACCTCCAACAGTAACACTGAATCTGGTCAGACAAAAAAATACGCACGACGGAACTACGTCTCTTATCAAAAAGAATACAAGTCGAAACACGGTAAGTGCCTACCTCTCGAAAAAAAAATACAACAAGTGTCTACCTCATCATAATATGTGAACTCAAAAATAAATAGACGTGACGAACGATTCTCCACCTCGAACACAATCTCAGCCTGTGCACTGAAGTGTCAGGGCAGCCAATGAAAATTCCCAACACACGTTTCCCTTTTAGTGGATGCCTTCAAAATAATAATCATCACCATCACATTCGAAATTCTCAGATCGCCTATCATCAATTCCAACCATCTTATCCATGACCTCTCCGATGAACAAATTAAATATAACCCAACCGTGTGTCCAAAGTGCTCTTTAATCCTGGAGATTGTTCATTATCTTAACAAAAATCACTGGATGTTTACTACCCAGACCTTTACATTTTACTAAGAGTCGTTTTCACTTGGAATCGTTCTATAAATTTCACAATGCTTCACATCATAGTCATCTCAAATTCGGATTGATTGCGGAAAACAATACAGCCTGCCTCACACAGCCTGTTCCTAAATACTTCCTCTACAAAAATACAGCTTGTCTCAACACTCTTTCTCCTCGCTTTTCAGCGGTATCTATCTCGTCTCCACATACATATCAATTCATCGCTCTCAATTCCTTTTCCTTCAAGATCCTTTTTCATACATCGATCCCCTGGTGAAAACGACAACATTATTAAGCACATCTCTGACTTTACTATTATTACGACTTTCGAACCTCAAAAATCCAAGAGCACGCATCGACCTTTCGCAACATTGGTATACACGATGTCTCAAAATTTTCTTCCCATTAATGACTGTGACTCTAACAAATTTTATTGACATTATCTAAATATGCCTACGATCCTTATAAAAATAACTGGTTAAATGAAATTTGACATAGAAGAATTTCCTTATCCCGCGGTAGACATTATTATTATTATTATTATTATTATTATTATTATTATTATTATTAACCAGCATTTCTGAATGCAACTGACACCTGAGATTACAATATTCGCCACGACAAATTTACACTTATAACGTTCACAAATCCGTACTTTGAATGATATCTCATCTCAACACAAAATTTTAAGCGTCGCATTTTACCGTTCTTGACATGAAATTTACACACTGAAAATTTTCACACGCTGACCAAAATTTACAACGCCTTTCGCCTGATAATTACGAATCTCACCCGACAATCATCTGGAAATTTGGTTAGGACAGACAGTAACTAACTACTAACTACAACATAATATAAAATAGACAGACCTGCACATTGGTGACATTCTCAGCATTCTGATTGCATCATCCCAGCAACCTCGTACTTAGCCCCTCATTTTCACAGATAACATTTTCATATTTAAAAACTCACTCATCCAAACACTACCCTTCACACACACACGAGATTAAAATTACCATAAATAATGCATTTTCTTTGTAACTTGCACCACGAACTTCCCTCGTTCTGCAGTCGGCTATAACTGTCTGATGCGTCTCCCAGAGTGGTTTCTCTCCCCGTTGTTTCAACAAGAACAGGTGTTCGGCCGATAAGGGAATCGAACTATTTTGAATCGCTTCCCCCAGACCTTCTTCACTTACAAGAGTACAGGAAATGATAAAAATAAAATCTGTTGTGTAATTTTCCAACCAGCCTACACCTTCCCAGTTCGTCTGCAAACGTTCACAGCTTCTCCAATTCACTTTTCTTCTTACTAAATATATGGACTTTAGCCACGAACATGTATTGAAATATTGTCGGTCAATCTGGCGCGAAATTCTAATGACGACGGGCACGAGCTCCCGCGGCCTCAAGTTCCAGATCGACACTGCAAAATCTACGGTGGGGGGTTTCTTTTATAATTTCCAGAAGGACGCTATCCCCTCTATGATGCTTGGTTGTGAAATCTGCCAAATTTGCTTCTAATAAACCGATTTTGATCAAACTTGTCCCAGAACTCCGGACAGACTTGCACTTATGTTAGGTGTTAATTTTATAATTTTCCTACACCCACAACAGGAGAAATAAATTGTTTCTGCCCGTGCGTTTCGCGCGTTTTCTTCTGCCCACGACCTTGGCACGTGTAACTAGCTCGCTGTTCTCACGCTAACACACACTTAGGCTTAACTGCATCTAAAATTGTCCCTGGTGTCACTACCTTCACAGAGGGTGTATGAATAATTTTGCTTATTTATTTCTTCCTTTACTATATTATCAAAATCCCTCGTTGTGCAGAATTCATTAATTTAGAAAATTGTCGGGCACTCGAGCTCCACCGAGGTGTCCCGGCAATCCACGAGCTCGCCTTGCGGGAACCTTCCCACGCAACATCGGGCTCTTGGGAGCGCAAAAATGGCTGCCCTCAAACATACAGTAGTTTCTGAATACCAAATAAATATTTGGGAAAAATAAAAATTTTTCTCACCGTAGAATTATGGGTTCAATACATACATACATACATACATACAGTACTCAATTACAGCCTGTTATGCCTTTCAGAATTAACTACGCCTCCAAAAACTAATACCAAACCCCATGGTGCAACAGCCCCGAAGGGCCATGGCCTACCAAGCGATCGCTGCACAGCCCGAAGGCCTGCAGATTACGAGGTGTCTTGTGGTCGGCACGACGAATCCTTTGCCCGTTATTCTTGGCTTTCTAGACCGGAGCCGCCAACTCAACGTCAGATGGCTCCTTAATTGTAATCACGTAGGCTGAGTGGACCTCGAACCAGCCCTCAGGTCCAGGTAAAAATCACTGACCTGGCCCGAAATTGAAATCGGAGCCTCTGGGTAAGAGGCAGGAATGCTACCCCTACACCGCGGGGCCGGCACAACTAAACGCCTCCACAATCCTCTATCTGCAACAAGTTCCCTGGCCTAATATATTTCCACACCCCTTATCATTAAATACTATAATTCTCATAGGGAAACTATCCTTCTCCATTCGCCTCATCTGACCCCCACCACTGAAGGCGGTTTATACGTACAGCTTCATCCTCAGGAGTTTATTCCTAACTAAGCATTTATCTCCTCATTCCGCGTACGACCTGCACTCCCATTCCTACCCGGCTATCGTTCCCACCTTCCTGTACGTTCAATCGGATCTGTGGGCAGTTGGTAGAGCGCGAATTACTATATGATGGCACAAAACCTGTTGCGCTTAGTGCTATTAACGGAGCGGTAGTTCACGTAGCGAAAATTGGTTACAAAATAAATATCACCATTGCTTTCAGTTATGGCATAAACACAATATTTTGAATGTTTCTTTCCACTGTATTTTCCAAGTACTAAGTCACCCACTTCAAAAGCCGTATCACTGAGGTGGACTTTTGTCATCTGCTTTGATCTTGTAGTCTTGGATGTAGAGTGTGTATGGTAGTAGTTTCAGAATAATATTTTCTTGCCTGAACTATATATTTTTGAATGGCTCTACATAATGAATATCATGTGTTTCTGGCAGTGCACATAAATGTACTTTGTTCGAAGTCCACAAAAAGAAGACCGACCGATTGCGGGATGTGGGTATTCTTGTTTAAAAACTTCGTATGTGTCTTGCTTTGTGACGTACATAAATCGTTCGTTTCTTCAAATTTTCTCCTGAACTGTCCTTTACGGAGACAAAATCTCTTGCTTGAGGAGATGGCCAACTGATATCATCCGCATTGAGAAATATACGAACTTCTTCATTTGGAAGTGAAGACTTCCTGCGCTTACCGGAGGTAGATGAACTTGCACCAAATTTTACACTCAGCGCAGGAACAACTTGCCGTTTCTTCCGCGTACTCACTGATAAAGCGTGCTCCAAACGCTTTACAGCTTTCCTCAATGTTTGTTTGCATTTATAACCAGACGTTGGCGTACTCGGCTCTGCAATCGATGTTGATGGTTTTGTTGGACTTGTAGAACAGGAGGTAAGTGTTGATAAGCCCTGAAGTTTTTTCTGAGCTCTGTGTTTCTTCACCGATTCTTGTACCTGTTGGCGGCGTACGCGTAACTGGGCAGGTGTCATCTTTCTTCTCACGATACCGTTTACAACGTTCCTTGTGAGTAAGCGGGATTATTAAATATCACCTCAGTGTGAACATCGATTGCTATTCTAAAATATGTCCTTTACAAGTGAGTTTGACGCAGAAACTGAATCCTGTCGGCAGCGTAATATTCAAGTCTTTGGTTGCGGCAGCGGGGAACTTATCGGTCGCCTGCTCGCAAGAACGCCGTAAACACGCGACGTATTTTACTATCAGCTTCGTATGAATCCATTTGAAATTTTAAACGAGTGATATATAGCAGCTTGAAAGGGTGTGCAGTATTGGCTTTGCATACTAAATTTTATTCAAACTGGGCCACGCACTTTTCATCTACAGAAACTTTTATACCTTTTTCGTCGCATGTTTACACGACCTGCAGCAATAAATTCGTCGCTTTATTACACTGTATATAAATTGTTAATAACCTAAAATAAGTACATTACTGCGATGAGAAAGAGCATTAAAATTAACATTTACGATAATTATTTTCATAACTTTTCATCATGATAAACAGGAATTCCTAAAACTTGAGAAATATCAAATGAATTTAGCCTCTACATAAAGGTTCAATTAAGCACACAATTAAAAAATTGAAAGACGTCAATAAATTAATACATATTATAAAATCAATAAAATGCCATGTTTTATCTATCATAAAAACAAATTAATGAGTTTTATTTAAACTTTACTTTTTCGTACTTCGGTGGACTATTCTCTGGAATCAGGCGTAATTAGAAATGCAATAGCACAAATAATATTAATAGCAATAAAATAGTAATAATGTTAATAAGAATAGTAGAATCCTTCAGCATAAAATGATAACTAAAGTACACTTAAATGAAGTAAATACAGTAATTCATTCATTCATTCATTCATTCAGCAATTACCCAGCAAGTCGGAATCTTCTCAGCAAGTACTCACGGCAAGGCACCTTAAACCTGCGATAAGAGATAACGTCCCTCATGTTCGCAGGTACAGAATTCCATGACATGGAAGCATAAATTTTGAAGGAGCGGTTGTATTGGGGTCATGACAGGACGATAGGAAAGAAAAGGGTGAAGAAGGATATTTGGGAGTATTCGAAGGTGAAGAAAGATAGCTGGGAGTATTAGTTGGAGGTATTTTGTGTAGAAGTAATAACATGTGAAGTTCATGGCACTGTTGCACTCGTAGCTAAGACAACTCCTTATAATAAGATGCTATATGAGCATCATATCGCAGATTAAAGATATATCTTATGCAGCTGTTTAGGCTCTGGTTCAGTTTCTTGTTACTGTCGTAAGTTTTTAATTACCAAGTCCACCAACGGCAAGCATTGCTGTCGAGGAAATATTGTTCAGTCTTCCTGATAAAGATCCTGCTGGCGACGGTGGAGGTAGTTATTGTAATTTTCATAAGCACGAAATCGCGTGGTCATTAGCCCCTATCGATCAATAAGATAATAATGATTAAAATCGAAATGTGTCGAAGAAAGTGAAGGAACGCTCATTCAAAGAGTGAGGGTAAACGAAACCATAAAAAGAGGGAGTTGGAAGCTTAGGCCTATAATAATAATAATAATAATAATAATAATAATAATAATAATAATAATAATAATAATAATTTCGTGTGGCTATTTATAGCCGGTTATAACAGTAGAATAGTGCCCTTTCTTCACCTTTTTCTTTCCTAACGTCCTGTCATGACCCGATTACAAGATCTGGCTCCTCTCTTGCCATACCCGTAAACCACAATGCTGTTTACAATACAACCGCTCCTTCAAAATTTATGCTTCTATTTCATGGAATTTTGTACCTGTGAACATGAGGGACCTTCTCTCTTATAGCAAGTTTAAAGTGCCTTACAGTGAGTACTTGCTGAGAAGATTCCGACTTGCTGGATAATTTTTGAATGAATGAATGAATGAATGAATGAATGAATGAATGAATGACTGTAGTTACTTCATTTAAGTGTACTTAAGTTATCATTTTATAATTAAGGATTCTACTATTCTACTAATGTACCCGGCTATTATTGTGCCTTGTAAGGCAGACCCTCCGATGAGGGTGGGCGGAATCTGCCATGTGCAGGTAACTGCGTGTTATTGTAGTGGAGGATAGTGTTATATGTGGTGTGTGAGTTGCAAGGATGTTGGGGACAGCACAAACACCCAGTCCCCGAGCCAAGGGAATTAACCATTTAAGGTTAAAATCTCCGACCCGGCCGGAAATCGAACCCGGGGCCCTCTGAACCGAAGTGCACAGCGCTGACCATTCATCCAAGGAGCCAGACAGGCTTAGAATGATATAATATGTGATGGCCTCCAATGTCCTGAATAGATAATAGTCTGTGGCACCACCGCACCGTAAAGTCTTGGAAGTGCCTGGACCAATATCAGGTATGACCTGACATCTCGAGAAAGAGCGTAAACACCGTCTGTGCTGGTCACGGCAAGGCGACGTGAATTATCGTCTCTCTCCAGATGGTTAAAACATTCCTCTGTCGAAGTTGTGCGGACATTTAACATTTCTCGATCGACGGCGTCACGTGTGCGTTGGGAATACCTCAAGGGAGGCATTACCACCCACAGCGAACAGCGCAGTGGCCGACCACAGATACTTAATGATGGCGATTAGCGCCGTCCGTGGTAACACACAAGTCACACTGGCTCAAATCACATCCACATTCAGTGCAGGAGGTACCAGACGCATATCCAGCATGTCAGTGCAGCGTTCTATAACGTCAGTGGGATATGGGAGCAGAAGACCTAACAGAGTTCCCTCGTTAACACCACGAGACCGGGCACAACGTCTCATCTGCCCCATGACGCTGCAAATTGGACCCTGGAGGACTGACAACATGTACCTAGGTCCTATGAATCACTTTCCCTGTTGTTTCGAGCTGATGGTAAGGTTCGGATATGGCGCAGACCCCATGAAGCCATGGACCCGAGTTGACAACAGGGCATCATGAGCGTTACCAACCTCCGAAAATTCCCAAACCGTAGAGAAATTCAAAATAAACCGTATTCTTTATCGTAAAACCGTACAGTACTAGCATTCACCCTAATACACTAAAATTCAATAGAATACGGGCAATAATAGCAAGTGGCAGTAATATCAAATAGTAATACTTAACTGAAACGTATTACTAGAAGTAAGAAAATGCAACATATACAATTTGCCCTTTCTTCACGTGTTGGATTAGGATGCAGCCACTTCCTACACTGTCTATACACTCCTACGACTGCCTGTACGTTTGTTTCCTTCTGGGTGTTTTAGCAGAAAGTTTTAACTTTTCGGGTGTCGAAGTACCTACTTTATTTTTGGAATCAAAAGTTCACCGCATCTTTATTTATTTAACATCGTCATATATAAAATAAGAGTTTTGCCTTTACATTGACTCAGAATTTAAAAAGAATGATATTTCTATATCGGTAGTATCCAGAGCAATAAGGATGTGCACTTTATAATTTTCCGTCATTTCTGTCTCTATGTCTGTATGTACGCGCATCACGAGAAAACGGCTGAAGATAATTTAATGAAAATCGGTATGTAAAGTCGGAAAATAAGTCGCTACAATCTAGGTCACAAATAATTTTATTCACGCTGAGTGAAATGTTAGTTTAGGGGTAGGCCTTAATTTAATTTTCAAATATATATGTTATTAGTGGTCCTATGAATAAACACTACAAAACTAAAGTTATATAGTATTAAATTTCCGATCATTTATGGCATACATTTTTACCGCACCGACTTTGATAACAGAGATAATCATGAATTTGGATTTTTGTTGCTAAGTCCATATCAGCGCCGAGTCACGAGAAAATGGGTAAACAGAATTTAATGAAAATCGGTATGTAAAGTCAGGGAATAAGGAACTACAGTCAACGCTGTAGATAATTCCATAAGACGCCCTAATATCACACAGTCGAAAGAAAACTTAATGTGAAGGCCTACAATATAGAAAGCTCATAAAATTGATTAACAATAACATCACATTGACCATTGTTTGTTGGGATGTGCTTTGTGTCTTCAGTTGCCACTCATCTCCGGTAGATGGGATTACTGCTGCGTACCGAGTATAACACCCTCCGTGAAATTGGTTCGAGGAGCGTTCTGGAGAGTTTCAGTTACTGCTGTACCCACCTCATTCGTCTGATATGGACCCTGTGGAGTTGGGTCGTGATGAGGTCCATTACATCCACTGCACCTACAAATACCAGGAAGCTGCGGGTAGTTATCCAAACGGCATGAGTCGGAATCTCCCGACATGTTTCAACTTGTGGAACCGATGTCACAAGTTGTTGCACTTGGCCGAGCTAGAGGAGGGCCTACACCTTACCAGACCCATATCCCATGACATTTGGCATATCAGTGTACATGTATAAGAGAGAGCAGCAAACTAATACACACGTATTCACATACATACATTACACATATTATCATTATAGACTGTTATGCCTTTCAGCGCTCAGTCTGCAAGATTCTGTGAATTTACTAAACGTCGCCACAATCCTCCATTTGCACCTCTTATCTTTAAATCGTTAGAAACTGAGTCTAACCATCGTCGTCTTGGTCTCCCTCAACTCCTCTTATCCTCCATAACAGAGTCCATTATTCTCCTAGGAAACCTATCCTCCTCCATTCGCCTCACATGACCCCACCACCGAAGCCGGTTTATGCGTACAGCTTCATCCATCGAGTTCATTCCTAACTTAGCCTTTATCTCCTCATTCCGAGTAACCCCTGCCATTGTTCCCACCTGTTTGTACCAGCAATCATTCTCGCTACTTTCATGTCTGTTACTTCTAACTTATAAATAAGGTATCCTGAGTCCACCCAGCTTTCGCTCCCGTAAAGTAAAGTTGGTCTGAAAACAGACCGACGTAAAGATAGTTTCGTCCGGGAGCTGACTTCCTTCTTACAGAACACTGCTGTTCGCAACTGCGAGTTCACTGCATTAGCTTTACTACACCTTGATTCAATCTAACTTACTATATTACCATCCTGCGAGAACACACAACCTAAACACTTAAAATTTTCTACCTGCTTCAGCTTTGTATCACCAATCTCACATTCAATTCTGTTGAATTTCTTACCTACTGATATCAATTTAGTCTTCGAAAGGCTAATTTTCACATCATACTCATTGCACCTATTTTCCAGTTCCTACGTATTAGACTGCGGGCTTTCGCCACAATCTGCCATTAACACCAAGTCGTCAGCATAGGCCAGACTGCTTACTACATTTCCACCTAACTGAATCCCTCCCTGACACTTAATACCTTTCAGCAGATGATCCATGTAAACTACGAACAGCAAAGGTGAAAGATTACAGCCTTGTCTAACCCCTGTAAGTAATCTGAACCAAGAACTCGTTCTACCATCATTTCTCACTGCAGCCCTATTGTCAACATAAATGCCTTTGACTGATTTCAATAATCTACCCTTAATTCCATAGTCCCCCAGTATGGCGAACATCTTTTCCCTCGGTACCCTGTCATATGATTTCTCTAGATATACGAAACATAAACACAACTGTCTATTCCTCTCGTAAAATTTTTCAATTACCTGGCGCATACGGAAAATGTGATCCTGACAGCCCCTCTGTGATCTGAAACCACACTGGTTTTTATCCAACTTCCTCTCAACCACTGATCGCACCCTCCCTTTCAAGATGAAAGTGAATACTTTGCCTGGTATACTGATGATGATACCGAGCTCGATAGCTGCAGTCGCGTAAGTGCGGCCAGTATCCAGTATTCGGGAGATAGTGGGTTCGAACCTCACTGTCGGCAGCCCTGAAGATGGTTTTCCGTGGTTTCCCACTTTCATACCAGGCAAATGCTGGGGCTGTACCTTAAATAAGGCCACGGACGCTTCCTTCCCAATCCTAGTCTTTTCCTATCCCATCGTCGCCAAAAGACCTATCTGTGTCGAAGCGACGTAAAGCAGCTTGCAAAAAAAAACTGATGATGATGCTTGTTGTTTAAAGGGGCCTAACATCGAAGGTCATCTGCCCGCGTGGTATACTAATCAATGAGATACCTCTATAATTGTTGCAATCCTTCCTGATCCCTTGCTTATAGATAGGTGTACGTAAGTTGAGTGGACCTCGAACCAGCCCTCAGATCCAGGTAAAAATCCCTGAGCTGGCCGGTAATCGAATCCGGGGCCACCGAGTAAGAGATAGGGGGGCGGGGGTGCAATCCCCTAGACTTGCGGCCCGCTGATGTGACAAAATGACTAAAATAATGTTATATTTCGAGAAACGGAAAATCAAAGCAATGTTGTACGTGCAAAAAGGTAGCTGAAATGAAAGGTAGCTGAAATGCAAAGAGAATTTTCAAACCGACAAGATGAGTTACTCTTGCTCGCAATGGAATCAGTTTAAAGACGATGTAAATTTTAAAATCATGAGCAACTTTCCAAAAGACGGTGGGTGACTGTCAATCCCCATGGCAGAAACAGTGTAGTGAACTCTCAATCAATCTGCCAGATATTCGGCAAGTGACTTGTGATATAGAATCTACATACGAGCAATTATCTGTTAGAATAGATTTACTCTAACAGTAGAACACAATATCTTCAACGAAAACGATGCTTGCCGGAGGTTTCCACTGTATGAGTGATACCTACCAAAGGAGAGGAAAATTGCTTCGAAACAAAACTGTCTGGAGCGATGAGGTCGCATTTAGTTAAACGACTTAATTAATAGCCACAACTGCAGCAATTGTGTAGCTCAGAATCTACAAGTTGCGTTGGAAAGTTATATCACTAACCAAGGGTTGCAGTGTGGTGTGAGTTAACAGCGTTACGCTTAACAGAACCACTGTCGGTTGAAAACAGTGCCGCTAGTGCTGTTTAACTCCAGAGGAATGTGGCGCAACACATTTGAGAGACCGCAAGAGTTTGCTGCACGATTCGGGCTGTATAATTGTTAGCTTGAATTCGGGAGATCGCGGGTCCGAACTCCACTATCAGCCACCCTATAGATAGTTTTTCGTGGTTTCCTATTTTAAAATCAGATAAATGCTGGGAATGTACCTTAATTTAAGGCCGACGTCAGTTCCTTTAAACTACTAGTCCTTTCCTAACTCATTTCCACCAGAAAACCTTTTAGGGTTGGTGAACGTTAAACCACTAGGAAAATCAACATTGAGAAATGCAGGGATGATGAATTTTACTGTCAGCACCTCCTCTAGTGCCATTTTGTTCTTTCTCAAAGAAGTCGCGATTTCTGAACTTGAATCGACATAATCCTGCCATTACAATTTTATCATTATTAGGGAAAGGATTTTTAGGTAATAATAGGTTACAATGCAAAGGTATTTATAAAAGTCGCAAGTAGCATCTAGCCCGCACAATGGTTCTGCAATGAGATTTGCACAAATATTTGGGATATAGACTATCCGAACCCCTAAAATTTACGCAACTCACCAACATACCTGTGGAGTGGACTAGATGATACTTGCGATGTGTTTGAATACGTTTGCATTCTAACCTATTAATGCCTAAACATCCTTTATCTAAACATTATACACGTTTTTAAACAACAAATATGAAAACATGAAATTAAGATAAAATTATTTCCAGCCTTATTGGTATTTCTGCTCGCTTTTCAACCTCCTCACCAGTTTTCTTGGTTTCCTTGTATTTTTTGTGTTGAACGTCACGCTAACACAGATGAATTTTCGGCCATGCTCCGGTAACATTAATTAAGGAAGCCCCCCCCCCCCGTATTTTCCCGATATGAAAATGGGAAGGCGCTGTAAGACATTTTCAGAGAGCTTCGAACTCACCCTTTTCTGAATGCAGTTTGTCGAAGAGGTGGTAATAATGAATTCTTACCGTGTCCACTGCCGTTCTATAGAAACAAGCCAATGTTACGAGAAGAAGAGACATCCAATGAGATCGCTTTGTAGATCAGTGAAAGGGCGTTAGACACACTAAGAACTACGTTGACCATATTAGGAGACTATGGGGTCGAAGGTATGTTGTTTCAGGCAATTAAAGGGATTTGTGCTAACATGTAACAGCGACAATTGATTACTGAATAAGTTTGTGGTTTACAGTATGTAGTTACGGGGGTTACGAGGCTATGATCTTACTGAAAGACAGAAAATTAAAAAAATCGTAAGAGTGAGATATAGTAGGTTGAAAATCCCGTAAACAGTTCACCTTATATGGATGACTTGGTATGAATGGGAGGCTGTATAAAAACTTGCAATCTAATACGATGGAACTTATAGAGAAATGCAACGAATATGATATGAAAATGAACACTTACGGTACGAAGATTGATCCGGAATAACCCTACGAAGACCGAATTCCAGGTAGGGTGCATGAAATTGGAGCGTGTAGACCAATTCAAGTATTCAGGCTGTGTATTCGCCCAGGATTGTAGAAAAGTAAGAGAGACCGAGCAAGTGGCCACGCGGTTTGGGACAATAGCTATCAGCTTGCATTCGGTAGAGAGTGGGTTCGAACCCCACTGTCAGCAGCCCTGAAGATGGTTTTCCGTGGTTGCATATTTTCACATCAGGCAAATGCTAGGGCTGTACCTTAATTAAGGCCAGGGTTACTTCCATCCCGCCCCTAGCCCTGTCCTATCCCATCGTTGTCATAAGACCTGTGTCGGTATGATTTGAAAAGACCAGTAAAAGAAATCGGAACAACGTGTCGCAAAACTAACGCAGTGATTTCGCAGTTGTGGTCAACTGTACTTCGTAAAAAGAAAGTAACTTTAACACAGTCCGGCCCCGCTGTGTACGGGGCAACGCGTCCGCCTGTCACCCGGCGGCCCCGGGTTCGATTCCCGGCTGGGACAGAGATTTTTAATTGCAAATGATTAATATCCCTGGCGTGGGTACTGGGTGTTTGTGTCGTCCTTAACGTTCCTTTCCTCACATTCAACACTCTATACTTCCTCCATTCCAATTACACGCAGGTTCATATTACATGGTGCAAGTAGGGGCAAAAGATCTCTATAGGTCGACGCCCTGAACAAGTAGCAAAAAAAAACTTACAACACGAAATTATCATTTAATCGCATTTAATGCGGAGTGAGCTAGAGATATCTCACTCATAACGAGGAGGTAACAGGCATGAAATTAGTGATACTGATTCCTGATACGAAAAGTTGGGAACATTGGGAGGAAGGCATTCGTAATGTAAATACGGAGGCTAAGTTCGGAATAAAGACAGAGGATGATGATGTGCATCGGTCGAAGTGTCATGTAAGGTGAATGGAAAGGGATAGATTGCCTAGCAGAACATGGGCTCGGCTATAAAGCCTCCGGAGGCCTGAGAGACAATTTTTAAAAAATTGTTTCACGTGACTGTTTGTACCATGATCATACCCACGGACCTCCAGTTTTACGTCGAATCCTCATTACAAGGACAAGAACTATAATTTCAAAAATATCACATGCATTTGCCAGGATATAGCAGACAATCGTACGACACGATGTTAAATGGTTTCATAGAAGAGGCACAGAAGTAGCCTTCGTGCCAGCTGTAGACAAGAAGTGTTCAGCTCATTCTTACGAACTGAACGATAATGTAAAAAATTCGTGTCCTCTTATCCTCTACGAAGTGAAGGTCTTTTCAGACACACACCCCAAGGCAGAACCAGGAATCGAACCCAGACGTCCAAGGATGGAAGCTAGTAACGCTTACCATTATGCTGTGGAGATGAACAACTGAACGATGAAAGGTATAAATAGTTTACAATGAAAATATATTTAAAATCGTTGTTCGCAACTTTTAGATGAATTGTAGGGATAGCGTGTCTGCCTCTTACCCGTAGGCCCCAGGTTCGATTCCCGGCCAGGTCAGGGATTTTTTCCTGAACCTGAGGGCTGGTTCGAGGTCCACTCAGCTTACGTGATTAGAATTGAGGAGCTATCTGACGGTGAGATAGCGGCCCCTGTCTAGAAAGCCAAGAATAACGGCCGAGAGGATTCGTCGTGCTGACCGCACGACATCTCGTAATCTGCAGGCCTTCGGGCTGAGCAGCGGTCGCTTGGTAGGCCAAGGCCCTTCAAGGGCTGTAGTGCCAGGCGTTTTTAATGTATCAATACATACATACATACATACATACATACATACATACATACATACATACATACATACATACATACATACATATCATATCAGTGGAGGTCGATCAAGTACACGACGTTATGGAGATAGAAGTAAAGTAATTACTTGATTCAAGAAGAAATAAGAAGGAAGAATGTTTTGCGGCAAAATTTCCTTTCATTTCGTTGAATATACAGAAAATGAAGTATGAATATGACATCTAAGAGAAATAACTAACCGGCAATGCCCATTATTATTAAGCACTTCAATAATACCTGCTGACATCATCAACTGGCTTTTAAATACGCATTTCTGTAATTCAAAATGTGCCCGTTTTACAATGCGAGTATATGGACTAGCCATAATGTACACTGAAATGGACGAAATGTAGTTAAGGATAATACTTTCGCTTTGGCAACGAGCCTCTGAATTTCTATAATTGGAACACTGCCTAATTATAAACAATAATAACCAGCTTATGTTACAAAATACTGTAATCTGTAATTAGGTTCACCTAATGCAAGAATATCATAAGATTACGTTTTAATGACCGGTTTCATAGCGATATGTTGAGTTAGAATCTGTTACGCTGGGCTTGCTGCCGTGGAGAGGACGTCCACTCGGCTGTCTTGAATGGTCTGACATAACTGGCAACGATGTCCGCCCACAGGAAATGCTCCCTCTCGGTTCGGGTCGGCCCAGCCTGCGAGGACACAGACGTGGCCCGCAGTGTTTGGCGCCCATCCATACTATACTCATGTTCTCCTACACGAGTACCGTTACTATTACGTTTGAAACCAGGCGCCGTCCCCACCACGCGCTTGAACGGTGTTAGCTGCGGTACGCACATGTGTAAATATACCTGTACTTGTTTAACTATACGTGATCAAAGAAATAATCTCCTTAGTTGTTGCAATCCTGCCTGTTCCCTTGTTTTATAGGTAGGTAAAAATACTGCTTTCGTCCAATCTTACGCAAATTCCATGTCAGTCCTATTAATCTATGTAGTCGCTTCACCCCAGCCTTGCCACTATATTTAACCATTTCAGGTTAGATTTCATCTAATCCTTCCGTTCTGTGGCACTGCAGTTTATTCCTCGAACGTAATGTCATTGCTGTCATAGTTTTCCTCCCAATGAACTGCCGTTCGTGGCTTAAACAGAGATTTCCTATACAGTGACATGATTTTCGAAATATTCCTTCCATCTCCCCGCAGATTACCCAGGAGCTGCAATGAATTCGCCCGATTTGATTTATTCGATCAATATAACAGGCAAGGTATTCATATTTTTTTTCAGAAAAGGGGGTCAGATCAACAGTGAAGAATAAGTTCGACGGGAACTACTGCGGTTTCAGACTACAGAGGTGGGGGCTGTAATGACGAGATTTTCACTATGCGTCAAGTAATTGAAAAATACTACAAACGGAATAGGCAGTTATGCATATGTGTAATACATCTAGAGAAGGTATACGACAGAGCTTCAGGGTAAACGATATTGGCCATACTGAGGGATTAAGGCAACAGATGTAAGTTACAACAGGGAATCAAAGGCATTTATGTTGACAATCAGGCAGCAGTGAGAACTGATGGTAGAATGAGTTCTTTGTTCAAATTAGTTACAGAGATTAGACAAGGCTACAGCCTTCACCCTTATTATTCACGTGGATCATTAACTTAAATGACAGACGGATTCAGTTAGGCGGAAATGTAGTAACTTGTTCAGCCTACGCCGAAAATTTGTTCTTGAAGTCAGCCTATGCTGAAAGCGTGCAATCTAAGTAAGATCTTGAAAAAAGTGAGTAGTGAGAATACGAATACTAGTACATCCAAGACAAAATTATTTCAACCGGGCGAGTTGGCCGTGCGCGTAGAGGCGCGCGGCTGTGAGCTTGCATCCGGGAGATAGTAGGTTCGAATCCCACTATCGGCAGCCCTGAAGATTGTTTTCCGTGGTTTCCCATTTTCACACCAGGCAAATGCCAGGGCTGTACCTTAATTAAGGCCACGGCCGCTTCCTTCCAATTACTAAGCCTTTCCTATCCCATCGTCGCCATAAGACATATCTGTGTCGGTGCGACGTAAAGCAAATAGCAAGAGAAAAGTTCCATACTTTAAAAATTAATAAACTTATATGAAGTTTTCTAACATCTATATAGGTGATTGTGGTCACGTAGCCATCAGCTTGCATTCGGGAGATACAGGGTTCGAATCCTACTGTCGGCAGCCTGAAGATGGTTTTGCGTGGTTCCCTATTTTCAAGCCAGACAAATGCTAGCTAGGGCCGTACCTTAATTAAGACCACGGTCGCTTCCTTCCCACTCTTAGCCCTATCCTATCTCATCGTCACCATAAGACCTGTCTGTGTCGGTGCGACGCAAAGCAAATTGTTAAAAATATACGCTGATGCCACAACTGGTGGCAAAGGACATGAGGAAGGCGAATCAGCTGGACCAATTCCCACGCGGCAAAACACCTTTTTAGCGATGCGAATGATATGACTATTTACCAGTGCTTCCGATGATAAGTCAATGAGGAGTGTATATTCATATTTAAATTACATAGAAAATGTTATCATCATTGTTAGGACCCAGGTTCGAGACAAATTACAATTTTTCTCCCGTAAGAATAAGCATTATGTCTGTAATAAGTCTGGTGGTGTACAGCATAGGTCCTGCATATACATAACTTCGCATACAATGCATGTAGCATTTACAATACTGTTTAGTCAATGTTTCAATAAAAGTGCTAAAATGACTGTGTATGTTTTGTACCCTTGCATGAAAGTTAAACACGTAGAGTTAACGACACCGGAGACTCGGCACAGGCAAGGAAATCTGTCGCATCGGATGCCTAGTTTAGAAAAGAGAAAGAAAATTGTATTAATTTACTAAGGGTAACTGAACGATCAGTTTCTTATATTTCTCATGTAGCGAAAGATGAGGGATCTTCTCCATAGCGGCTCACTGGGAATGGAATTTCAAGAAACTCGTTTAAAAGGGTCATTAGACCTCACACTTCCAGTCCACCCAACCCACAATTTCAATGAATGCCCGAGAAAATATGCCGAGCAATTTCGAACTTTTCTTCGTACTTCTAACAACGCTCACACTTGATTTCATTATTACGTCAACTATTTCAATCCACCTATAAAGTACCGTCAAACAAATGTCCTTTCATTTTACCATATCCCCACTCCCTGCCTTCACTCATACTGTACGTCCTTCTGGTAGTCTACATTCCTTGCACCTAGTCACTAGACCACGTGACTACTTTCACCCACATGGTCTACGTCAGGGATTGACTATTTCTCACGATCACGGGCCAAATTCTGGCCAAATTCTAAGTAAAGAGTAAAATAACTCTTAATCTCTTAACCTGACTGCAGCAGAAAGCCGAAATAGTTCAATTAAAATATGTTATCCACTTTCATTATCATCGTAAGGGACTCACTACTGCATGACTGGCATTGACTCAGTTTACTCACATTCACTAAACAGAACTTTCTGCAACCAAATGGTATTATTACACACGATGTGTTGTGGAAACTTTTTAAGAACTTGATTAAATCCCATCCTGGCATAAGGTATTGCTGAAAATGACATTTTATGATCTTCGTGACAAATGGTACTTCATTTATCTTTTAATTTTACTGTGTGTCCTTATACCTTTCTAGTCAGTGCAAAATTTTGAATTTAAAATAACTACTACAATTCTGTCAGCTTGTCTCAAGTTATTTTTAAGCTAGTTGGAGCCCCCATACGAGGCTCCATACAAGATTTCGGTCGATGTGTTTTGTGAGCATAAACAATTCCTCGGGAATACTTCGACAAGAGTAAGAGCCTATATTTTCTCAAGTAGGCCTGAATAATTTGAAGAAATTGTAAATGCTGTTTTGTGGGTATTTAACGCCATTCCACAATCTGGATCATGATAATAGCCTATACAGGATAGAACCTGTATCTTTGGGATACGAAGTACCGAACTATACGTTTGACGTCTTAATTTGCGTTCACAACAATCTACTCCTTGAGGAATTAACCTCATTCGGTCATATTACTTCTGAACAACGTATCCTGAATTCCGTGATTCTCTCGATGAAAATTATTCCGTATTTGAAATTTAATTTCGTTCTGAAGAGAAGTTAAATACAGATTTAAGTGACATGTCCCCCTTTTCACAGTAATAAATCATCCTCAACCCCCGATTAAACAATGGTTCAAACATTTTTATGCTAATCACAAGTTAGTAAATCTCACCAGTAAGCTTTTATATAAGACAATTTTGTCAAATCGTGGTAAATTTTGGAACAAAGCCTCGATTCACATAACAAAATTAATACTGTATAACTTTTAAATTTTTCCAGTCTATCGGAAGACGAAAATAACACTTAAAACACTACAGCATACCTGATTTCGTGTTTCGACAAATTGGAAAACCGAAAAGTTATACTGATTAAGTCGACACTGGAAAAGAATGGGTACCTTCTTAAATTAAATCTAATAAAAGCCAGAAATGAGGACATTGCCTTTCTTCTCCAATGCGTTCATTTAGAAGCCATGCAAGGCACTAAATCGATCAACTAATGCTGTATAAGAAGTAATCACGTTGTACTCTGTACGGAAGCCTATCGTAGACTAGCTGAGACCATATCACTGGGCGAGCAATATGGGTCAAGCCCAGAGATGGCACAAGGAATAACCGGCAACTCGACTGAGGCTCAAAACCGTAGTAGATCGTGAATATGGAGTTTTATTGTGAATTGTTTAAACACGAGTAAAATATTGGTGAAAAAATTTCAGCTCGACGCGAAATAATGAATTTTTATGGATCAATCGATAGTAATCAAACACGCAATATACAATGACTTAGCAAATGTCATGGGATAGTCACCTAATAGCGTGTGGGGCCTCCTCTGGCCCTGCGAACTGCAGTGAGACGCCGTGGAAGTGAGTCGACAAGTCCCTGGTAGTCCTCTGGACGCAGATGACACCAAATCGTTTGCAGAGCAGCCGCCAATGCTGGTCTGTTCGTGGGTGCAGGATCCATGGCACGGAGCCTGCGTTCCAGGACATCCCAGATATGCTCGGTAGGGTTCATATCGGGGCTCCTGGGTGGCCATGGCAGTCGTTGAACCTCCGCTGCATGTTCCTGGAACCATTCCCGGGCGACGTGGGAGCGATGTGGCGGCGCGTTATCATCTTGAAACACCGCAGAACCGTCTCTGCGCTGGAAGGCCAAAAATGAGTGGAGATGGTCTCCGAGCAGCTCAACATACCGCGTACCATTCAAAGTCTCTTCCAGAACAACTAGGGGGCCCATTCCATACCAGGAAAATGCACCCCAGACCGTAACAGAGACACCAGCGCCCTGGACCACACCTTCGAGGCAGGCGGGATCCATCGCTTCATGTGGTCTGCGCCATACACGGTGCCTCCCATCGGCATGGTGCAGTTGAAATCGTGATTCGTCCGACCATATCACGTTACGCCATTGTTCCAGTGTCCATCCCTGGTGACTGGCGACAAATGCGCTTCGTTGTGCCCGATGACGTTGGGTTAACAGTGGCACCCGTGTGCGGCGCCGGCGCCCATACCCCATAGAACCCATGTTCCTACGGATTGTCCACTGGGAGACGTGTCCAGCACGGCCTGTGTTGAATTGAGCCGTGATTTGTTGCACAATTGCCCGTCTGTCACTACTGACAATCCGTCTCAGATCTCACCGGTCACGGTCATCGAGGGTGGCTGGACGGCCGGTCGTTCGTATGTTATGGACGGTGACACCCGCATTCAACCATTCACGATACACCCTGGACACGGTTGATCGTGTGAAGCCGACTTCCCGCACCACTTCCGAAATCGCACTTCCCATCCGTCGGGCACCGACCACCATACCCCGTTCGAACGGTGTCAGCTCACGACGACGTTCCATGTTACACCTATCACATGCAAAGCCACTGCTCACAAGGTCTCCTATACAACTGCCGCTGGCACAGGGGGCGTGTGGTGCGCAGACAACACACCTGCGCATCAGTGCTCCGCTATCCCATGACATTTGCTCAGTCAGTGTACAATAGTCATAATTGGCAAAGACGTATCTACCTTGAACGAAATGAATCCATTAATTTACGGGAAAAGTACGTTTCGTACTCAAAGAAAAATATAGTCTTTGGAGGTTAGTTTTGAACAGCTTCTTATAGTATTCTGCTTCAGTGGACCAAACTGTGTATATTATAGGATAGTAAATTTACCTGCAAATGAGCTGAAAATGCACATATACGGCAATAACAATATTAGACTTACCATAGGCCCTCTTCTTGATCCCATATCGGCTGCTCCTTTTCGAATTCTCAGCTTGAAGTTCTCAAGTCTGTTCATTCTAACAAAGGTGTTTCCTGGCACCGCAGAGCTCACTGAACCTACACAATTTTTGGCACCTCCACTTAACACTCCCGATTCTCCGGGTCCTGTATTTAACACTGATATGGAATCAATGCCATTCTGTGTCCACGGAATGATATCGAAAGGCACTGGACTATCCGAATTGGTCCCTGCATTTAACAACTTTGAACAAGAACCTGAACTGAACGCCCTAGGACGCATAGTCCTAGAAGCTGAAACTGAACTGCTCAATGAGGTAGGATCACGGCTAGAACTCGCCTTAAGATTGCAACATTCTGCCACACTCCCTAGTCCCGAAACCATAGTCTCCTTACACCTGAGTGTCGAAGGAGCAGAACACACTTCCACGTAAAATCGCGATCTTAAACCGTCTGTCTTCATTTCCACACACGCAACTTTTTCCGCTCTTTGCGCGTTCGTCTCAGTTGGCCCTCCTTCGTGACCGGGGTCGATCCCAGTGGGATCGTCATCTACTGCGCTGCGGTCGGGGCAGGGCATTGCGACAGCCATCGCGTCTGTCACTCTACCCGTGCCACAAGGCTTGCCTCTTACGTTGGCCTCTCCCCCCAGCTCGTTTCCTGTAACACACAAACAAAATACTTTTTGATCGACCTGAAAGAACTGACATGCAAACAATACATAATATAGTGAAGGTACATGAAAAACCGAGGGATAGCCTTGAACAATGGAAGCTGCTACGCACATCAGCAAATTCACAGCATTTAACTAACAGACGGATTCGTTGAATGATTAATGACCGAGTGTTTGATACAGTAATGCAAGGTGCTAGGCCCAAGTTTAATAGTTAATAATAATGTTCGTTATTTAACGTCCCTTACTGCTACCGTTTTTGAAAACGCCATATTTAAGTCTTTAGTCAAAAAACGATAAAGAGAGGTTATAGTTCTAGAAAAGGGAATGCATATGACAGTAAGAAAAACACAGGAAACAAACAATGGTGAAAAGTAACACACTTCAAAATATAGAGTGTCAATTAAAACTAACTAAAGAAGTTATAATAAAATACTATTTTCTACACAAAATTATACTCGTATCTTTTAAAGTAGGTCGCTATTAGATGCACTTAAAATAAGATCAGGGCATTCAAAATGAGCTTCACACTATTACTGATAGGATTAAGGTAGATAATTAAGAATTAAAATAATCAGCATTCTTCAGAACTTCAAACCACCAATAACAAATAACGTGAAGAAATTTACTGAAATACAAATCTCTAAATATTAAAATAATATAGCATTTTAATGAGGATGATATGCCTTTGCTGGCGAGATGTAGTGTTTACAGTGCACTATGTCTCCTGGTACGGGCTAGAATAAATTTGTTACTTTCGTTGACTTGTCTCAGTCTCATCCTTGGCTTTGACAGTATGAAAGTGACTGAGGTATGAGCGATGCTAGTAATACCATTCCTTATGCAGCCAGTCCCTGTTATGAATGGTATGAAAATATCACTCATAGGGTCGGTTGGTGCGTGCATTTCAGTGGGCTTGGCATACTGATATGTGAGCAACTTCTGGCTCGGTAAGGAAAGCAACGGGAAGCGCACACAGCTAAATGCGTGCTACACAGCACGGCATGGCTACGGCCGTGCCGTGTAGGAGCCATGTCTTGCCACTGGAATGGACGGCTGCCGTTGACTCAGTGGCGCACACAGCTAAATGCGTGCTTTCACACTGTACGGTTTTTTAATCGTATGGCAGCTCTCGAGCGGCAGCAGAGGAGATAACGCGAGGGTATCTAGACACAAATTATACGCATTAGTATCGTTGCGTTTTATTGTTTTACTTTGTTGTTAAAATGTTCAGTGCATTGCTTTGTAGGATTTATTGTTGGTTTTGTGAAATGGCTGACGTAGATTCTGAAATTCTTATTACTCTGGTCCATTCTGAGACATAACTCTAGACATTTATACAGTAGTGGCGATTGGGTATTGGACGTGTGTGTTGGGGGAGGAGGGCGAAATTTACAAACAACAAAACGTACCCGGGTTTGTGGTTTATAGCGTGGGGGGGGGAGAGGAGATATATACACCAAAACTTTTTTTAAAAGCTCAAAGTGGTAGGCTAATTTCGACAGAGAGGTAAAGGTTGTCAGACTACCAACTTAGGTGCGGTAGTAGATTTTTTTAGATATTGATTCAATACCACACAATAAAACTTTCATCAAAGGAACAATTTGATCTAATTTAAGACAAAGAAAAAAATTGTTTGGTAATTTAAGTGTATTTTCAGTATATTATATATATAGTGTATATTATTACATAATACAGATTCACAAATATATACTTATGATACAATTTCACAGTTTAATGTTCAGCCACAAACTACTAATATTAAGAAATCATCCTATTATTAAAATGACTCTCTTGTATGACTAGCATCAAGACATGCACTGAGCTTTCCACGGCAAAAAAACTGTTGTAGTGTGAAAGCAACATCTCCACGGCAAAGAGCCGTACGGTTTTTTTTGCTGTACGGTCGAAACCGTGTAGTGTGAAAGGAGCCTTAGAGTCACAGAGGAATCGCGGCCACCGCACCTCTAATCGGCTGGTCGGTCGGAGAGCAGAGCTGTCGGACCATGGACCATCCGTGGTCACTTGTAGGCCGAAGCCTACTCTGAAACCGCCCACCCGAATTAGAGAATAGAATAATCCAGGGGAATATTCGATAAATGTCGAAGTTCTTTGAAATCATTTCGGAAAAGACTCGGTAAACAACTGGTAGGGAATCCTCCTAAATACAGATCAATTACGATTGACTTATTGATTGACTCCTGACGAATAAACTTAATTTACAGTTTTTTAAAAGTAGGATAAATTATAATACGATGACAAACATAACTGGCCGTCTTATGAATTTTAGGCAGAAACAGATTACAGATTACGAAGTCCCACTTGCTGACGTTGGTACATCTTGAATGTAGACATCAGGTTCTGCGGAACAATACTGAAAAAATTGGCATATATTTCAGATAACTTAAGTGCTGGAAACCTGTGCATGACTTATGCCATATTCAAAAAGTTGAGGTGTGCTGGTTATCGCCATGTAGTACGTTTGAAAGATGGGTAGCGCGTTTAAAATTAGCAACACCAGCTCTACATCCGGCCATGCCTTTGTTTACCTGTAACCCAATTATGTAAATAGGCTACTGATTCCTGGAATTTCACTTACAATAGGACAATATTTTCCCCGCTTCGTAAATAGTGAAATACAATGCCCTTTTCATGCACAATTAGTCCTCATCAGTCCCTGCACAATTGGGAACATGCATCAATTTCAAAAATATTTTTTTTGAAAAGTACACCAATGAAATAGTACGTAAACGTATTACATTGTGGTATGTTGCCTTGTTTTCTACCATTAAAAAATATTTAATAGTGCCTTTCCGCAAGGCGAGTGAAACGGCCTCTGACGTAAGCGGCGCGCTGTGACGTCACGATCCAGTACCGCATGGAGCTCTACCAGCCGTTGTGCATCAGCCGTTGCTAAAAGCCGATTGTTTATTATTCATGATCGCGAATAACTTCGAAATGACAGAAGAAAGGTTCAAAACAGCACAGTCAGACAATCTATCATGTGTAGATGTCATCATTCTTGAAAAGTAGTGACTTTTGTGGCCGCAGAAATTCGCGGATAACAAGCAAGTTTGTAAGTGGCGTCTTTTATATACGTGCAATGTACTGTAACCCATAGTATTAGGATAACAACGAACCTGGATAGATATCACATCACTTTCAACATTTCAACATTTCCTTCTAGACTGATTCCCCTATTAAAGAATAACATTACATTTTCGGGCTTTCAGCATTAGTAGAGTAGGAAATCGGATTTCAGCACTAACATAAACATATAGGTAGCATTATAGTACTAGTCCGCTTCTGTGGTGTAGTGGTTAATGTGTGCCACTCCCGGAGGCCCGGTTTCGATTCCCGGCTCTGCCATTAAAGTTGAAAACAAATAGTACGAGGACTGGAACGGGGTCTACTCAGCCTCGGGAGGTCAACTGAGTAGAAGGGTTTCGAATCCCACCTCA
This sequence comes from Anabrus simplex, assembly GCF_040414725.1. NCBI lineage: Eukaryota > Metazoa > Arthropoda > Insecta > Orthoptera > Tettigoniidae > Anabrus > Anabrus simplex. The sequence continues at coordinate 156,329,646 of NC_090266.1, forward strand.
GCCATCCTCGAAGTGGTTTTTCGTATTTTCCTACTTCTCCTCCAGGCACCTAAGGCCACGGCCGTTTCCTTCCCTCTTCCTTGTCTATCCCTTCCTATCCTCCCATCCTCCAACAAGGCCCCTGTTGAGCATAACAGGTGAGGCCGCCTGGGCGAGGTAATGGCCCTCCTCACCAGTTTCATCACCATACTCAAAGTCTCACGTTCCAGGACACTGCCCTTGAAGTGGTAGAGGTGAAATCCCTCGCTGAGTCCGAGAGAAAACCAACCCTGAAGGATAAACTGATTAAGAAAGAAAGAAAGAAAGAAAGAAGGAAAGAAAGAAAGATCATAGTACTATAGGGCTATAATCTATCATTCCCAAAAAAATATATATTTATGGTTGGGACAACTGGCCTACCCACTTCCAGTGCCCATGAAAGAGAATTAAATATCTTTGTGGAGGGAAAAATGTTAAACATGATAAAGATAAATATGACTTCATCTAGTTTTCACAAGTCGGGCTGAGTGGTTCAGACTGTTGAGGTGCTGGCCTTCTGACCCCAACTTGGCAGGTTCGATCCTGGTTCAGTCCGGTGGTAGTTGAAGGTGCTCATATACGTCAGCCTCGTGTCGGTAGATTTACTGGCACGTAAAAGAACTCCTGCAGGACTAAACTCCTGCACATCGGCGTCTCCGAAAATCGTAGAAGTAGTTAGCGGGGCGTGAAGCCAATAACATTAATTACATTTGGCTTTTAACAAGCTGAGCATACCAGGAAAGAAAAGTGTACTGGTGACATTTTAGTCGCTCAATACAGGAATGTCTTTGGGTGCTGTGACTTTTACTTTTTTTTGCTTTACGTCACACCGTCACATATAGGTCTTATGGCGACGATGGGACGGGAAAGGCCTAGGAATGGGAACAAAGCGGCCATGGCCTTAGGTACAGCCTCAGCATTTGCCTGGTGTGAAAATGGGAAACCACGGAAAACCATCTTCAGGGCTGCCGGCAGTGGGGTTCAAAACCCACTATCTCCCGGATGCGTGCTCACAGCTGCGCGCTCCTAACCGCACGGCCAACTCGCGCGGTATTTTTACCCTTCGGTTTATTGACTTGGCTTGTATAACCTAAAACTTAGGCTAAGTTGGATAATATTTTAAACACCTACATCACTATTTTCACCTGTGTGCAATTATGTTATTTATTTCATTAATATTATGATAATTATTATAATTGAGCATTGTTAACTTATAAGACCCCAACAGACAAGCATTGGTTTTGTGTAGAGTTATACATTTGTTAAATTCACGTTGTTTCCTTTCATGATGTACACGCCTATTCTTTGTTACATTATAGAGTATTTAGATATAGCCTAAATTTCTTTACCAATTAAGCTCTTCAATAAAGACATACATAACTGTCCCATGCCAAGATATATTGGTAGAATTAGAGCTGTCAAAATGGTTCATAACCCCTTTGATTTATTATCTTGACGTGGATCACCCAAAACATGGGTTAGGTTTGGAGAATACTTTAATAATCAGCATTATTTAATGCACTGTTTATTACTTTCATATTCCAAGATGTAATTTAAGCATTTAAATAAAGCATCATACATTAAAATTTAAAGTTTTACCACTAGAACAGCTGACATGGAAAAGTGATTTGAAAATTCAAACAAATTCATCTTGCGTTAAAATCTTCAAAAAAATACACTGTAGACTTTTCCGATATATCACCAGCATTTATCTGGCTCGCCAAAATCCATTTCTCCCTAGTTTTAGCGTCTTTGGAACATTTATAAACAATTTGTTTGGTATGGTATGGTATGCGATGTGCTATTGCACATCGGAACTCTACACCATTTATAAGTTTTCTGCCTCACTGTCTGCGCAGGATTCATTTTAAGTCTAAAATATACCACTCGGGATTATTATCCAATGTATAGACCTCGAATTTAACCATACTAGACACTAACGTAAAGTAGAAATACGCGAAGTGTATCCTGCTTCTCACCGCACACTGTGTTATTTCGTCTGCTAATTCAGTCAACCTGTACGATGACGTCAGACCAATGAGATCGCGTACTTGCGTGACGTGACATTTTCGTAGATTTTTATCACGTTTGGAGTTATTATTTGTACATTCTGATCACATTTTTGAACTCTGCATGAAATTTTGAATCAGATTAGCATATTTTTAATTAAAACCCCGGATCATGCATGTTCCCTATTACTCCTCATCAGTCCCTGCTTTGGTTGTGTTGAAACAGTTTGTGGTTCATAGCACCGGTACATTAAAAGATTGTGTTGTTGGTAATTAATTTATAATCCCTAAGGAGAAGAGAACTGTTTCTGATGTATTGAAAGCATGTGTACGCGAATCTGACGTTTCAACTGAGGGAAGTATTTTGTTTTGTAAATATTGTAGAACAGCCGTAATGGCAACTAAAAAGTATAAAGTTCAACAACATCTTCAAACGACGACTCACAATAAATTGAAAATGGTAAACTTGAAACAAAAACACCAGCCTCTCGTAACCACAGCTTTAGTTAAAGCTGGACCAACACGAAGTAAATTCAATGAAGACTTGGCTAAGCAAAACAATAAGAATTTGGTTCAGTTTCTGGAGGAGTATACGAAGCAACCAGTCCCAGATGAATCAACAATTAGGAAGAATTACGTTCGTGAGCTTTATAATTATAAAGCGGTGTTAGGTAAACTAAGGGAAAAGGCTAATGGAAAATATATTTGGGTCTCGGTAGACGAAACAGCGGACGTGGATCAAAAAGATCTGTAACTGACTTCCTGTTTGGAATTTCAGGAGAGGAAGAAGAGAAAGACAAATCATATCTACTAACTATGGATGTGTTACCTAACAATAGGGTGAATCACTCAACTGTACCTGTATTTTTCAATGATGCACTTATTTTTCTTTGTGGCCATCACGCATTCTTTACGATCATGTTCTCGAGGCCTGCACTGATGCTACAACTTACATGTGCAAATCCATAGGAGGTCTTGGGATATTATATCCCAAGATGATACACGTCATGTGTGTAACACATGCAATTCATCGACTCACTGAAGCAGTCCGGGCTTCCTTTCCTGAAGTAAACATGTGGGTCTCTACTGTGAGAAGAGTATTTCTGAAGGCTCCACGTCGCAAGAATACGATTTTGGATACAGTTGGTAATGTGCCGCTCCCGGCTCCACCAGCTCATGTGACTCGAATCTGCTCCTTATTATGCCTATTATTTTGAAGTAGCAAAAGAAGTAGTAGAATGTATCGATTCTGAAGAATCTGCTTCTATTAAAGAACCAGAAGAAGTCTGCAGCAAAGATTGTTGTGTTCGTGAACAAAATGTTCCAATTTGATGTTCATACCTTTAGCCATCAAGAAATTGTAAGAAAAAGGACTATCCCTTCACGTTAGTACTGGCTTTGTTGAAGAAGTTTAACGATCCCTAATGAACCTAACAAATCAAGTTTTCTCAAAAATTGAGAATATACTGTTAAAAAAACTCCGGTCTCCGCAAACTTAAAAATGTTCCTGGTGTTCTTCAAGGCAAAGACAAAATAGTTGACGGTGCATCGATACTGGAAGTCTCTGTTTCGTAAAGCTGGAGTATGCTCCAATTGCGGCATGTGATGCAGAGAGTGTGTTTTCTGAGTACAATACCATTTAAAGTGAAAATAGGCGCAAATTTGTGTGTGAGCACTTATTGCATTATGCTATGATTAAGTGTAATCAAGACTTGTGAATTTCATTCTGAAACTGGAGCATTTCATTGTGGTACTGTATGAAATTTATTCATTTATTTTGCTACGTTTAAAGTGTAACGTTTAATGTTATAATATAAGTGTATTTCTAACTGATATCAGATTTGCGTTTTCCGATGCATATTTCAATCATCTAACTCATATTTTGACCATTTTAGAGCTTATTTGCATGCATATTTTTGTCATTTTAAAATGCATAACTATCCGAAGCCTGGTCATGAGTGTGGACCTACACACAATGAAACCAGCAGCTCTTCGTTTCCAGTGCAGCTGACCAGTACACGCTAAAATACATGACCCATTTCAGTAATTTTACCAGCATGCAAAAGAACTCCTGTGGATCAACATTCCGGCAACTTGGCGACTCTGAAAACTTAAGAAGCAGTTATTATTATTATTACTATTATTATTATTATTATTATTATTATTATTATTATTGTTACGGAGATATCCGTGGAGCAGAAAGAGGTGAAAGAAGGTGCTGGGGTGAATGGGTCTAACTACAATATCAAAAATTGAATTAAAAGTTTAACTAATGGTTATATTTCTTTTAGAATTTCCAACTTAACAAATTTCTTCACTGAGTGAACAATAACAAATTTGTGGATTAAAATAGAGAACCCCCAGAATAGGGCATTTAACAATTGTGGGTTTCAAGCCCTCGATTTACAAGTTCTGAGCTACAAGCTCAAGTTTACAAAATTTACAATTCGAAATTAGGAATAATTTAGTCAAGAGCAGAAATCCCCCAATTCAAGAGCACCTGCTCCAAAAATTACAATCTCTAGCCTTCCAGAGGCACCTCTCACTATCGCCAAAGCTTATGAAAGAGCTTACATACCTCAATTTCTTACAGCCTACTCAAGGCAGCATTACATCAAAATCTTACACTCCCTGGCCTCACGAGGCACGATTTACAAATGGAAATAGTTTTACACAGGGGTATCTAGTACCCAACCTAGTGGGCCTTTGCGGAAAAAGAACAGGTTAAATAAATGGCCAGAACACAAACTGAATGGAGGCGTACACTTGCGCTCCTAGATCATGAAATATTAAAACCCTAACAGGGCTCTGGGCCCAACGAAACAGGGGCTAATCCCAAGCTACTGAGGTGACTCGCATGGAAATAAATTTAATATATTACAGTAAGAAAACAGTTACAAAATTGTAGTCACCTCAAACCAAGATGAAGGGGAGCTCGAGAGGGTAACTCACTCTCTATCCCCGATTTGCAGTTAAAGACTTTATGAAATTTTACATTAGCCGAAAGAAAATTTACATTTTAGAAAAGTTTTGTTACATAGTTAAAAATTCGAACCTTCCCCTCGGATAAGTCTGCGTAGGTAGCTACAGAAAAGAGAATTTAAGTGGCCATTACCTGGCTGATGTACTGCCTGCCGAAGAATGAGGCGTCCCGCCTCCTGCCTTAACACACACTCAGAAAGGCGACGATCAAGAGACAAGGAAACTTGAAAAGCCGCGACTTATATACCCTCAAGGGAGGTTCGAGAGGATTCTGGGCTAATCCAAACACACCCTCTCATTTTTATTGGCTGAACCCAAAAGTTACACTTAATTACAGAAAATTTTCATTGGCCAGATTCAAAACTGCCGGAATGAGACAGAAGTATTGCAAACCTAGAATTACATTTTTTTAAAACAAATGAAAGTTGAGAAAACCTATAAACACAAAATTTCTTTCAATAACAACTTATTTTACCTTGCACCAGAGTGCATGGCCATAGTTTTTGGGTAGTGACATCTGTGGAAAAATGTCCAAACTTCTTGATGTACGGCAAAAACAAAACCAAGAGAAATCCAATCAGTTTAGGAAACTTCACAATAACACAATTACTTGATATTTCAGTAGTGACATCTTCTGATTAAAGTCTCAACTTTATGTAGTAGCATTTTCACATTTTGGTCGATAGAGGAGTTCATTAAGGCGCTTATTTTGAATTTGCGGAGTTGAGATGTACCTCCTGGTACAATTATTATTATTATTATTATTATTATTATTATTATTATTATTATTATTATTATTATTATTATTATACTCGGGCAACATGCAAGCCGAAGTCTGATCGATTCGGAATAGGGAGATAGAACTTCAACATGAACATTATATGTTGAGCGAGTGTGCAATAACTAAGCAGCATTATTCCAAGTAAGGTTACACAAATGGCACAGTATCCAAACAATCCAAGAATAGAGGTGTATTGTATAAGCAACTGCTAGCTAACTAATCAATAATTAAGCACCACACTATCGTCACCCCCCCCCCCCACCAATTTATTTATATCTACAGATAGTGGCAAAAGTAACCGTCCGTTCATTGGTCTGACCGGATATAACGGTCAGTAGTGGAAACGCACCAAGGAAATCGACGTTGTAATACTTGGTTACCTTTTATTTGAGTATGAGAACGTGACAATATATAGCAACCAAATAATAACAAAACATCATCAAAAGTAGTGACTTCTATAGCTGTCTGTTCCGACAAGTAGTGTAGCACGAGTGACCGTCACTTGTACTGCATATGCAGTTGACTCACAAAAAACATTACTCTTCAGTATCTTGTCGAATTTCCTTTGGCAGCAATGTCAGCTTGAAGCCTCTCTGGGGTGGACTAGACTAGTTTTACCGTGATTTCTGGGCCTATCTTCTGCCACTAATCGAGAAACGTTTACTTCGAACTTTCTTTACTTGTAATTCCCTTTTGCTGCAGTGTCAGCTTTAGTTCCGCCCATAAATGCTTTATGGGTTTTAAATCTGACAACTGAATGCTGTTTGAAGCACGAGGTGTATGGTAAAGCAAACAGTGCTTAGCGACCCATGTAGTAAGTTTCGGGCCATTATCTTGCTGGATGTAGTTAGTGGTCACCTGTAATCCCTAATTTCTCGATAGCGGGATTCAGATGATGCTTTAAAATGTCCTAATGCATCGTCCTATCCATTGTTCCAGGTGTTATTTCGAAGTTGCCTACAACAGCCTCCGACATACACCTACTTATCATGTTGAATCCACCCCGACCGAGCTCGATTGCTGCAGTCGCTTAAGTGCGGCCAGTATCCAGTAATCGAGAGATAGTGGGTTCGAGCCCCACTGCCGGCAGCCCTGAATATGGTTTTCCGTGGTTTCCCATTTTCACACCCACTGCCGGCAGCCCTGAATATGGTTTTCCGTGGTTTCCCATTTTCACACCAGGCAAATGCCGGGGCTGTACCTTAATTAAGGCCACGGCCGCTTCCTTCCACTTCCTAGGCCTTTCCTCTCCCATCGTCGTCATAAGACCTATCTGTGACGGTGCGACGTAAAGCAAAAAAAAAAAAAAAGATCCACCACGCACGTTTAAAGTTTTTACTGTGGAGTTCCTCGTTCTTCTTCATCCACGCACGACGCTTTGAGGACGTATCAGGACACGCTGAATTTACGTTCCTCCGTAAATAACATCCGTTTCCAAAAGTGACTTGCTAACATACTGTTTTGCGAACTCCAACCTCTTCTGTCTGTTTACCTTACTTATCCACGGTTAGTTTCTGCTTATAGGGCCTTTCATACCAGCTCTGTTTAATACTCGTCTTACAGTATCGGTGTTGATGTTCGTCCACTTTGACGATTCTATATATGTCTCCAAGTACAGGACCAGAAACATGCGGATTTTGCCGCTCGGTGCGTAGGATGAGTCTCTCTTCACGCTCTGCGGAAGGTCCTGTTCTTGGTTTATTTACCACAGTCGAAGTGGTTTTGAATTTGTGAAAAATATCTTCTACTATCGGTCGTGGTATTCGTGTCTTCTCAGCAATTCGCTCCCGTTCAAGAAGTGTTCTTTCCCTTGTCATACCCATTCTAGCTCTGTACGTGATGTTCACGTACTGCATCGTCAGAACGTACTGCTCGCCAGAAACCTGACTCATGCCTTCTCCATGTTATGATGGTAGATTTCACAGAGAATATAGCGGACGAATACTTCTGCGTTACCGTTCGTACATTTATGAATAATTAACAGAAACGGAGGTTAATATATTATGACACCATTACATTCCGCCTTAAATTTACCTTGAATGATACTATTACGCGGCTTCGTGAAGGTATTTGGATATCCATGCACCAAAGTGCTTATCACATCAACAGGTGGACAGATACTTTTGCGACTATCTGTAACTAGGAGACATGTCCTGTATTAGAGAATACACCGATGAGCCAATACATTATGACTACCGCAACCCGAAAGCATTAATCGTGCCTGGAGCGCGAAGAATTACACATGACACGCTAACAGCATAATATACTGTATGTAGGGTAGGCCTACTGGTTCACTGTTAGTTATTTCTCCGGTGTCAGAAAGGGAATAAGCGGCCGATAGCTCCGAGGGTGATAAGAGGGCAAATTGGGATGGCACGGCAAAGTGCTTATCACATCAACGGGTGTACAGATACTTTTGCGATTATCTGTAACTAGGAAACATGTCCTGTATTAGAGAATACACCGATGAGCCAATACATTATGACCACCACAACCCGAGAGCATTAATCGTGCCTGGAGCGCGAAGATTTACACATTACACGCTGACAGCACAATAAACTGTATGTAGGGTAGGCCTACTGGTTCACTGTTAGTTATTTCTCCGGTGTCAAAAAGGGAATAAACGGCCGATCGCTCCGAGGTTGATAGAGGGTAAATTGGGATGGCAGGTACCGGCATAGGAACGGGACGGTTTGTTGGTTGATTTCGCAATGCTGTTGTGGCCCTGTATCGAAAGTGGTGCAACGATGGACAAACAATGAAACGTCGTACACCCTAGTGTTGGCAGCGACTCTTTGGCTAGAGGAGGCTGTCGCACATTGTTCGGAGAGACCACAGAGCCATAGTTCGAGAAATTGGCCAGAAGTACAACAATGGTGACTAGAGCAATGTTTCACGACATATGGTTCAGCGAACACTGCTGCGCATGGAAATGCGGAGTTGAAAACTCGGTCGTACCCCAATGATGACTGTCCTTAATAAACAGCAGCGCATGAGGTGACCACAAAATTATCGACAGTGGACTGTAAATGACTGGAAAAAGGTCGCCTCCTCCAATGCATCCAGATTCCTTGTTCACCTCATCGATAGCCGAGTGAGCGTACGTCGATTAACATAGCAGGCTATGGCACCTGTTTAGACGGTTGGGTAGGGACAGACCGGTGGAGGAAGTGTAATGGTCTGTGCAATGTTTTCATGGGACACATTGTGGTTCATTGTTTCGATAAGCCAATCCTTGACCGCTGCTCGGTATCTGAACATTATTGGAAACAAAGTTAATCTATTCAGGTCAACAGTGTTCCCTGCTGGTGATAGCCACTTCCAACTGGACAATGCGTATACAACACTGCCAGGACTGTGATGGACAGATTCGTGGAGTATGGCAGAGAACTTGCTTTAGTGTCGTAACCCCTAATGAGCCTTTTTCCACCTCCTCAAATCGATGGCTGTGGTTCTGCGGACTAAATGTGGTCCTATACAATACTAGCAAGATACCCGTGCTTCGCTACGGTATTATACTGAAATTTATAATTGAATGCTCATTGTTTTAGATATATAATCCGCCGAAATTCGCGTTCTGACTCGTTTTCGGCGAGAATCCACCAAAATTCCCGTTCTGACTCGTTTTCTATTAGATTTCGGCATGTTTCCTCCCATTTTTCAATCTTCCTTTCCAGCAATCTATTTCGTACTTCCCGGGCTAGGCTCAGGTATTCCTCCCGGTCAATTGGGTCCCTAAATCTTTGCCATATTTTCCTATAATCATTTTTAATATGGATGAAATCCTTCAGGAGAACCGGCGTGGTGTCATATTGGGTGCCTTGGCGGCACTAAACCCGCGGCCGGACTGCATTCTTAGTCATTACCAGCCCAGGAGCCGTTTCCAGCGCAGTCCGCACAACTGACGACGGTCCGGAACATTATTATTATTATTATTATTATGTGTCGCTGTAATGGCTGATGACAGGGAAAACCGGAGTATCCGGAGAAAAACCTGTCCCGCCTCCGTTTTGTCCAGCACGAATGACACATGTAGTGACCGGGATTTGAACCACGGAACCCAGCTGTGAGAGGCCGGCGCGCTGCCGCCTGAGCAACGGAGGATCCTTATAAGTACATTAAGAACAGTAAAATCAATTGGTCTCACCTCCTTCTACACCCCACCGCCGTTAAGTTTGTTTACCGCCACTCCCCCCCCCCCACCAAAAGAAATTAAAAGAATGCTTGTTTCTTTATGTTTAAGGGAGATTCCAAACACCAATGTTCACATCTATTACCTTCAGTTTTGAGATATAAGTATCCCAATAAAAATAATTTACTTTCTGCACTTCATATCACAATACTCCCCCCCCCCCCCCCAAGTGAATATTCCCGCAAAAATTACTTGTTTCTTTAATAGTAAAGGATCTTCTTAAATACCAATGATCACGACTCTAACTTCTTCAGTTTTTGATTTATGTGTCCTCATGAAAGGAATTCAACTCCTTTACACTCCCGCCCTCCGAGATGGTTTCCCCACCAAAACGCGCTTTTCTTTGTTTTTAAAGGAGATCCAAATACGAATTTTCACGTCTGTAACAACTTTAGTTTTTATTAGATGTATGTATTCTCATTCAATTAAGCCAATTAATTTTTCAATTCTTCCCTCCCCCCTTCATTGGATTTTCCGAGAATACGTGTTTCTTTTCTTTTAAAGAAGATCGCAAATATCAAATTTCACGTCTGTAACGTCTTCATTTTTGTGATATCAGTAGCCTAATTAAAAGAATTCAACACCATTTTCAGTCACCTTTACCACCCCCCTCCACCCAAGTGGTATTTCCGAAAACTAAAAACACACGTTTCTTTATGTTTAATAGAGATAAACAATACCTTAACTTCTGTAACATGTTAAGTTTTTTTAGATATACTGTAAAAATTCTCATTTTAAAATTTCACCCCTTTTGTGGAGTTTCCAAAAACAAATCACCTATGTTTATTTACATTTACAGGAGATTCCAAACACCCACTTTTTACGTCTGTAACATTTTACGTTTCCAAGATATTCTGTAGATATAGTCTTTCAAAAAATTCACCCCAATTTGTCACTCCTGTTTAACCGCCATTAATTGGATTTCCCAAAAACTAAGAATTACGTGTTTCTTTATTTTGAAAGGAGATCCCATATACAAATTTTCAGTTCTGTAATATCTTTCGTTTCTGAGATATATGTATCCCCATTAAAGGCATTCAACCCATTTTTCACCCCTTTTACACCCCTCCTATTAGGATTTACAGGAAACAAAAAAATACGTGTTCCTTTATTTTTAGAGGAGATTCTAACTACCAATTTTTACATCTGTAAATTTTAAAGTTTTAAGATGTAGACGCACTCATTTTAAAAATTCACCCCCCCCCCTTTTCACCCCCCCCCCCCAGTATTTGGATTTTCCAAAAACGAAAAAAATACGTGTTTCTTTACTTTTAAAGTAGATCCAAAATACCAATTTTCAGGTCTGTAATATCTTCAGGTTCTGAAATATAAGTAGCCTCATTAAAGGCATTCAACCCATTTTTCACCCTTTTACACCCTTCCTATTGGGATTTTCCGAAAACAAAAGAATACGTGTTTCTTTATTTTTAAAGGAGATTCTAAATAAAAAATTTTACATCTATAAACTTTAAAAGTTTTGAGATATAGATACACTCATTTTAAAAAATCACCCCCTTTTCACCCCCCCCCCATTAATTGGATTTTTCACAAACAAAAAAATACGTGTTTCTTTATTTTTAAAGGAGATCCCAAACACCAATTTTCAGGTCTGTAATATCTTCAGGTTCTGAGATATAAGTATCCTCATTAAAGGCATTCAACCCATTTTCACCCCTTTTCACTCCTATTGCGATTTTCCGAAAACAAAAAAATACGTGTTTCTTTATTTTTAATGAAGATTCTAAATACCAATTTTTACATCAGCAAACTTTAAAAGTTTCGAGATATAGATTCACTCATTTTAAAAATTCACCCCCTTTTCACCCTCCCATTAATTGATTTTCCAAAAACAAAAAAATACGTGTTTCTTTATTTTTAAGAGATCAAAAGTACCAATTTTGAGGTCTGTAATATCTTCAGTTTCTGATATATAAGTACCGGTATCCTGATTAAAGGCATTCAACCCATTTTCCCCCATTTTCACCCTTTTTCACCTTTCCTATTGGGATTTTCTGAAAACAAAAAAATACGTGTTTCCTTATTTTTAAAGAAGATTCTAAATACACAATTTTCACATCTATAAACGTTTAAAGTTTTGAGATATAGATACACTCATTTTAAAATTTCATCCCCCCTTTTCACCCCCTTACCGAAGGAATATCCAAAAATCCTCTCTTAGCGAGCACCTACATCATAATGTGAATATATCCCCAAAATTTCATTTCTTTATGTCCAGTAGTTTTGGCTCGGCGATGATGAATCAGTCAGTCAGTCAGTCAGTCAGTCAGTCAGTCAGTCAGTCAGTCAGTCAGGACAAGCTATTTTATATATATAGATTAGATAGGTGGTCACAATGTAATAACTCTCCGGTGTATTGTATACAGGGTTATTCACCTAACATGTTACACGGAAATAACTTCTAAACGATTAAAGATATCGCCATTCTGTTTTCATATTCGTAAATGGTACCCATGGACTTGTAAAACAACGTGCCACTTAGTGTCATGGGGTGATTAATAACCGATATATAGATACTAACTCCATATTAAATGGAACGGCACAATTTTATACAGCTGAACTAAAAGTTCACCTGCGTGCAAGTTCAAATATGTAAGTATTTTCAAAATCGGACAAGTACTTTTTGAGATATAAATAAGAACAGCATGCGCGGTTTTGCATGCCGCATCAGACGGCGTGAAGTCGGGCAAGCACACATTGACGCGCAAGGAGTTTCCTGGGAGTGAGTTCGGCCACAGAATGGATACCAGGCATGTATGCACCTCGTACACATGTGATGGGTTTGTAAAGTGTGTATGACAAGCGAAGTCATGACAGGACACGGAGGACTGCTGTGTTTAAAAGGAATAAAGTAAGTACTTTGCCTTGAAAGGAACATGATGATGATGATGATGATGATGATGCTTGGTGTTTTAAGGGGCCTAACATCGAAGGTAATCGGCTGAAAGGAACATAACGAAAGCTATAATTGTCACTGGTTTTAGTGTACAGTACATACTACTGTATCAGTTGAGAAGTAAGCATGACACAAAACACCGGAAGAGCTCCTTCCAGAAAAGCAAATGAATAATGTCTGAGGTAGACTTCATTGGAAATGATCCTAAGGGCGTAGGAATGGGAACATATCAACGTCTCGTCAGTTTAATTGTTATGAGTCGGGTATTTTGGCATTTTGTATGTAGATACTGTGTTGGCAATGAGTTCAGTACTTTATGTGGCAAAGTCATTCGTGGCCAATCGTTGATTGGCTGGAGGCTGAATTATCACAACAATAAAGATACGAGGTGGGTGATGTTTGAATACGTGCGTCTCAGTAAAAAATGAAAAGGCGTATGGCTTTTGGTGCCGGAAGTGTCCGAGGACAAGTTCGGCTCGCCAGGTGCAGGTCTTTGGATTTGATTTGACGCCCTAGGTGACCTGCGCGTGGTGATGAGGATGAAATGATGATGAAGACGACACATACACCCAGCGTAATTAACCAATTATGCTTAAAATTCCCGACCCTTTCGGGAATCGAACCCAGGACCCCTGTGACCAAAGGCCAGCACGCTAACCATTTAGTCATGGAGCCGGACTGCGTCTCAGTGATCCGCATACACACTATGTCCATTTAATTATGTGCTCGAAATAGTGATCATCAATGGCAATGCACATCTGGAGTCGTGTCGCGAGGGATGACACAGACCGAAGAGTTTCCCTCGACATTGCAGCACATGTTGCGATGACATGTCGCTTGAGATCCTGTGGTGTTGCTGGAACTTACGCGTAGACTATGTCCGTGCACGTATCCTTGAGGAAAAAGTCCAGCGGTGTCAAATCAGGGGAACGTGCTGGCCACCTGATGGGGCCTCCACGTCCGATCCATCGACCGGGGAATATCTCGTTTAAGACTTGCCGGGCTACAGGCGAATAGTGGGCAGAAGAACCGTCGTGCTGGAACCACATACCCTGTCGTATGTTAAGGGGTACGTTTTACAGGAGAACAGGGCAGACAAGACCTTCCCCTCCTACGACCTCTAATAGCAGCTACACTACCTTATCTTACTATTTCCATCTGTTTGCAGGACGTGTGTCATTCACACTGCGATTGCATGACAAAATCCACATTTTCAAGCACTAAGTCTACTCCAGAAGAGTAATGCTTATACGGTCGCACTTTTAGTAATGCATCTTATTGTTCGGGTTCCTCTCCAGACGTACGTAATTAAGACACTTGAAGGGGTTCAGAGAATAGTTGTTATTTCATTTCCGGGGCTTGGACATCGTGGTCGTGTAGCCCCATGTGCCTGGGTGTGTGTGTGTGTTTTCTGTATGTGTGTTATAATGTGTCTGATAACCTGTGTTATTGTGGTACCTGTAGTAATGTACTGTATTTGTAATTCAGGTGAGGAATTGGGACGGAGGCGGCCGTTGTAGTAAGTAAGGAACCATCCCGACATTTGCCTGGAGTGGCGGTGGGAAACCACAGAAACACTTCCAGGATAGGTGAGATGGGTACCGAATCCACCTCTTCTCCGTTCTGCCTCACGGAGCTGAGTGTACTCCGTTCCAGCCCTCCAACCAAAATTAAATGGCTTATCAGAGCCGGGCATTTAACCCGGACCACCGCGGCGACAGCTACGAATGCTAGCCGCTACACGTGATTAAAAAACTCGACAGACTGCTCTGCATTCGCGAGAGCGCAGGTTCGAGTCCTGCCTCGCCCAACATGAAAGTGATTTGCATGGAGCCCCATGTTCAACACCAGGTAAATACCGGATAGGTACCTTTGGGATAGGCCACGACCGACGTCCTTTCCAAATCCTTCCCATTCCCATCCGTAGGGAAAGACGCTAAACTGAGCGCAGCCTATTACACATGGATGTCAAAACGAAACAAAAAAAATTAATCTCCCTTTCCCGTTGTGTGTTTGCCAGTCATACAATAACTTTGCACACCCAGGGTATGTTACGGTATGAATGAATGAATGAATGAATGAATGAATCAATCAATCAATCAATCAATACTGATATGCATTTAGGGCAGTCGCCCAGGTGGCAGATTCCCCATCTGTTGTTTTCCTAGCCTCGGTACATCACATTATGTTTACAATACATGCCTGGTATCCGTTCTGAGGCTGAACTCACTTCCAGGAAACTGCTTGCGCGTCAGTATGCCCTTGCCCGACTGCACGCCGTCTAATGCGGCATGTGAAACCGCGCTGTTGTTCTTATTTATATCTCAAAAAGTACTTGTCCGATTTTGAAAATACTTACATATTTGAACTTGTACGCAGTTGAACTTAGGCCAGCTGTATAAATTTGTGACGTTCCATTTTAAAATATGGAGTTAGTATCAATATCTCGGTTATTAATCACCTAAGCACGTTATTTTACAAGACCCTGATTACCATTTACGAATATGAAATCAGAATGCCGATATCTTTAACGGTTTAGAAGTTATTTCCGTGTAACATGTTAGGTGAATAACTCTGTATACTGTCCTCCTGTACTACCGTAACACCCTGCTATGAACAATAAGACATTCACTCACATACGCTGGACAATTACTAACGTTAAACTGGAAAAATATTAGGTCTACATGTGGATGATGGATTATATTTTCAATAATTGTTATTATATTCGAATATATTTTCTAGCGAATTAAATAGCCGGACTAAGATGAGGGAAAAGTTGTACAGCATTTGAAATAAGGTACTATCCCAGTATTTGATGTGGAGTAAGTAAGAAAAATCTCGAGGATAACGGTGAGATGATGGAAATATTGGTAGTTGATGGAGGCTGTCACAATCGGAATTCGCTCCTCAAACCAAACCCCCTAGCGAACAACCCCGAAGGGCCATGGCCTACTAAGAGACCGCTGCTCAGCCCGAAGGCCTGCAGATTACGAGATGTCGTGTGGTCTGCACGACGAATTGTCTAGGCCGTTATTCTTGGCTTTCTGGACAGAGGCCACTATCACGCCGTCAGGTAGCTCATTAAATGTAATTACGTCAGCTGAGTGAACCTCTAACCAGCCCTCAGATCCAGGTAAAAATCCTGACCCGGCCGGCAATCGAACCCAGGACTTTCGGGTTAGAGACAGGCACGCTACCCCCTACATCTTGGGGCCGGATAAATTCGATCTTCAGCTGCCAGAAAATCGTTTTTTTAACGAAACAAAGTGAAACAATACAGAATTGTATATTTCGTGATTACTGGACCTACAGTTTAACGGACAACTGGAAGGGCTCTTCAAAAGGTCTGTCGCAAACATAGCGAAGTTGGTTCCTCGAAAGAGAGTGATCACGAAGTGGTAAGGAAATTTCTCTTAGAAAATACTCGTGAGTTAACATCACAAATCAGTCCACACGGATAGGAAAACTATTAGCGCATCATTTACAAGTATGCAAACAGACGAATAGGAAAAAGAAATATTAGCACGACTTTATGAGGCTACTAAAATTGCTCTCTGCAGTCGCTTAAGGGCGGCCAGTATCCAGTATTTGGGAGATAGTAGGTTCGAACCCCACTGTCGGCAGCTCTGAAAATGGTTTTCCGTGGTTATCCATTTTCACACCAGGCAAATGCTGGGGCTGTACCTTAATTAAGGCCACGGCCGCTTCCTTCCCAATCCTAGTCCTTCCCTGTCCCATCGTCGCCATAAGACCTATCTGTGTCGGTGCGACATAAAGCAACTAGCAACCTAGCAAAATTGCTCTCATTTCGTAGAGGTGCAGTCCTTTTCTTTGTATATATTTGGCAGCATTCTTCAGTTGCCACACTTGGTAGTTCCCTAAACTTCAGATACCAAGGTTGATTTCCAGGAGGATGATGGTTTCGGCTTTTCACTCGGAGTATTAATGTATGATCAACGCAAAACCAGAAGTGTGACAAAAAAAAAAAACCTTAACAAACTTCCACCGGCCAGCGAATTTATTTCAGTAATAACCTACCGGTGCTTGGCCAACATCGAGACATTCTAGACGAACAACCTATGACGCCCAAAAGAGAAAATGAGAAACTCCTCATAGTCGTATATAAAGGCCAATAAAAGAGAATTAATACAATCGACCATACGTACGACTGGTGAGTAGAGAACCTTGAAGTTAAGCTACAGGTAAGTAGAAGAGAGCACGTTGAGGTGATAGCTTGTATCTCTAGATAGGACTGAACATATTTTCTATACATGATGGATGGTAAACGAAGTGAGCACGTTAAGATGATAGTCTACATTCAGAGATAACAGTGACGCAAGGACTGACATGTACTCAGACACACACAAATGAGAAAAATGAAAACGATCTGTGGAAAAATTTGGTCCGATGGTAAAAGCAAAGTAAAAAAACGTTTCATCTAGTGTCCAAAAGAAGTGTTATTCGACTACGCCATGAAAATCACGAACACATTTCGGAGACTATCAACTTTCAGAAAAGAGAGTGAATGTGGAAAAATGGTGAAAGTTTTAACCAATATTACGAAGAACAGAAGACAAGAATAGCTTTAAAGGAGATGACAGAATAGCACAGTTGGTTGAATGTTCTACCCGAGTCGAAGGTTACGGGATCGAATCGCGGAGGAGTGCTTAAATGCGAGGGACCCGTGTTAATCGATTTTTCCTGGCACGGTGCACGTTCGAGAATCATTTACAGGGTAAACCTTCGGCACTCCGACGTTCCCTAAGACTGACAGCACTTTAAGGAGCGTTAATAACATATCATTATACACTATGGAAATGCCGTCAATTAACTTGAAAATACAGTGAAATTCAAGGCCAGGTATATATCACCACGGTAGACTACCAAGCGTAGTCGACGTGTTGAAACGCTAGATTGATGTGTTTAACGTCCAGTTGTAACTGATCTTCGTAAGGGTATTTAGTTCTGAAATGGTTTTGTGAAAAGACATACATGGCTGACACAAAGATATATAACAGAAGAGAAATGGCGAGGACTTCAATACGAGAAGTAGAGAATATAAAGACTAACACGAAGCAGCAAATCTCATACGATGGAGGAAGTAAATTACACATATACATCACTTTATAAATACGTTGCTGTTCTGCATTCAAGTTGTTAAGGAATGTTACGTGATAATGCGACTGAAGCTCCCTTTGGTAGTTCCTAGAATGGACGAGTGAGTAGGCTGGGATGCTCCCATCCATTCCGAAGTGCGTGTGACAGTCTCTGCTTCTATTGTCCTTTTCGTCTGGTACCTCTGTAAATTTTCTGGCAGGAGAAACTAGAACACTTGTCCAGGAGTAATTGGTTGTTGTCTTGTGCTGTATGGAATGTTGAATGGTCAGTTTCGAGTCGTGAGCTGAGAGTTCAGTGTGTGGAGCGATCACATGAGTTGATTGCGCGAGTTATTGGTCTTGTCTGAAGTCCAGCCAAGTGTACAGTTGTGCGTTGTGATAGGTAACGGTCGTGTGTTCGGAACTGACTACATGGAACTACTGTCTGAAGCGACTGTGGTGCGTGTGCAGCGAAGTGAAAGTGAAAGGTGATACACGTCAGTCAAGATTTCGGAAGATCACCAGTTCCGAATAAAGACTGTCAGCCCAAGACCCACCGCGAGCACAAGAGACTTTTGTAGATAATCAATAATTAGTGAAGTGTTGCCATGCATTTTCAAATAAACTGTATGTGCTGAATGGGTCATCCTAGATTAAATTAGTTCAATAAAACAGTTTGTTTTATTCGTAATAAAAGTGGTGTCAGAAGACGGAATAGACCCCGTATCTAACACGTCATTGCAAGCAACGTGAATCAGCGGACCGGATACTGCAGGTTTCGACCGCCTTCGGCAGCATTCCAGAAAATCTGTGTATAGTGAATACACACACATATATAAATCTTTAGGTTTCCGCTTGTGGTATTGTACATCATGCCAACTGAGACCAGGAGCCACAGGAAAATGGAGGCTCAGTTAAATGCGCTTTTGGAGATGATGAAGAATATGGGAAAAGACCAGAAGAAGGTAGAGAAGACGGGCAGAGAAAGATCGAGGATGGTCACCTCGAGATAAAGTTATTATGCACGCAGAAATAGTGTAAGTGAAAGACAAATTTGAAGAAAAAATAGGCACGGTTCTCGACAAAATAGACGCGGGTGAACAAAAATATAACGCTATTTATCAGGACCTGCAAAAAAGAAGTCGCCCAGTTACGCGATAATGTAGGAGAAGGGGCCTATGCGGAGGAGCCAACGCCTGCAGTACCGAGTTCGACCAAAGTGAAGCCACCAACGTTCGAGGGGAAAGTGCTATGGAGCAGGTATCTGCGGCAGTTCGAGGCGTTAAGTTCTCTTGACCGTTGCAGCGATAGGAATAAAGTTACATGCCTCGTCGTGGCTCTGAGAGGGGACGCATTTTAATGTTCAACATGCAATGCCAGAAGGCGCTCAGAGGAAGTACACTATGCTGCTAGCTAACTTGAGCGTCGGATACGGAGATCACCACCTCCAATAGGCCTGCTTTGAACCAGGTCTCCAGGAGTACGGAGACGCTCCAAGAGTTCGAGACTGATGTCAATCGTCTCATCCACCTTGCCTACCCATCACAACCAGAAGAGTTCCTCGAACAACTGGGAAGGGAGACTTTCAGTGACAGACTACACAATCTCAATACCCAACAGGCTATTCACCTCGCCAGCTGCAAGACCCTCGGAGACATCTCGGCCACGCGTTGATTTTCGAGGCTGCGAAGCAAGCATCGAGAGCACACACTAGCTCACAATGAGGAAGGAGAGGATTTTCGCACCGACTCCTTACCTGTGTTGAATCTTGGGTCAACCACTATACTCCTAGATCCAAACAAGCGAGCATGGAATGGCGGAAGAGAAAGAAAACTCGCCGTAAAGGACAAAAGTCGCTTACAACTGCTTGCTCGGATTTCATTGGTATTTTATAGATTTATAGAACAGTAAATGCTGCTTATTGCACACGTCAGAAACCAATCCGAGACGTCATTATTATCCACGATAACGCAGAGCCCCATATTACTGCTTTAACGCATGATAAGGTGGAAGAAATTCACTATACACCACTAGGACACCACATATGCAGCCCAGATTCATCGTCCTGCTATTATCATTTGCTATGACAACTCAAAGAGGCATTGGGTGACGGCGATTCAATGACAATGAATGAATAGAAGATGATGGGGCCGAACCTTAGATGTTAGGCCCCATTAAACAAGCATCACCAAGAAGAAGAAAATGATTATGATTGTTGTTTAAAGGGGTCTAAAATCTAGGTCATGGGCCCCTAATGGTACGAGATGAAACGAAATGTAATAATTAAAATTAGAAATTTACCCGCCGACTAGGATTTTAAAAACGACGATGATGAAAATGGTTATGAGTATGATAATCAGTGGATCTAATTCGCAATGCCTTATTTTCTTATAAAACTATTTAAAAATAGATCAAAATGTAATAAAATGGAAAAAAAGACCCCTTTGAAGTGAAATCGTATATTTCATTCAATTCAAATTAAAAGTTTAAAAACACATTAAAATACACAACGGCAGACTGAAACATGGACAGTAGAATAAAAAGTGCAGTTAACAATGAAATAAAATATAAAAACAAATAGAAACGTCACTGTTAAACACCACAAAACAGACCTATATCCCTCATAAAACGAATGACAAATGTCTACTGACTGCTCGTCAACTCGTAGAATGAGGGAGATGGTACTCGGAAGTTTAAGACAATGGCGCAGATCGGCCAGGTTCGCGCACTCCATAAAGATGTGTACTACGGTCAGACGACCGCCACAAGTACACAGCGGCGAGGCCTTCTCTCTTCCGTAAGTAGGAGCGTGTTACTATACCATGGCCGATCCGAAGACAACATAACCACCGCTTCTCTCCGAGAAACCCGAAGAGAAGTCTTCCATACCTTAGTAGTTCCTTTAATCGTTCTCAGCGTATTTGAAAGAGGAGTGGCCTGCCACTCCAACTCCCAATGGGACATTATCAGATGTTTCAGCTGAAAACGAATATCACTGGCTGGAACCTTGTAAGGTTCGGTTCTCAAGGATTCTGGGTTCGATTCGCGACCTGGCCGGAAGTTTAACTGCGTATGGTGAATAACTCTGCCTCAGTGACTGGCTGCTTGTGTTCGTCCTAATACATATCTCTTCATCTACATAAAACACACCACAGTACCGACCACCACAGAAACATGCATTAGTAAATACATCCCTCCACATAGGATTGGCGACAGGAGGAGCATTCCGGCCGAAAAACTAGGAAAATTCATAAGAACTGCCTACCCCAACACACTGGGAAAAGAACCAGGAAAAATAATATGATGGATCTGTAATTAACTGGAGCTAAACATGGAAATGGAGCGACAATGCCCTTATGAAGGCACCATTCCAGAACGCTCCAGGAGTGAAAACCATAGTAAATCAATTGAAAGATTACCAACAGTGTAATGGTATAAGGATAATTGTTATAACGCCCAAGGCTTAAACGCAGTGAGCTTCCAAATCGTGGTTCATCCATTACTGTCTTTCTTATTCCTTACGGCCTACTGGCTAACAGGGATTGTGGAGGTTAAGGCACTGGTACAGGAAATTGCGATGGTGTGCTCTGCACTTTATAAGCCTTGACCGGTTTTTATCCGCAGAAAGTTGTTTAACGGAGGATGTCACTCCGATAAACAATGTTTTACAGTTGATATAGTACACTGGGGGGGGGGGGGGCTAAGCGGAAATCGGGCGACATGGTTAAACACCATGGATGTTACTGAGGAATGAAACTTGGACTTTGGTACAGGGTGATGCCATAACTGTTACACCATTATGGTAGTCTTCCTTTGTATTCTGTAGTAACGAAGTCACAAGCTGCAAGCAATCACTTTGGAAGCACAATGTATCCTCTGGATGTAGGAATATGAAGTCCATCCCACTTCTAAAGTTCATTTTGAAGCTTTTAATCAAATCTGGTGGTACTTCTTGAAACACTGTGATAAATACTGTTGAAAAAACAAATAATTTCACATTTCTCAGCTTGACACACATTACTCTACTAACGACTGCGAATGTGATTTAATTTCTAAATATTAACTGTCTTGCCTTGACCACTGAGCGAATACGCTACGCGGCACGTGTCATTTAGTTATAAGAGATGGTGGGTTTGAACCCCGCTGACATCCCACAGGATGGCTTTCCGTGTGTTCCCATTTCCACATCAGCCGAATGCCAAGGCTGTACCTTAATTAGGGCCACAAGCGCTACCTTCCCATTGTAGCTGAAAGCCTGCATGAGTTAATGATATGTTAACCAACTATATTTTTTTATTAAGTCAACTTCACCTTACCAGAATTATCTGAGTCGAGAACTGGAAAAGATTCAAAGGAAAGCAGCACAATTTGTTCTGTGTGATTTCCGGCATAAGGGTAGTGTTACGAAAATGTTGTAATCTTTGGGCCAGGAAGACTTGGGAGTAAGGAGACGAACAGCTTGACTTCCGAGCTGTCAGCGGAAAGATGGCTTCAGATGGCATTAGTAGACGATTAGGGCAGAATGGCGGTTTTAAAAGTAGGAATGATCATACTACGAAGATAAAATTGGCCTTCAATAGGGCAAATTGTGGCAAATATTCGTTTATAGGAAGTTGACTTAGGGATTGAAATAATTGACCAAGGGAAATCTGCGATAAATTTCTAACTTTTTGAAATGATTTAAGAAAGGACTAGATAAACAGCTAATAGGGAATCTGTCACCTGGGCAACGGCCCCAAATGCATATGAGTGGCGATTCACTGATTGATTGATTGATTGATTGATTGATTGATTGATTGATTGATTGATTGATTGATTGACTGATTGATAAGAAGGAAGCCATTCTGCTTCAATGTGGACTTAACTAATGACTTGTAAGTACATGTATGACACTGTCATTTTTTACACGTATGTTATTGTGTATTAAACGCTATATTTCGCGTTTCGACAGACTGAAAAACTTACAAGTTATATTGCTAACTGCAATCAAGGAACAAATTCATATATAGGGACACGCAAAGGTGTTGAATGGCCCTTAAGTGCTTTCTCCCCCGTCTGGTAGTGTAGCTGTACTGGTTCAGGCTCACGTCGTCTGAGTTCAGGGTTGTAAAATTTAATTACTGCGCGGTCTGTTGGCATTTAAGAACTTTTAACGCTAAAACGCCTTTTCAGGGAAATATTACAGCACTCCATCTGCTAAGACCGACAGTTGGGCGGAACGTTAACATGGCTATGATGATGATTATTATTATTATTGTTACTATTATTATTATTATTATTATTATTATTATTATTATTAACACTATCAGCATCGTTTACTTACACCTGCTTGCAGCAGTGAAATGTTGTAGGAAGGGATTAAAGCGTGATTTCTTCCATCTCCCGCAAGTCTTACATTTAAAATGTGTGATAACGGTCTAGAAACAAATACGCGAAATATAAAAATGTATGCAAACTCGTAGTTTTACGAGACTGTTGATATTGCATATAAGCCACGGGACCTCCAGCTTTACGTGATATCCTAAACATAGGGACATGGGTATGTCTCTGGCAGTCTATAATAATGTGATATGTTAGGCCCATTAAACGACAAGCATCATCATCATCATCATCATCATCATAATGTGATATGTAGGCCTACGTGTGTGGGTAACTATAATTAATTTGGGCCTGGGACTGGAAAAATAACCCCGAGACTAAAAATAAGGCACATTTTTGACATATCACAAGTGGATGTGGAGAAAAAGTGGGGTTTGGGGGAGGGGAAGGCACCCAGTATGGCCGTTGTGGGGTACAGTTTTCAACCACATATTTCCTAGTAGTTTATTTTCTCTACCTGCTGCTCTTCCATACAAACCGAGGGTAACAGTCTAAATTTTACAGGAGCGTGGTAAATTCATGGAATTCATGTTACTGGTAGGTGATAAGTTAACAATGGGAGATTTTTGAGAGATGTGCGGGCAGTCTGACTGGGAGAAACGAAATTCCTTTCAAGAAATATTTGGGAAGTTTTCTACAGTAAAGTTAAGACTGCCACTGTTTCGTAGAAAGAACGTTACTATGCGTTATCACCTGAATTAACACAAAGACAAATGCCCATGACTTCAGGCGTATGGGAGACAGAATATCAACATTCTTGAGATTTCAATGTATGGTATAAATGTTAGAGGTAAATCCATCTGATACTTCTAATTGGTATATAGTTAGGTAAGAATGACGATATAATGAAGAACTATCTCCCAAAGTCGACACAGATACAGGAGATTCTCACTCGGAAACATGAATAAAATTGACCCCTGTGCACCGTTCACAGCCACTGGTTCAGACAGCTACAGTCCTTGCCTTCATAAAGGACGTAAAATCCCAACAGCAACAACAACTTCCGAATAAAATGTAAGATTGTAATTAATAGAGGAGAAAATTGGCAAATTTTCAACTTTGTGACACGCTTCGTAGTAATATTGCGAAGTCATCGTTACCTTCTTGAATATTCTAGACGCAAAGGGGCGTGTGTCCTCGTTCATACACCATTGTTAAAGGTAATCTGTAGGTTGAGGCTAGTCTTTTCAAGATATAGTTGAATTATCATTAGTGTTTGTATATATATATTTGGCATTTGTCTCATACAAACAGCAGTGACCGAGTGAGTTGACTATGCGGTTCGGGTCACGTAGCAACCAGTTTGTATTCGGGACATAACTGGTTCCAACTCCATTGTCGGCAGCCCTAAAGAGGGTTTAAGATGGTTTCCTGTGGTTTCCCATTTTCACACCAAGCAAATGTTATCATTCATCGCCACCTTTACACATTATCAGTACCATTACTACACTCACCACCACCACCACGGAGAAATAAGTCGAACTCCAGTACTCAATACAAAGACTGAGAAATCAGCTCTTAAAATTCTCGGCAGTTTTTATAGGTGAATACAATAATAATCAAATAATTCTAACCATCTATTCCGTATTTTACTATCTTGCGAATAAAGTTAACATTACTGTGGTATTCAACTAGTACAAGTGCGGAATAGGGGAAGAGCGTGAATGATGCAAGACGGTGACCATGCCAAACCTTTAATGGGAAGGAAGTGGGCAATTCATGGTAAGCACAAAATGCATGGCATGAGAACGTTTGTAGAGTATGTGTTATGGTCCTAGAAAAATGGAACAGTAGAGAGATTTCCTTATTTTACACACTTTGATAAAAACGTCCCCTCTGTTTTCATAATAATACAGACTGAATGATAACTGAGCGCCGCCAGACACTCGTCCCATCTCGTCCGGGTTATCTGCAGAGGTCGCTAGCAAATGCTGCTTTACTTCTTTGTTTCCTCCTACTATGTCTCTACGGTGAACTGAATGTGTCGCTTGAGCTACAAATTAAACCAGTCACTGATAAGCTGGAACTATGCAAGAGCTTCTAGTCTATACTTGAGATGTACTCTGAGCACCCTGTGAGCTGCCAAGGTCTTAATTGCACTCGGCACTTCAAAGTCGTATTACTGTCAGTAATACTAAATCAATAGTACTGGCAGTATTGTGAACAGCAGTTGCGAACGTTGACTCTACACTATCAGTACTACTGACAGTCTTTAAGGCTTGTATGAAGCAAGTAAGGAATCCTTATGGTCTGCTACCCACCTGTTGCCATTTCTTGATGGATGCAGTATTTTGTATCCGTCTCTTGGCACAGGCCAGAGCAAAGTGTAGCTTCCACCGAAGTCCCAGTCTCATCTATGGCTGTGACAATATGGAAGCTGCTGGGGTATGGGTGGTACTGAGTAATGATATTTGGAGCACAACTAGTGTCTGAGTATTACGAAAGGTGTTGCTCATAGGATCAGTCTTGCTGCAGTAGCACCTTCTAGTCCAGTGAGGAAAGCAATGGCAAACTACCTCACTCTTCATCTTGCCTAGTACGCCTCATTTGGGCTCTGCATTTGGTTTCTGCAGTTTCCCTATAACTGCATAGCCTTCGGTGGTGCTATTTGAGGATCCAACCAGCCTCTGGGCTGATGACCTAACAGACAGACAGATGGTCTGCTAGTGAAATATGAATGCATAGAAATTCCAGCGGCTCCGCAGGCACTGAAGTCAGACAATTGGATTTAAACACATAAGCTGAAGAAAGGATTTATATACTGTTGGGAACAAAAGTGAACAGTCCAAAAATAACGAACCTCTGATCAATATTTCTGTCAAATTTCATCCCTCCCTTCGGCTTCTACATCAAATAACATGTCCAAGGTCGTAACCAGGATACATTACTTTCCCAGAACCTGTACTTCTAACAGATTAGACAGTACATTCTCTTTTAAGGGCCCCGACGTACATTTTCCTTGGTTTGGTCCATACTGTCTTTCATTGCCTGTGCCTTTCACCTTTAACTTGCTCTCACGAAGTGAAAAAAGTATATCGATGTTAGCCTTGCACCACTAACAGATACAACTAACTATCTCCATCTTGTCGATGTAGGTGCGACGTATAGCACATTGTTTAAAAAATCAAAACCACGTTTTCCTTCGATTAAGGATCATTTCATTCGTTTCATGGAATTACTGCAGTATTATTCCCCTATTCGGCTATATGGCCGAATGATCATCGTCTTAGCCTCAAGTCCTCAGGATTCCGCGTTAGATTCCCAGCCGGGTCGATGGATTTTTACTCTTAGGACCGGTTCTACCACCTACGGGTAGAGTAACGCGTAACTTGCCTTTCGCGTAAAAGGATATTTCCGTTCAACCACTCCCGGATACCGCTATGGGCAGCATAAAGCACAGTTTCTTTTTTAATTTGCTTTACGCCGCACCAACACAGATAGGTCTTATGGCGATGATGGGGGAGAAGAAAGTGCTAAGAGTGGGAAGGAAACGACCGCAGTATTAATCAACGTACAGCACCAACTGCCTGGTGTGAAAATGGGAAATCACGGAAAACCACCTTCAGGACTGCCGATATTTGGGTTCGAACTCACTATCTCCCGAATGCACAAACCGTAGTTACCTAGCGCGTACTTCGAGGGTCCGATAAGACTTTATCTGTAGGGCAAGTCTTCAGAGTTGAATATAATTAGCTGTATTTTTGCGACATACAATTTAAATTGGCTTGTGAGCAAAGAAACGGGAAACTACCTCTGTCCTCATTTTCCTAGCACGCCTTTTCAGTGACGCCTGAGCCACCTATGATGGCTGATGGCAGAGTTGTTGAGGTCCAAACCAGCCTTCGGTCTGAGCACTCAACAACAGTATGCTGATAAAAACATGGAATACCGTACCAGTGATCGGTATTGCACTGCAGTTTTTAATCACGACCGAGCTCGATAGGTGCAGTCGCTTAAGTGCGGCCAGTATCCAGTAATCGGGATAGTGGATTCGAGCCCCACTGTCGGCAACTCTGAAGATGGTTTTCCGTGGCTTCCCATTTTCACTCCAGGCAAATGCTGGGGCTGTACCTTAATTAAGGCCACGGCCGCTTCCTTCCAATTCCTAGGCGTTTCCTATCCCATCGTCGCCATAAGACCTATCTGTGTCGCTGTGACGTAAAGCAAATAGCAAAAAAAAAATACATACATACATAGATTATCATTATAGACTGTTATGCCTTTCAGCGTTCAGTCTGCAAGCCTCTGTGAATTTTCTAAACGCCGCCACAATCCTCGATTTGCTACTAGTGTTGTGGCCTCATTCAGTTCTATACCTCTTATCTTTAAATCGTTAGAAACGGAGTCTAACCATCGACGACTTGGTCTACCTCTACTTCTCTTACCCTCCATAGCAGAGCCCATTATTCTCCTAGGTAACCTATCCTCCTCCATTCGCCTCACATGACCCACCACCGAAGCCGGTTTATGCGTACAGCTTCATCCATCGAGTTCATTCCTAAATTAGCCTTTATATCATTCCGAATACCCTCCTGCCGTTGTTCCCACCTGTTTGTACCAGCAATTATTCTTGCTACTTTCATGGCTGTTACTTCTAACTTATGAATAAGATATCGTGAGTCCACCCAACTTTCGCTCCCATAAAGCAAAGTTGGTCTGAAAACAGACCGATGTAAAGATAGTTTCGTCTGGGAGCTGACTTCCTTCTTACAGAATACTGCTGATCGCAACTGCGAGCTCACTGCATTAGCTTTACGACACCTTGATTCAATCTCACTTATTATATTACCATCCTGGGAGAACACACAACCTAAATACTTGAAATTATCGACCTGTTCTAGCTTTGTATCACCAATCTGACATTCAATTCTGTTGAATTTCTTACCTACTGACATCAATTTAGTCTTCGAGAGGCTAATTTTCATACCATACTCATTGCACCTATTTTCAAGTTCCAAGATATTAGACTGCAGGCTTTCGGCACAATCTGCCACTAACAGCAAGTCGTCAGCATAGGCCAGACTGCTTACTATATCTCCCCCTAACTGAATCCCTCCCTGCCATTTTATACCTTTCAGCAGATGATCCATGTAAACTACGAACAGCAAAGGTGAAAGATTACAGCCTTGTCTAACCCCTGTAAGTACCCTGAACCAAGAACTCATTCTACCATCAATTCTCACTGAAGCCCAATTGTCAACATAAATGCCTTTCATTGATTTCAATAATCTACCATTAATTCCACATCCCCCAATATGGCGAACATCTTTTCCCTCGGTACCCTGTCATATGCTTTCTCTAGATCTACGAAACATAAACACAACTGAATATTCCTCTCGTAGCATTTTTCAATTACTTGGCGCATACTGAAAATGTGATCCTGACAGCCTCTCTGTGATCTGAAACCACACTAGTTTTCATCCAACTTCCTCTCAATGACTGATCGCACCCTCCCTTCCAAGATGCCAGTGAATACTTTGCCTGGTATACTAATCAATGATACCTCGATAGTTGTTGCAATCCTTCCTGTTCCCTTGCTTATAGATAGATGCAATTACCGCTTTTGCCCAATCTGTAGGTACCTTACCAACACTCCATGCTAATGTTACTACTCTATGAAGCCATTTCATCCCTGCCTTCCCACTATACTTCACCATTTCAGGTCTAATTTCATCTATTCCTGCTGCCTTATGACAATGGAGTATATTTACCATCCTTTCCACTTCCTCAAGCATAATTTCACCAACATCATTGTCCTCCTCCCCATGAGCTTGGCTGTTCACAGCACCACCACCAGGATGATTTCCTTTTACATTGAGAAGATGTTCAAAATAGTCCCTCCACCTCTCCAGTGATTCCCTGGGATCTATTATGAGTTCACCTGAATTACTCAAAACACTGTTCATTTCCTTTTTCCCTCCCTTCCTAAGATTCTTTATTACTGTCCCGAAAGGTTTCCCTGCTGCTTGACCTAGCCTTTCCAGGTTGTTACCAAAATCTTCCCATGACTTCTTTTTGGATTCAACAACTATTTGTTTCGCTCTGTTTCTTTCATCTACATACAAATCCCTGTCTGCCTCGGTCCTTGTTTGGAGCCATTTCTGATAAGCCTTCTTTTTACGTTTACAAGCTGCTCTCACTTCATCATTCCACCACGACGTTCGCCTTTTCCCATCTTTACACACAGTTGTTCCTAGGCATTCCCTTCCTGTTTCTACTACAGCATCCCTGTATGCCACCCATTCACTTTCTATATCCTGAACCTGCTTACTGTCTACTGTTCGAAACTTCTCACTAATCATATCCATGTACTTCTGTCTAATTTCCTCGTCCTGGAGATTTTCTACCCTTATTCGTTTGCAGTCAGATTTCACTTTCTCTACCCTAGGCCTAGAGATTCTTAGTTCACTACAGATCAGATAGTGGTCTGTATCATCGAAAAATCCCCGGAAAACTCGTACATTCCTAACAGATTTCCTGAATTCGAAGTCTGTTAAGATATAGTCTATTATGGATCTCGTACCCCTAGCCTCCCATGTGTAGCGGTGAATAGCCTTATGCTTGAAGAATGTATTCGTAACAGCTAAACCCATACTAGCACAGAAGTCCAGCAAACGTTCCCCATTCCCATTAGCTTCCATATCTTCCCCACATTTACCAATTACCCTTTCGTATCCTTCAGTTCTGTTCCCTACTCTTGCATTGAAATCGCCCATTAGCACTATTCTGTCTGGCCCTCTCCAAGATTTGTGTTAGGCAAACTAGAGTAGGATCGTCTCAGTGTCGTTCACTCAGTTTGTAATATGCCAGTCATTCTCTTTCAATATCCTAAACCTGCTTCCTGTCTATTATTTCAAGCTTTTCGCCGAGTCCATGTAATGCTGCCTAATTATCTATCCTGAAACTTTTATTTTTATCCGCCTACAGAACGCCTTCACTTTCCAACTGGTTGCGAATTATAGTCAGTTATTCACTCGCCCTCAGTGTTCGAGACGCAGGATCGGATCCCGGCGCAATAAGTTGTTCTTTTTAAGAATGCTTAAGTACAAGAAATCTGTGGCAGTAGTTTTAATGGCAAGCTAAAAATAATACGTTTCAGGGAAAACTTCTGGCATTCTGGCGTCTCTAAAATTCTATACCTGGGAAGGACATTAAAACACATTATTATTATTATTATTATTATTATTATTATTATTATTATTATTCGTCTCGTGAAGACAATGCAGAAGCCACATGCCATGATAAGTAACGTCTGTAAACGACACGAAAAAGCTAAAGGTTGAGAATAAAATTTGCATTGACAGTGCATTACTCTAAATCCACTAGGCTATGAGAAGGGTGGCAGCGGACTGTATTCTGGATAGCACTACCTCATGAAAAGATACCGAATAACTTCAACTCAGGCTAAGCGAAAAGAGAACATTTCACGCCAATAACGAAAGATAGTATCTTCAAAAACATCAAACAACTCAGCATCATACTTGAAAACAGATAAACTTTTAACAATATATTTGTCCGAACCTGTATCTATTTTCGTATGTGAAGACAGAGGTGAACACAACCGGAAATGGAAAGCAATAAGGACAGGATAGCATTCGAGTGAACGCCCTACTCAAATGATGCAAGGAACTGGTAGCTTGGATAAATATGACTGCTGCTGTACGGGTGGCGAGAACACAACCAAAAACACTCCCATACGGAGAATTGTATACCGATTTCAACGAACATTATAGCCACAGAGCGAACGATTGCTTTAACGTTTCTTGTGATGTTGCTACTGCTTCATGAAGAGGCAAAGATATCTTAGTCGTCTGCTTACGCTCATTCCACGTTAAGAAAACAGTATTGCTCTTATGGACATAAAAGGAGTGAACGCACACCCTCTGAGACAACCATAATTCCTCGTGATTAAGGGATATTATATATAGTACTTTGTAATGTACACTGACTGACAGTGACAATGCAACACCAAGGAGGAGTGGTTCGAAAGGGATGAAAGTTGGGGAAAAAACAGAGACGGCACGGATGAATAATTGATGTTTATTTCAAACCGATATGCAGGTTACACAATGCGCACGGCATCGACTCAGTAGGATGTAGGACCACCGCGAGCGGCGATGCACGCAGAAACACGTCGAGGTACAGAGTCAATAAGAGTGCGGATGGTGTCCTGAGGGATGGTTCTCCATTCTCTGTCAACCATTTGCCACAGTTGGTCGTCCGTACGAGGCTGGGGCAGAGTTTGCAAACGGCGTCCAATGAGATCCCACACGTGTTCGATTGGTGAGAGATCCGGAGAGTACGCTGGCCACGGAAGCATCTGTACACCTCGTAGAGCCTGTTGGGAGATGCGAGCAGTGTGTGGGCGGGCATTATCCTGCTGAAACAGAGCATCGGGCAGCCCCTGAAGGTACGGGAGTGCCACCGGCCGCAGCACATGCTGCACGTAGCGGTGGGCATTTAACGTGCCTTGAATACGCACTAGAGGTGACGTGGAATCATACGCAATAGCGCCCCAAACCATGATGCCGCGTTGTCTAGCGGTAGGGCGCTCCACAGTTACTGCCGGATTTGACCTTTCTCCACGCCGACGCCACACTCGTCTGCGGTGACTATCACTGACAGAACAGAAGCGTGACTCATCGGAGAACACGACGTTCCGCCATTCCCTCATCCAAGTCGCTCTAGCCCGGCACCATGCCAGGCGTGCACGTCTAGCACGTCTATGCTGTGGAGTCAATGGTAGTCTTCTGAGCGGACGCCGGGAGTGCAGGCCTCCTTCAACCAATCGACGGGAAATTGTTCTGGTCGATATTGGAACAGCCAGGGTGTCTTGCACATGCTGAAGAATGGCGGTTGACGTGGCGTGTGGGGCTGCCACCGCTTGGCGGCGGATGCGCCGATCCTCGCGTGCTGACGTCACTCGGGCTGCGCCTGGACCCCTCGCACGTGCCACATGTCCCTGCGCCAACCATCTTCGCCACAGGCGCTGCACCGTGGACACATCCCTATGGGTATCGGCTGCGATTTGACGAAGCGACCAACCTGCCCTTCTCAGCCCGATCACCATACCCCTCGTAAAGTCGTCTGTCTGCTGGAAATGCCTCCGTTGACGGCGGCCTGGCATTCTTAGCTATACACGTGTCCTGTGGCACACGACAACACGTTCTACAATGACTGTCGGCTGAGAAATCACGGTACGAAGTGGGCCATTCGCCAACGCCGTGTCCCATTTATCGTTCGCTACGTGAGCAGCACAGCGGCGCATTTCACATCATGAGCATACCTCAGTGACGTCAGTCTACCCTGCAATTGGCATAAAGTTCTGACAACTCCTTCTTGGTGTTGCATTTTCTCTGTCAGTCAGTGTATTATGAAAGATAGATAAAAAGGATGAGGCGATTTTGCCTTTCTTTTGCCATTTTCTTTTTCATAAATACATTTATAGGGTGGAAGCACAATGGCGAAAACAACTATCACTTCGTTGGCTTCCTTCATTTTCCTTCTTCTGTGTTGCTCTGGCACAAGCCGCGTGTAGTCTTTATTGCCTGGAGAAATTTATTAAATGCAATTAAATGCATCCCTCACCCCTCGAGCCCCTGAAGATTGTCTATTTTCTCCCCAATTTGCCTTACACTTCAATGCTGAGGATTTTTATGTGCAGTAGTTTACCTCTGATTTTGTACAAACCAAAAATAGCCCCTGCAAACACCCCGTCCCCTTTAGTTCATAAAAATAACGTGTAGCTTAGTTTCTTCCGCTTTTTGACTTGAACGTAAGTACGATACTGAATTTCACAAATTTATGTGTCGGCGTTTTCCCGTGATGGTGTCGAGCAGAGCCGTTCATAATAAGACAACCCTATTGTCATAAAAACAATACTGTTTTCTTAACATGGAATGAGCTAGACTCCATCGTTTGCGCAATGCATCATCTTTTTCATTTTTTTTTTTTCATTGTAAAAGTAAAGCGTAAGCATCAGAATTTGTTGCTGTTAATATTTCTGAAGTGAAAGTCCATGTTTTGCATACTGTTCAATTCGCTACAGAGGATACTACCAAAGTTTAGCCTTAGGGAACATCCACGCTCATGAATGCTCTCAGATAAACACCATTTTAGTGCTGATTTTATCTTCACTGTTTGAGAATATACTTACTCGGTTATGTCAATGCTGATTTTTTACATATCGAAACAACACTCACTACTAAAAACATAGATAAATACATACGTATATGATAATATACAATTGTTCAGCACTCCAGATAGATTCACAATCGAACTACTACTACGCCTCTGTGGTGTAGTGGTTAGTGTAATTAGCTGCCTACCCTCCGGAGGCTCGGGTTCAATTCCCGGCTCTGCCACGAACTTTGAAAAGTGGTACGAGGGCTGTAACGGGGTCCACTCAGACTCGGGAGGTCAAGTAAGTAGAGGGGGGTCCGATTCCCTCCTCAGCCATCCTCGAAGAGGTTTTCCGTGGTTTTCTCCACTTCTTCTCCAGGCAAATGCCGGGATGGTACCTAACTTAAGGCCACGGCCGCTTCCTTCCCTCTTTCTTGTCTATCTCTTCCAATCCTCCACCCCCCACCCCCACCACAAGGCCCCTCGCCTAATCTAGGCACTGATCATCCTCCCCAGTTGTACCCTCCCGACCCTAAGTCTCACGCTCCAAGACACTGCCCTTGAGGCGGTAAAGGTGGGATCCCTCACTGAGTCCAGGAGAAAAACCAACCCTGGAGGGTAAACTGATTAAGAAATAATAATAATAATAATAATAATAATAATAATAATAATAATAATAATAATAATAATAATAATAATAATAATAATAATAATAATGGTATTGGCTTTACGTCCCGCTAACTACTTTTACGGTTTTCGGAGACGCAGAGGTGCCGGAATTTAGTCCCGCAGGAGTTCTTTTACATGCCAGTAAATCCATCGACACGAGGCTGACATATCTGAGCAGGATTTGAGAAAGATTTTTCGTTATGCTACCTTACAGGCATCTAGCAAATTCAACAGCAAGAAAGAAGAGTTTTGCAAACTTGTAAAGCAGAAATAGCGATATTTAACTGTCTAATAGAATGTATAGCAAGGAAGTAAATTCTTCTTTACATTTGTGCACTGTTGCTCATTTAAAAGTTAAGCCTGATAACATATGCTACTGTGATAATTGTACTCGAGTGTGAATCAGTAAATAACTGGGTCTAGGGTTTAAAGTAGTCTGAGGAAATGAAATCAAGTAACATCTCGGATACCTGGGTTAAGTAGGATGAGGAGAAAGGGAAGCCACACTCAGGATGACTGCCAAGAGGTAAACGTTCTGAGCTTCGATTTGATATGTGTTCCTTAGCACGTACAACTAAGAATGTGGATTCAGTACAAACAGTGGTAATATGACTTATTATATTACATGAAGAGAAATATGCCGTACATTTCTTGTACCACCCACAAGTCCACATTTCTCATTCTGAAAAGTATTTATTATAAAACATCTAAAACCGGTAATGATATGCAGTATTTTCGAGTGACATCCATAATACGTAAATTTATCTGTCTGTCTGTCTGTCTGTCTGTCTGTCTGTCTGTCTGTCTGTCTGTCTGTCCAACCGGAGGCTGGTGACGCATTATGTAACAGCATTTAGGAACATAGTCCTACAAGGCTTTTTAATTTTTTATACAATTTGTTTTACGTCACACTAACACATCGAAGGTTTTCGGCGACGCAAGGACAGTAAGGGGCTAGTACTGGGAAGGAAGCGACCGTGGCCTTACTGAAGGTACAGCTCCAGCATTTGCCTGGTGTGAAAATGAGAAAAACGGCAAGCCATCTCGCTCGATCAATGGCACCTAAAGCATGATCATACTTAAATGGTCTGTAAAATGTATTATGTAGGAAAAGGAAGTGGTTTCATTGAGTACAATAGTAAATCTGCAGTAATATACACAACGTGTCCTGCCGTTAGTTTGCAGGACGAAATCAAACAGCAAAGCCTCTTTCTTCATCACAAATGAAACAACATTACTTAGTAGAACAAGTAACGTATTTTTATTTTTAAAGTACCCACTGAAAGAAAACAGTGCTGGCAAAGTAAATTTGCGGCGCACGCTTACTTTCTACAATGTCGGCCCCCAAACTTCCCAGGAATATAAAATAAGTACTGTACCTCGGGTAAATTAAAGTTGGACAGTTCTGACGTACAATGCCAACCGTGAATTACAACTGATATCAAATTGAAGCAAAAACAAAAAAACTGAAAATGTACTTGCCACCACAGTGCTAAGCAGATTTTCACCAGAAAGACGAAAGAACCATTTACAGACATTCCTTATTGTCGTTGACGTTGTTACTGTTAACTGATTGGAACTTCGCATCGAAGCCAACAGTCCCGTGTACTAACGATGTGCGAAGTCAGCCTGACAACTTGCGCTGGTGTCGTGTCTGAACTGGAAAGTACACTGACTTAGCAAATGTCATGGGATAGTCACCTAATAGCGTGTGGGGCCTCCTCTGGCCCTCCGAACTGCAGTGAGACGCCGTGGAAGTGAGTCGACCAGTCCCTGGTAGTCCTCTGAACGCAGCTGACACCAAATCGTTTGCAGAGCGGCCGCCAATGCTGGTCTGTTCGTGGGTGCAGGATCCATGGCACGGAGCCTGCGTTCCAGGCCATCCCAGATTTGCTCGATAGGGTTCATATCGGCGCTCCTGGGTGGCCATGGCAGTCGTTGGACCTCCGCTGCTTGTTCCTGGAACCATTCCCGGGCGACGTGGGAGCGATGTGGCGGCGCGTTATCATCTTGAAACACCGCAGAACCGTCTGGGCGCTGGAAGGCCAAAAATGGGTGGAGATGGTCTCCGAGCAGCTCAACATACCGCGTACCATTCAAAGTCTCTTCCAGAACAACTAGGGGGCCCGCTCCATACCAGGAAAATGCACCCCAGACCATAACAGAGACACCAGCGCCCTGGACCACACCTTCGAGGCAGGCGGGATCCATCGCTTCATGTGGTCTGCGCCATACACGGTGCCTCCCATCGGCATGGTGCAGTTGAAATCGTGATTCGTCCGACCATATCACGTTACGCCATTGTTCCAGTGTCCATCCCTGGTGACTGGCGACAAATGCGCTTCGTTGTGTCCGATGACGTTGGGTTAACAGTGGCACCCGTGTGCGGCGCCGGCGCCCATACCCCATAGAACCCATGTTCCTACGGATTGTCCACTGGGAGACGTGTCTAGCACGGCCTGTGTTGAATTGAGCCGTGATTTGTTGCACGGTTGCCCGTCTGTCGTATTGACAATCCGTGTCAGATATCGCCGGTCACGGTCATCGAGGGTGGCTGGACGGCCGGTCGTTAGTCTGTTGTGGACGGTGACACCCGCATTCAACTATTCACGATACACCCTGGACACGGTTGATCGTGTGAAGCCGAATTCCCGCACCACTTCCGAAATCGCATTTCCCATCCGTCGGGCACCGACCACCGTACCCCGTTCGAACGGTGTCAGCTCACGACGACATTCCATGTTACAGCTGTCACATGCACAGCCACTGCTCACAAGGTCTCCTATACAACTGCCGCTGGCACAGGGGGCGTGTGGTATGCAGACAACACACCTGCGCATCAGTGCTCCGCTATCCCATGACATTTGCTCAGTCAGTGTATATACATGCAATTAACTAAGAGCGGAGAGGAAGCGGGCGTGATCAATATATTAGGAGGTGTCGTACCACTTCCGAACACTCAGATAGAATGAAAACCTACAACCTGTTTTCCAGTCAGTGACCGGGTCAGGTATGGAATGATTGAAGCCCCCATCTTGCGACGAAGATAGGAATTGTGCTCCTCTGGGCAATGACTGATAGATGAAATGAAATGATATTGGACAGTGTTGCTGAAATGAAAGATGACAGGGAAAACCGGAGTACCCGGAGAAAAACCTGTCCCGCCTCCGCTTTGTACAGCACAAATCTCACATGGAGTGACCGGGATTTGAACCACGGAACCCAGCGGTGAGAGGCCGACGCGCTCCCGCCTGAGCCACGGAGGCTACGTTCAGATAGAATGCAAGAATAATTTATTACTGGCGTGTTAAGCAATGCCCCATTTGCGATCACTCTTATCAGTGTGATCACTCTGAGACTATGACGACTTACAAACACTCAGGTTGCTGTGAGGGAATCCCTACTGAAGGAATATAACAGGGAGACAGCTCTTATGTAAATGGGGACAACTATGTACTAGGATTCTGATGTTGAAACTCATTAAATAACTTATGTTTACCGTGTGAGTCTGATGGGATAATTTCGGGACAAAGACTAAATACGACCCATTTGTGCCATTTATTTAGGGTTACCAGATGGTTGTGAGTGTAAAAGGCAGTCAACTTCCTGGACAGTGCGACCCTTTCTCAAGCAAATGTAGCTCATCTCCATCTTAGCAGTAAATTTACACTTTCTTTTCCCACCATACAACAGGGAACAGTATTAAATTAATGCGTAAATAATGCTTAAACTGCTCGAATATTCAAAATGACACGTTAAGTAAGCAAATGTTAAAATTATTATTAGCCTACTTTCAGCTATATGCAAGTCTACCCCAAGTCCCGTTTCTTGTTACGGGATCGGGGATGAGGTGAGATGAATTTATATGGCATGTTTTACGACCGCATGCCCTTCCTGATACTAACCTTAGTTTAGGAACTAATGAAGATGAAATGTATTATGGTGAATGCAACTGGGTAAGGAGGTGGAAGGAATCGGCTGTGGCCTATGAACAGGAACTGGAACGGCATTTACCTGGAAGTGAAAATGTGAAACCACAGAAAACCATTCTCAGGACAACCGACGGTGGAGTTCGAACCCACGCGTCTCCCCAATGTAGAGCTTGGCCCCATAGTCGTAGCGCTTTAACTCGCGCGGCCATTCAGCGTACTTTCACCTATATAAATAACATTATAATTTTGTCTGTACACTCGGATTAGATGTACAAGAGTCCAAAACTTAATTTTAAGAAAATGTTTAGATTAAAATAATTTTAAGAAATAATAATTCTATAATGAAAATGAAATGAAATGGCGTATGGCTTTTAGTGCCGGGAGTGTCCGAGGACAAGTTCGGCTCGCCAGGTGCAGGTCTTTTGAATTGACTCCCGTAGGCGACCTGCGCGTCGTGATGAGGATGAAATGATGAAGAAGACAACACATACACCCAGCCCCCGTGCCAGCGAAATTAACCAATGATGGTTAAATTTCCGACCCTGCCGGAAATCAAGTCCGTCCTCAGAATTTTATGATTAGATTCCTTCAGCTTCAGATTTTAAGAACTTGATGAGCTCGTTCACTCTGGAGTGTGGTCTTCGAAACCGACTGATCGTTTTTTTTTGCTAGGGGCTTTACGTCGCACCGACACAGATAGGTCTTATGGCGACGATGGGATAGGAAACGCCTAGGAGTTGGAAGGAAGCGGCCGTGGCCTTAATTAAGGTACAGCCCCAGCATTTGCCTGGTGTGAAACTGGGAAACTACGGAAAAACCATCTTCAGGGCTGCCGATAGTGGGATTCGAACCTACTATCTCCCGGATGCAAGCTCACAGCCACGCGCCTCTACGCGCACGGCCAACTTGCCCGGTTCCGACTGTTCGGTTTATGATTCCACCCTTCAACTGAATTACTCGTACTAAGACGTCACCTGTAGCAGTTTAATTTCAGGATTTTGTAGCCATTGAAGGTGGTTAGGTATCACGCTCACGTCTCCCCGCCGAGCTTGGCCGTCGGTGACGTCATCGGAACCCGGACATCTCATCGCCTGGTCCTATGTATGAGGTAATACAAAGCTGTGAGCCGATCTGTTTTTAACCACAAGTTACATATAAGAAAACTATTGATATTTCAACCCCACCTTAGAAAAGTACTCCACTGTTACATTAGAGTAATAATATGAGAATCAAATAAAATGCGAATTAGTTAAGAATTTCCGAAATATTTATATAAGGCCTACTGTATATAAAAGGTTGTACCAATGTTACTACAGGCATCGCAGTGCAATGGCCATTCCATACGTTCATGTTTCTAACACCTGAGTGTGACAACAATAACAAGAGGCTCTAATTATTACCGACTCGAACATTTGCTGTTGGCAATTTGAGGAGATCCTTATTTTCCTCCGCCAGTGCTTATTTTCCTCCACCAATGCACTATTCTGTTGTTCAAGCTTTTTATTATTCTCAGAAAATGATTCTTCGTTTAAAGTCTATTCGGAGGTTGGAGTACCAATTATCTGTCGAATCGGATTAATCTGCTGCATCGGAATTTTTCACTTTTCCTTTTTTTTTTTTTTTTTTTTTTTTTCAGAATCGTCTGTCCACTTCTTTCTTTGTAACTCTCATTATTAATCTCCGATTTCTTGCACTATTATTATAATAATCCCTATATTAGTACCCACGGCAACTTCAAATGTGTAACAGAGTTTGATTTCAGCTTTCTTCTGGAGATTAACTAAAGTAACTCTGACTTCAAATCTCGTTGATAACCTCCATCTCCAAAATATCCGGAACACACCCTTGCATTATTTCTTGAAAACGAGTCACATCTTTTACAGGCATGGACTCCGAGGTGCCGGAATGTTGCCCCGCAGGAGTTCTTGTAGGTGCCAGTAAATCTACCGACATGAGGCTGTCGTATTTGAGAACCTTCAAATACTACCGGACTAAGCCAGGATCGAACCTGCCAAGCTGGGGTCCGAAATCCATCGCCTCAACCGTCTGAGCCACTCAGTCCGGTCTGCTATGATTTGTGCAGTCTGCAATGGCGCAACAAACCATACTGAAAAGTATACACTAACACAGCTTTTTACGTTTTATCACACAAAATAAATACACACGGTTTCTTTTACGCCACGGATGTGATATTATTGTGTATTATTAGCTCCTAGCTTCTGCGTGCATAGCGATTCTTATTCAAACTACTTTACTGTACCTCTGCCTCGTTCAGGCAGCTTCAGCTTGGGGATCCGGCATGACGTCACAAATCCGCTTTGCTACTACACACCTCTCCCGTGATACCTACCTACTGGAACACTACCGATAGATGTCCCACGAGTAGTACACGGTATGCGCTTGTCGATCATTTGTTTCTATGTGTTTTTAATGGAAGTTACCTAGTTAAATGATGAAGTTAAAGATTTAATATATCGTAACGACAACAAAGACAACAAGAAAATTGTGATGCCTGACTATTGCTGTGTCCTAACGTGCCAAAATCAAGGTCGACCGTATTCATACCTTTTTTTTTTGCTAGGGGCTTTACGTCGCACCGACACAGATAGGTCTTATGGCGACGATGGGATGGGAAAGGCCTAGGAGTTGGAAGGAAGCGGCCATGGCCTTAATTAAGGTACAGCCCCAGCATTTGCCTGGTGTGAAAA
Source organism: Anabrus simplex (assembly GCF_040414725.1). NCBI lineage: Eukaryota > Metazoa > Arthropoda > Insecta > Orthoptera > Tettigoniidae > Anabrus > Anabrus simplex. Next base: position 156,370,448 of record NC_090266.1, read on the forward strand.
TGGGAAACCACGGAAAACCATCTTCAGGGATGCCGATAGTGGGATTCGAACCTACTATCTCCCGGATGCAAGCTCACAGCCGCGCGCCTCTACGCGCACGGCCAACTCGCCCGGTCGTATTCATACCATCAATTTCCTAAGCAAGGTCCTTTCCGTAGAAAGTAGTTGCATGCGATTCGTAGGCAGGACCTACGAAATAAAAATGTGACTCCTAATATCAAGGTCTGCTCGAAACATTTTACAGTTGAAGATTATGTCATTACTGAAAATGGTAAGCTAATTAGTACTTATTAAGAAATCATTTTATAATAAGGTAGTGACATTCTGGGGAGTTAATATGACCTATTTTAATAATTTTAGGCGAAAGACGAAGACTTAAGGAGAACGCTGTACCTTCAATATTTTCATGGTGCGGCACCGGCACCTTGGAAATAACTCCGAGAGCAAGAAGATATAGAAGTAGGAAAACAGCCATAACACCGTGTGCGGTACACCGTGGCCTATAATTTGACACTGAAGCACCATCAATTTCAGACTTCCTGAACACGAAATAATAATTAATTCCAAATTTGAAATCTTTGTATTTGTCTTATGATCCGAAACAAGATCCTGAAACTCGTGCGCTGCAGGGAAATGAAGTTCAGTCGTACTGGATGTAGTCCCAGGTACTGCTGTCACACCAATGTCGTGCCTTATATACGCCTCTAACCTGCAAAGAAAAGAAAAATATCGTATTAGGAATGTTTTCAAAGTGCTATTTGTACTTAAAAAATTCAATCTTAATAAAAACGCTAAAAGAATGAGTTGCTGCATTTAGTCCTTACCTTTCAGTTAACTCTTGCTTTTTTCGGATATTTTTTCGCCCTTTTTCTTCAATTCTGCTTCCAAATCCGCAATCGTCATTGCACCTATACCATCTCCCGTCTTGTTAAAAACATTAGCAGAATATGATAACTCCATTTTCATGCATTTAGAGCAAAAGTTTCGTTTCGATGATCACAAATGTAGGAATATTTCATATAAGTCTCGTGTAAAACAATCGAGCAGCGGAAAGCGCTGCCTAGCAGACAAGTTTTGTGTGATACATCCCCATTCTACTTACCTTGGCCATTGGTCCACGAAGTAGTCAAGGAATTCGACAAGCTTTTCTTCTTCTGGTGCTTGTCCGTGGATATACTGTTCTTACACATTTTCAGGCTTGAGAAGAGCAAGTGCAGCACACAATTTTTTTTTAAATTATGCTTTACGTCGCATCGACACAGATAGGTATAATGGCGACAATGGGATAGGAAAGGCCTAGGAGTGGGAAGGAAGCGACCGTAGACTTAATTAAGGTACAGCCCCGGCATTTGCCTGGTGTAAAATTGGGAAAGAAACATCTTCAGGGCTGCCGACAGTGGGCTTCGAACCCACTATCTCCCGAATGCATAGCACACATTCGTACACACAGTCTGACGTCTTAACTTTCCTCGTATAGCGTAGTCATACCAATAGTCTGAACCCTCCTCCAGAGACATTACGTAAAATGAAAGAAACAGTCGCGAATATTAACTGAGGAAAATACCTCCTTTAAGATGCGATAGCCGATGTTTCAAAATCAGTATATACCGTCTCAGGTACTTCTCGTAGAAACAATCGTCAAGAAGAAGAACAAAGACGTCTGGTGTTCGTTTCATCTCCTGTGCTTCCAAGGTCGACATGTATGGGGTAGCTTTTTTAAACTGTCTACTGTAGCTTTTAATGTCCCGTCCATGAAGAAAGACTTTTCTCTTCTCAAAACCTCCTTTGCCTCCGCTAACACTAACAACTTATCTTTTACACCATCATCGGCCAGGAGAAAATTCTCCCAGTCACATATTTTTAGAATTTCCTCACGAAGAACAACATCCTCGGAATATCTTGGCTCTTTTTGCACTCTCTGAGCATGGTTTCTGTTTCGATACAGCGTAACTGCGGCCTCCTTGTAACGAATTCGTAATGCCTGTTCAGTAAATACCTGAGGAACTGGCGCACTGTTCTTCATCGCTCGAAATGTAGCTTTCTTTACGTCCAAGTTTGCCTCATTAGGAAAGCACCAATGAGCGATCATTCTCACTACTGCAGGAGCGCTCTCGTCGTTATCCCAAGAATCATGACAGATGATTGTACGTCAGACTTGTGACTGAACCGGGTGTGTGTGTTGTTTTTTTTAAATTTATTTGGCTTTAGATCAGTTACAGACCAAACAGCCACCTGGATAACCGGGTGTGTTACCATTCATCGCAGTATTCAAGGGGAGGGGGGGTGTCACCCAACGTGCTCTACAGCGTGTCGACCAGTTGCTATGGCTTGCGAGATCACCAGACCTTTCGCCCACTTACGACGAAGCGGACAGTACGCGACAATTCCAGCGTCATCCAGTACCAGCATTAACCGTTGCTGATTTGACTGACAAAGTGCAACAGGTGTCGAACTCCATCCTACAGAATGGCATAAGGTACCTGTACAACACAATGTATACTTTCATTCAAAATCGTGGCGACTACAGCGGTTATTAATGTACCACCATGTCACATGTCTTCTCGCGTATACTTGAACCTGTGACCTGGAACGTTAATCAAATAAATATGTTACCTAGACAACTGCTCGGCCTAAATTACATTCCTCTAAACCAGGGCCTCTCAGGGTGCATCCACCTGGTGCATGCGCTGTACACGGCGCAAAAGACGACTTCGCTTGGTTGAACAGAGTGCAGACTCCCACTCCTCGATTTGGAGAAATAGTGCTGACTCTCTCTTTCCCCACGCCTGTCTCACTCGCTCCCCCCGTCTCCCTCTTCCTCACTTGCTTCGTAGCGCTCCAAATCCGAGACGTGTTGAGCCGAGCTTAGCCGAGTAGCCCAGAGACGAAGCGTTGGTCCGAGCCGAACCGAGTGGGACCGATGTACTGTGCACAGGAAATCTGCGCCGCAATTTGCACGCGTGAGATTTTGGGCGTTTGAGAGGCCCTGCTCTAAACCAAGCGATTCCAACCGAGGTGCTTCCACGGCCCCGGCAGCAGCTCCAGCGCTGTGCTGTAGCACCGTTTAGGTGGTGGGAGAAGGAGGGGAAGTGGAAGAGGCAGAAACACAGGTCGTCAAGTTTGCCTTAATGTACATTTAGCGTTTAAGTCGATTGGTGACATTATTTTGCGGCAACTAATTTACCAATATAGGGTACAATCGATTTGGCAGTAGAAATTCTAAGTACAGCCTCTAAGTTAGCATCAGAAAGAGAAGTCGTAGTTCACCATTTATTTAAATTCAGAATTGAAAACATCTGTTCGCCTGCACACGTTGTACCGAACATTGACGTAAATTTTAAGGCAAGTGCTTGAAGTCTGGAAAATTCTTGTGGATGAACACCTTTGTAAAAGGAAATTTAATGCCTTAATTTTATCACACATGGTGCTAATCAATTTGTTTCTCTCTTGCAATGAAATATTCAAATCAATTAAATAAGACGCTATGTCTGAAAAGAAAGCGAGGTCAGCTATCTACTGTTTATTCCGCAAAGTTGGTAGTGGAGAACCTTTCATCTTCATGAACAGAGCAATTTCTTCAATTATTGCAAAGAAGGTTGCTAGCACTTAACCAGCGCACAATACAATAAAACGGATTGTCGCTACATTCTACCTCGAGATATTTTAAAAATTCTTTGAACTGCCGATGGTTCAAACATTGCTTTCTGCAGACATTTACACATTTTGACACAGTATCCATAACAGATTTAAAGTTGCGAAAGTTCTTTGCGCATAATTGTTCTTGATGTAAAACACAATGTACCGATAATACTGGAGGTAACCCAGCATCGCGCACCTTCGTTTTGATGCGGCCTATAAAACCTTGCCCATCCGACGACGACTTCGCTGGTGCTCCGTTAGTAGCGACACGAGACAGCTTTCCGAGTGATAAGCCCATATCGTTCACTGCGTCTTCAACAGCTGCAAATATACAGTATCTGCGCCGGTGGTAGAGTCTTTGAGGGGAATGATATCCAGTAGTTCCTCAGTTATAGCGAAATCTTTTTTCGACTCCCCTGACGAAAATAGATAGCTGTGCCGTGTCACTTTTGTCAGTAGTCTCATCGAGAGCAATCGAGTACTTCTGGAAAGTGCCGCATTTGTTCCGCAATTGCTCTTTCTCGTCGGCACCAAGTTCCTGTACACATAGAGTTGGCTACTTAATGCATGATTCGAAGCAGTGAAGTGTCCGAGTGAATCGATTCACATGAACGGCGAGCTCAAGGCACACGATTCAGCTTACTCCCAGCGGACAGTGATGAGTGGCGCACTCACTGGACGTGGACGGGGAGCCGAGCTTCCGCTGCAGCGAGACAGTGAATCATGGCACATCGAAAGAATCGTGAACGAGGACGGCTCAGCGAGACACAAGATACACACGGCTCCTTATCGGCACACTGGACACTGGCTGAGAGCCGAGCTTCCGCTGCAGCGAGACATACAAGTGAGCCATGGCACACCGAAAGAAATGTGAACGAGCACGGCTCAGTGAGACACAAGATACACACGGCTCCTTATCTGGACACTGGCGGAGAGCCGAGCTTCCGCTACAGCGAGACATACAGGGAACCATGGCACACCGAGTTCAGTCATATGTGGACAGTGAGATTACTGACGCAAAAACTTAACCAACAGTATGTTGAATCAGAAAACCAGCGGGCTACTGTACATCTCGGGTAGCCTATATAAAATATGACGATTTTTAAAAAATCCTCAGCTGATAGAAAAATACATATTTTCAAAAATGACTGAGTATTTTAAGACAGGCGACAAAATTCTGACACCCCGCCGAGTCTTAAAATTGACAGCAACTGAAGGGAAGCAAGGTTGGATATAACTGAACAAGTAGATATTTCCACTTATTCGTATCTAGCCTTAATCTTTTCTTTTCAATGCTGTGCCTGCATTGTGACTACTATTCCCTGAACATGATCAAAGAGCACGCGGAGATGATTTCAGAAAGACAGTGACTGTAAAATTGCATGCAGAGGTTGCAGTAGAAAATAAAACTCCTGAAAAGGATGCAAACTTACTGAAATGAGAATTAATGGTAATAATGACGTCGTGTGGCCTCCAGGGAGGCCTGGTGTAGATCTTTAGGCCCTTTAGGCGACCTGCTCGTCTGTGAGGACGAGGCCCTACCTACGTTGAATTCTGATGCTGAAGACGGTACACATACACACACACACACACACATACAAACACACACAGTCCACAAGGCATCGGAATTAACAAATAAAGGTTCAAATCCCCGACCGGGCCGGGAATCGAACCCGGGACCTTCTGAGCCAAAGTCCAGCACGCTTACCATTTAGCCATGGAGCGGACAGAATTCATGGCATAAGGCTATTAGTGGCACCCACGATGCAAGTCAAATCTGTCATCCGTGGTGTAAGGCGAAAACACAGTACATAATTATTAAATTTACTCAGGAATAAAACGAAATGACTGTCGTGTCAGCAGCAAAAGAATCACGGTAAGTTGTGAGCGCTCTTCTATAATATGGTGTAATTAAAGTAGAGAAAGAAACTTGTACAGCCACGAGGAGTTCCAAGAAATTCATTAATGACATGTAAATAAAAACACGAAAAATGCACAAACAGAAGAAGCTAGTTAAGAAAATAGAAAAGAACACACTCGCTCACGAATAACCAACGTACACTCCAGTTCCTCGCCATCATGGCGCAAGACGTGAAAGTCACAGATATAGTCACATTTAATAACTGGCTTAGAATGTACGTAGATACAGTATGGAGACCGTCTATCTACAGCAGTTACTCCAATAAAAGAACTACGCAATAACAAAGTCGTGCGTGAACACGACAAGACTCAAAGTAACAGAAACTGCACAATAATAAGAATAATGTCGGGCCGAGTAGCTCAGACGGCAGAGCGCTGGCCTGCTGGTTTCTAACTAGGGAGTCCGATCCCGGCTCGGTTCCGGTGACGTTCTATAGTACCGTCCCGCATTTTAAGGTATTTTGTAAATGTCCGGCAGAGGGCGACATTTGTCCCGCAATTCTTTCGTTTTCTGCTCGAATGAATTTAATTTTCGTGTTATTATCTTCGCTACGAATTTTCACAATACGCAATTAATTGTCCTGTCATCTAGCTTCAACTAACATAGCGTAACCGTTGCCAACAGTATGATTTTTGAAAGTGCAAGGAAGCAAGTTACAGCATCTTTGCAGAAGCGTTCCGAGTTACGGTAGTGCGTGGCGTGGCCTATCCGTAGCAAGAAGCGCATCAACATAGACGTGTTTCTTTAAATCTATGTGATTTCTGAAATGGATTCGGCGTCGAAAGTGTGACGACTGTACTTCTACCTCGTCACAAAACGGAAAGCCATCATTTAAAGCCGAGAAGGCAAAAGGGAGATATGATAAATAATGTTATTTGCTTTACGTCCCAATAACTACTTGTACGGTTTTTAGTCCCGCAAGAGTTCTTTTACGTGCGAGTAAATCTGCCGATACGAGGCTGACGTATTTGAGCACTTCCAAATACCACCGGACTGAGCCAGGATCGAACCTGCCAAGTTGGGGTCAGAAGGCCAGCGCCTCAACCGTCTATGCCACTCAGCCCGGCAAAGGGGAAATATAAACGCATATGTGCATATAATGCAAAATGGGGAAGCTAACACTCCATACTTATCTCCTAACCGAAGAAACGTCTACAAGGCGTTTCTTAAAGACTGGAAAAGATTTTGTACAATAAGGACGAATGATATTTTTTTCAATGTTATATGTTCACTAAGAGTACTCTTGACCAAAAATGAGGGAATGCAGCAACGCAATGCTTTTGGAAATGTTAATATTTCTGACGTTTTAAAATTAATGCTTAAAAAGTAGCTGTCCCCCAAAATCGTGGAATGCCCCACTTTTTTGACTGTCTTGCCCCTCATTCCTACTTTCAACAGTTGATCACCCTATGCGTTAGCCTCGTGCCGGTAATTTACTGGGACGTAAAAGAACTAGTATTGAACAAAATTTCGGCAATTCCCCGTCATTGAAAGCCATAAACGTAGTTAATGGTATGTAAATAATAATAATAATAATAATAATAATAATAATAATAATAGTGATAATAATTGCTTAAATTCCCTTCAATCCTTATAAAACCACTACTGTGGAAACAGAAGGACAACTTACCGACTGCGCCACTGAGGTTGGCTTATATGAAATACTATTATTATTATTATTATTATTATTATTATTATTATTATTATTATTATTATTATTATTATTATTAGATGCTGCATACACGAAAATCAAGGAAACTTTCGGGGAAAGGAAAGCTAGATGTATGAATATTAAAGAGCTCAGATGAAAAACTACTTCTAGGGAAAGAAGACAAGACAGAAAGATGGCATGAACATATCCAACAGTTGTATCACGGTATAGACGTAGATGATAAGGTTCTGGAACGGGAAGAGGCTGTTGATGCTGATGAAATGTGAGATCCAATTTTGAGATCAGAATTTGACAGAGCTTTTTGATGACATTCCCTCTGAATTACTAACTGCTTTAGGAGAAACAAGCATGGCGAGGTTATTCCACTTAATGTGTAGGATGTCTGAGACAGGAACAGTGCCATCCGATTTTCGGCAGAATGTTTGTTGTTATACCTATTCCCAAGAAAGCCTGTGTTGACAAGTGTGAAAACTACCGCACCGAGCTCGATAGCTGCAGTCGCTTAAGTGCGGCCAGTATCCAGTATTCGGGAGATAGTAGGTTCGAACCCCACTGTCGGCAGCCCTGAAGATGGTTTTCCGTGGTTTCCCATTTTCACACCAGGCAAATGCTGGGGCTGTACCTTAATTAAGGCCACGGCCGCTTCCTTCCCACTCCTAGCCCTTCCTTGTCCCATCGTCGCCGCAAGACCTATCTGTGTCGGCGCGAAGTTAAGCAAAAAAAAACTACCGCTCCATTAGTTAGTATCTCACGCCTGCAAAATTTTAACACGCATTATTTACAGAAGAATGTAAAGACAAGTTGAAACTGAGTTGGGAAAAGATCAATTTGGCTTCAGAAGAAATGTACGAACACGTGAAGCAATCCTGACTTTATGTCTGATCTCAGAGGATCGAATTAAGAAGGGCAGGCCACAAACATTGCATTCGTAGATCTAGAAAAGGCATTCGATAATGTTGATTGGACCAAGCGATTTGAGATTCTGAATGTGATCAGGATCAGACACCGAGAACGAAAAATTACCTACAATCTATATAAAAATCAGCCTGCAGTGATAAGAATCGAGGGCTTTGAAAAAGTAGAAGCAATCCACATAAGATTGCAGTTTGCCTTTTGTTGCAGGTTACAGTTTGTCCCCCACCCCCTTTTCCTTTTCAATGTTTATATTGAACAGGCGGTAGAAGAAATCAAAGGTGAATTTGGGAAGGGTATAACAATCCAAGGAGAGGAAATCAAAACCCTGCGATTTGCTGATGATATTGTTATTTTATCTCAGACTGCAGAATATCTGGAGAAATTGCTGAATGGTATGGACAGAGTCTTGGGTAAGGAGTACAAAATGAAAATAAATCCAAAACAAAAGTAATGGAGTACAGTCGAATTCAGGTGATGCAGGAAATATTAGATTAGGAAATGAAGTCTTAAAGCAGGTAGATGAATATTGTTACCTGGGTAGTAGAATAACTAACAATGGCAGAAGTAAAGAGGACGAAATGCAGACTAGCACAAGCAAAGAAGGCCTTCATTAAGAAAAGAAATTTCCTCACTTCGAATACTGAATCGAATTGGTGAGAGGAGATCGATTTGAATTTAATCAGAAGAAGAAATAGAATGATAGGACACATGTTAAGACACTGAGGACTTGTGCAGTTGGTTTTTGAGGGAAGCGTAGGCAGTAAGAACGGTAGGGGTAGACCAAAGTATGAATATGACAAGCAGGTTAGAGCAGATGTAGGATGAAATAGTTACGTAGAAATGAAAAGGTTAGCACAGGATAGGGTGGCGTGGAAGACTGCATCAGAACAGTCTATGGACTGATGACTCAAACAACATTATTATTAGATTCTTATCTGAAGCGACTGACAAACCATTCAGCACATTATTCAACGCAAGGACTTGTAAATAAATAAATAAATAAATAAATAAATAAATAAATACAAATTTAAGTTACATGGGACGCGTAGTTCTGTACAAACATATCAAAAGAAAACCGCGTTCATTCATCATCGATGCGTTCCACGGGAAGACATGCACAACCACCTCCGGGATCCAATACATCATTTCAAATAAAACAGCTCTTAAACGATATCGATGCCACATGGGAATAACCATGGACTTGAATCCATGCCCCACCGTGCGTCTTAGTACCGCTAAAACGACAAATATACTTTGCAAGCAGAACATCGCAAAAATATTCGTTCACGATGTTGCAATGTCTCAGCAAAAGAGACTCATAATGACCTCTCTTATAATCTGCGATATGAATATAAACGTAGGCTATGACATACAATGGTGCATGATGCAAAAATATTTGTCCTTGTCTTTCACTCACTACTACAAGAGATGAATGTAAGTACCGTTTGCCCTCACTTCATTGCAGCTAGTTAGGAAAAGACAAATGCTATGTCAATTCTATACTAGCCACTTGACTCCATCCATTAATAAATCTACCGACTCCATTCTGTATTACATACCCCATGAGCGAGCGATGGCGCACCGCTAAGAATATCACTACAATTACTACGCTCAACTATGCATAGGCTACAGTAACAATTCAATTCACTGTATTTATCTGTGTTTTCAAATGATCAGATACAAGATCACGCAAAATCAGAGCTGCACTGAGATCTAGAGAATTCAAATCGTGTCTTCCAAGATGTTCTCTACCGGGCGAGTTGGCCGTGTGGTTAGGGGCGCGCAGCTGTGAGCTTGCATCCGGGAGATAGTGGGTTCGAGCCCCACTGTCGGCAGCCCCGAAAATGATTTTCCGTTGTATTCCACTTTCACACCAGGCAAATGCTGGGGCTGTACCTTACTTATGACCACGGCCTCTTCCTCCCCACTCCTAGCCCTTTCCTATCCCATCGTTCCTATCTGTCAGTGCGACGTAAAACCAATAGCAAAAAAAGATGTTCTCTTCTCTTTCAAATATCACTTCAATTTTAATAGGCTGACAGATGTATTCACGTGCATATCTACAGAAGCCGGTTTTACTTGGTATACAAGAAGTTTTATAAAAAATCTGCAGTAGACAATGGTACGATTGCATATACAGCTACATCTCTTAACTTCGGTCTCTAATGACAAGTCGCGACAGCAAGCAACGGCGTATTTTGTCGGTAATTAAGGAATCGCCCTACAGGGATTACATGACACCAATATGATAGCTAACACTTCTCATACACGCTATGAAACGGGTAATCTGATACTCATGCAGTTTAGAAAGTCTCATTCTAGACTAAATATAACAAAATATAACACCAATGTCTTTGATATTCCCGTAACGTTTCGCACCACATATGGAATAACACAACCTGTGATATATGGGGGGAGGGGAGGAGGTGGAGGAAGGATCCACAAGGAATAGATGCACTAGAACAAGGGGTACCGTACGGCAACAGCATCAAAGTGACAGTAATGAACAGCAATGCCATACAAATCAATCATCTATTTTAATTTCTTGGCTGAGAAGTTTGTGTCATGCCAATCTACACTGACAACGGCGAGGTTGTGAGTTTCGCCAAGGGGAAACACGATTTGTTCTCGGTAATTTAGGACAAAAGATTAGTGATACGAAAATGTTGCAAACTTTGGACTGGGAAAACGTAGGAGTACGGAGACAAGCTGCTCTTCTAAGCGAAATGTGGACAGATGGCGTGGTACGAAATTGAGTGAAGTGAATAAAAAAGTAGTTGAATCTCAGTCTTAAACATTTTGTAGATGTATCCCCATTTCATGTAGGCTAGATATATCTTCATTTTGGTGTGAATAAAGAGTAGATTCTACTTATTTTGTTTAAATGCATCTTAATTTTTATAAGACTGTGGTGGGGCATGCTAGCTTTTCCTCGCTGCTTGTCAGTTCTCATCATGGCGATGTTCAAGCCGGTTAAACAGAGAAAATGTAAGGAACTGTTACGTTTCAATAGCGAAAATGTAGACTTTTTGATATCGGAATTTTTGGCAGTAACTGAAGAAATGCGCGGGGGAGCCCTATCTCCCAGAAAACGGATTGAGATACTTCTTCGTTGTATAGGTGGTTGAGGTTTCCATGGTGGAGTAGCAGAGGACTTCGGAATTGATCGAACAACAGTGTGTAAAACTATTCATTTTTTATGGATCGTGTTCTTGACAAAACAAACAATTCGATAAAATTGATTTCCACAATGCAGGAAATGAATAATGCTAAGTTACACTGACAAACTCGTTTTCATCCGCTAACCGTCGCAGGGGCATTGGACTGCACTCAAACAGAAATAAAGAAACCATTTGTGCACGGCGATGAGTACATAAATCGGAAATGGTATGCCAGTATCAATGTGCAAGCTACTGTCAATGCCGATGACAACTGCCGGCTGCCTTTATGTCCGTTTTCTTCTTTATCTGGCTCTTCATATTTATTAATAGTTTATTCAACTGAGCAACACTAACGTTTTTTATCCGCAATACTATCCCATGCATTCTTTTTCCTTGCACTAACTTAGGCAGACTACTCTAGATTTTTCAAGAATATCTTCTTCTTCTTCTGCCGATTTCCCACATCTGTGGGGCCACGGGTGCGAACTACAGTATGTCGAACATGTTGATCTGGCCATGTTTTACGGCCGGATGCCCTTCTTGACGTCAACCCTATATGTGGGGATGTGATCACTATTGCGAGTTTCTGTGCTGGTTGGTAGTGTAGTGCGTTGTCTGAATATGAAGAGGAAAGTGTTGGAACAAACACAAACACCCAGCCCCCGAGCCAGAAGAATTAATCAGACGCGATTAAAATCCCCGACCCGGCCGGGAATCGAACCCGGGACTTTCTGAACCGAAGGACTCAAATGCTGACCATTCAGCCAATGGGTGGTGTGAATAAAAATGAGCACGCACTCTTTACTCGCGAATTTAGAGCAGGCACTCGCAATGAGGTGAATAAAAACCGCCTGTCGGAAGCAGTCACTCACAGCAGACCTGTGCCCTTGAGCACACACTCCAGTCGCTCGAGTAGCAGAGTGGGCGCTCCAGATTTCTGGTGAATAAAGATGAAGCAGGCACTCTTTCCGGTAAGCGCCTGCTCATGTTTCCTTGAGCTAACTCAGTAGGTGACTCCAAATGATAGTGTCAAGTTCAGTAGCATGGCAGAGGTGACGGTGGTGGTTAATCGGAAAAGAAAATTATATAAACTTCGCAGAGAATGACCTCAACTTGATTACAGAGTGTTATAAAGGTCCACTAATGAGCATGCTGAAGAGCCTGCGTGGCTCAGATGGCAGCGCACCGGCCTTTCTCCTTTGGGTTCCGTGGTTCAAATCTCGGCCACCATGTGGGATTGTGCTGGACAAAGCGTAAGCGGGACAGGTTTTTCTCCGGGTACTCCAGTTTTTCCTGTCATCTTTCATTCCAGCAGCACTCTCATTATATTATATTATATTATATTATATTATATTATATTATATTATATTATATTATATTATATTATATTATATTATATTATATTATATTATATTATATTATATTATATTATATTATATTATATTATATTATATTATATTTCATCTGTCAGTCATTAATAATTGCCCCAGAGGAGTGCGACAGGTTTTGGCAGCCGGCACGATTCCTATCCTCGCCGCTTCATTAATTCCATTCCTGACCCGGTCAGATGACTGGAAACAGACTGTGGATTTTCAAGGAGCATGCTGAATGGTTAGCGGAGCATTTCCTTGGGCACTCCAAACAAACAAGAGGTGGTGCACTAACAAATGAAGAAAAAATGTATATCATCTTGCGTTTTGTTGGTGACCCTGGGTTTCAGAGTGGAGTGAAGACATCTCGGAGAACTGTGTCAAAAACATTTTCACAGGTTTTGACATGAACAGAAATGAAAGCATATTATTAGATAAAATTCCAACAAATGTTGCTTAGATGCAGGAAGCACGGGCTAAGTGACAAGAACGTTTGAGGTTCCCTTATGCTGTCGCAACTGTAGACTGTACTCATGTACAAATTCAGAAGCCACATGTTCATGGGAATTACTGCATTTACAGAAAAGGCGTCCCTAGCATTAATGTACAGGTCACTTGCAATGGAAAGGAAGAATTCAACCAGCGTAGACGCATCACGGCCTGACTCTGTCTATGACTTCCGAATTTCGAGAAACACCAATGTTTGCAGAATTATGACGCCTCTGTAGGAAGTCGAAGGGATGACAACTTCTGCAGATCTAACAACTTGCTTATGTCACGTCGACACAGATAGATCTTATGGCGACGATGGAATAGGAATGGCGTAGGAGTAGGAAGGGATCGGCCGTGGCCTTAATTAAGGTACAATCCCAAGATTTGCCTAGTGTGAAAATGGGGAAACCACGGAAAACCATCTGCAAGGCTGCTGACAGTGGGGATCGAACCCACTATCTCCCGGATGCAAGCTCACAGCTGCGCGCCCTTTACCGCACGGCCAACTCATCCGGGCCTGAAGATCTGGCTCCTTAAATATTTCATTCAATTGTCAATATATTATTTTCATCATAATTAATGTTTGTTATTTACGTCATAGGCCTACCATTTTCCTCAATTTATTAATGTCGTAATATTCAGGCTATGATTTCCTACATTTCAGACGGCCGATGGTAGAGTTATTCTCCCCCTGCATCAGATTTATCAGCCGCTTCTCCCATTATTTTAACGATATGCATTTGTTTCCCGTACGCTTTAATTCTATTTTATATTTCAGTCTTGTTTTCATGTTTTGTAATTTTTTACCAACAGTTGATGGACGGAAATTCTTCTTCCCCTTCTACCGATTTTCCCCCCTCTGTGGGGTCCGGGTGTGAATTGTGCAGCACATGTGGATTTGGCCCTTTTTACGGCCGGATGCTCTTCCTGACGCCATCCCTACATGGAGGGATGTAATCACTATTGCGTGTTTCTGTGATGGTTGGTAGCGTAGTGTGTTGTGCGAATATGAAGAGGAAAGTGTTGGGACAAACACAAATACCCTGTCTCCGGGCCAGAATAATTAATCAGATATGATTAAAATCCCCGACCCAGCCGCGACCCTCTGAAGCGAAGGCCTCAATGCTGACCATTCAGCCAATCAGACAGTTGTTGGACGGAAATGTTTGAGTTAAATTTAGCGAGTAGTTCACACTGAACTGCATTTATTGCACTTGTTTTCTTGTGCTTCTTATCCGGTAACTGTGACTTTGAAAACATAATTGTATGTTCCTTTAAAATGGAGATGAAAACTGTTGTCTGTCATGTTAAGCATTGAACTACCCGGAAGTCATCGAAGTGTTATCACAGTCTAAGGTGTTATATACATGGCACGTGTACGACCTTGATCAGTGACACTGAGTGGCTGCTCCAGACACTCGAGTGTACGCTGTACTTCCGCTCTATATTTTTATTCACCGCAAATGCAGAGTGGAAGCTCATCGGCAGGAAGACACTCAGGCACTCAGCGAGTACACGCTCACTCCCTCAGACTCATTTTTATTCACACCACCCAATGAGTCGGACCTCAAGAACAACAATATGTTCTGATAATAATTTAACAAATATTTGTTTATTTCCATACTTTTATCACAATCTTCACCTTCACTCGACGACATCCTGCAGTTGTGAATTTGCGTGTTGTGTGTTATCCCAGCAACGTAAACTATCAACTACCGACTGTGCTGTATCAGATGACAGGGACAGAGGAGAGAGAAGGGAAGTGCTGTTGACAGGTCGCAAGCGGAAAACGATGTATCTTACTTCTTTTCCAGGTAAAGAGGATACAACTACCTAGACTTAGCTTCTGTTTATTCATCTCAAAATTAATCGACGCTAAGTCTAGGCACTAGATTCTACTATGTAGATTCTACCTTTTATTAACTTCATCCATTAGTAGACAAATAAGCTGGAGCTGTGCTTTTAAAAGTAGGAAAGATCACAAAGTGAAGATAAGGTTGGAATTCAAGAGGACAAATTAGGGCAAATATTCGTTTATAGAAAGAGGAGTTAGGGATTGGAGTAATTTACCAAGGAAGATATTCGATACATTTTCAACTTCTTTGAAATTATTTAAGAACAAACTAGACAAACAACTGATGAGGAAATCTTCCACCTGGGCGACTGCTCTAAATGCAGATCAGTGGTGACTGATTGATTAGTGGCTCTGAAGTCAGCAAAGAGACATAAAAAAATCAAAAAGTACTGCTTATTAAAATTTAAATGATAGTCTGATAAATCTAAATAGACAAGTATTCCCGTAATATTATGTTCAAATGTCACGAAACGAAACAGTTTTTAAATTAGTTTACATACACAAAATCTCCATTACCCATGGATTGAACAGTTCATGGAAAAACAAATGTGAGGTATGTATCTCTGATACTTATTGCTTACGAACTGTATGCAACTGTCTCTCTATACATTGCTACATAGAGAAGCGGTAGTAATGTTCCAGGCTGAGTTATTTCATTAGTGGTACGATATGTTACGGGACATTTCCTTCAAGAACAGGGCATTGCTTCCTTAGTTTGCATTATAAATATCAGTTTCACCATCTTTAGTATTAGGTAAATCGTTCTCATTTAGTGATGCATTTTTGTATCCATACTGCCCATCAACATGGTTGATCTATCCGTCCCACTTTTTAATGACGATTATACGAAAGTTTTGTAATATACGTGGTTAGTCATGATGCCCAAAAACAACCTGTTTTCATCAATCTCAGGCATATATAACAGCCTTCAAGGCTATTGTAGATGGCCGATATCGGCAATGTGAAGACTAAGTCTTATAATTTCGTGTGGCTATTTCTAGCCAGGTGCAGCCCTTGCAAGGCAGACCCTCTGATGAGGGTGGGCGGCATCTGCCATGTGTAGGTAACTGCGTGTTATTGTGGTGGAGGATGTGTGGTGTGTGAGTTGCAGGGATGTTGGAGACAGCACAAACATCCAGCCCCGAGCCACTGGATTTAACCAATGAAGGTTAAAATCCCCAAACCGGCCGGGAAACGAAGTCGAGACCCTCTGAACCAAAGGCCAGTACGCTGACCATTCAGCCAACGAGTAGGACTTGAAGTCTGCAAGATAGGTAGAGGACACTGAAGAAGATATATCTATTCGTTAACTTGCCGGGCACATGACTTGCACAGTACCTTACTGAATATCGACTGTTAATACATTGTTTCTGTGCATTCTCATCAACTTTCGACGAAGAAGCTCTAGACATGGTTAATAATCTAGAACGACCACGATTATCACATTATCGTCGCCGGCTTAATGCTCTCATGATGCATAGTGAAGGTGAACTGAAAGACAGATTCAGTGGGAAGAATGGCATCTAGTGAATAGTTACGAAACTTCATCAACGAGCCAACAGTTAACAATTCTGTTAGTTAGTTGTCATTATGCTGTGCAACACAGCAAAGATTTATCGAGTCGACAACTGTAACAAATCGGCTACCGGTCAGATATCTCACCATTCCAGAAACCGGGCATTAAGGTTGTCCTTCCGCCTATCACTATTGCCAGATGAATGCAGTATTTTTGCATCTGTCTCTTGTCATAGACCAGAGCAAAATACAGTTTCTACCGAAGTCCCAGACTCATTTGAATAATTTATTTCAGAAAAAAGTGTCACTATTTTGGCCAATTTTAGTGAAGTGTAAATGCGACATCTTTCTATGCAGACTCATCGTTTTGAACAGAAACAATACCAGTTCGACCATACTTCAGAGATTTGGAAGGCTGTGATAGATGCGATTAATGCAGAAACAACGTAAGTCACTGACTTACGTGGTGTCTGTACTAAAGAGCCGATACATACAGAACTTACTTTTTCCAGGGTCAACTCTACTAATCAGCTGATTTTAGAGTTGCATGGTGTTTTGTGATTATTGTGTCTGAAATTTCGGTTTTCTATTGTTTTGTGTAAAATTTCAGTAACTTGATATGGATTTAGACACGGAACCGAGGTCTCCTCCCGATGATAAAATAATAAGGAAGAGAGGAATAATAATTGAGAGTGATTGCAGGAGAAATGCGATTAAAAAAGCTAGAGTAAATAGTGAATCATACACAGACTGGAAGGACCGCAACAGACCAGAAATAAAGTAAGGAGATGATTGTAAGTAAGTTAATTTTGCTGACAACAGCAATTTCAATTTTAGTTAAATATAACCTTCATTAAAATTATTTTAAAATCTGCTATATATAAGGCTAGAATATATATGTTTTACTGTGCTTTGTGCAATGTTTTAATGCAATATATTTATTTTAATGATATTTTAGGTGTAAACGCAAATGTTATGGCAGGATTTGTAAGATGGAACGTGCTGCTATTTATGCCAAGTTCAGAAGTTTTGACATAAAGAACGAACAGGAAATCTACTTGCTCGGGAAGATTTCAACAACTTCTGTGCATCACGTGCGTAGGAGAAAAGATAAATGCAAATCTAGCAAACCAAACAGAGAAGCTACATATTTGTATGAAATTTCAACACCAACAAGGGAAGTTCAAGTATGCAAAAAAAGCCCTTGTTAATATCCACGGTATAACAACTGAACGAGTTCGTAGACCGCTGTCTCAAGCAAAGTCTCCATTCATTTTCCGGAACTCGCGCCTGAACTTATGCAACCCTACACGAAAAGAATTTTCAAAGTTCAGCTGAACAGGCACTGCATTGCTACCCGCTTGTTGAGAAGCAACGTGCTTCATGTAGGATCTCAACCTTACCATAGTAATTCATTATTACTTTTTTATTCGTACATCATACAATGTTCTATAAATTTGACAGCGTTGTCTTATTTAACTGCCGAAACTAAAACCATTAACAGATTTTTATTCCATTGTGGAATAAAATAAACATTTAAATGCTTTTCTCAACAATATCGTCAACCATAAACATGCTTTACATATCATAGGCGAATATTATATATGTGAAATAAACTCATTCAATTTTCTATGTGGGCCGATGACCTTCGATGTTAGGCCCCTTTAAACAACAAGCATCATCATCATCATCATCATCATCATCATCATCATCATCATCATCATCATCATCATCATCAGGATAACTGAAATAGGAGTCTCGGAAAACACGAAAAATAATAATATACGATAGATTTAACAACAATATTTGTGAGCACTATTGCAGTTAGGAAAATATTATTTACATGATCTTGATTTTGAAGCTTTTCTGCATCTCTTAAAATTTTTCGTGATATTTAACAATACCTAGCTCATTTTTCTTTTTTTTTTCTTTTTCTTTTTTGCAGTTTCTTATCCGACTTGACGTGGAATGCCCCATACATGAAACGATTCCATGCTCGAATTACATCACTAACGAGTTTGAAAATTTCCCTACTTGTCTTTCTTAAAGTAGTGACTGTGCTGTCACGATCCTCTTTCAACACTGGCAATCTCGTTATAGACTAGATTCTATGGAGAGTTCACAACAGGAACACAATGCTTCCATCCTGGCTGTACGATTTGAACTACGGAAACATGCCTCCTGTTCTTTGTTTGCTTTTGAGAGGTATGGCTGAATGTGGATCGTTACATTTGCAGCCAGTTAAGGGGACTAATTTGTGGACAAAATGAACACATTCAAAATCGAAAATCAGTGACAAGACTTTGAGAGCTGATGTAACGCATTTTTGATGCCTGAAAACGCTTCTATATCTCTACAACTACTGTACGTACCAACATGCACGTTGGTGATGTATACTGATGGCTTCCGCGAACATTAACAGTCTCCCTTGTTAATACATACATCACACAGAGTGGACCAGGAATAAATAATGAACAGTAAAACTGAAGGACTATTTTCTAGTTTTACCTACCTTTAAGTTCTAAACAATTAGCGTTCTTCAGTCGATCAAATGTGTCAGCCGATTGAAAGCCGTAAATCATTTAGGATAAATATTTTCCAACTTTATATACTGAAATACAAGCGTCCAGTTGTGCAGAAAACAAAGAAGTAATTTGTACACAGTTTTTGGAATTATAGAGTAGAATATAGAGTAAAAGATATCCTCTCCAGACGGTTTTAGATTTTTCATACTTAAATGTTCTGCATAAACAGATGTTCCGAAAGTCAGCCACTCCTACCATTAAAAGCTACGGTTGAATGATAAAACACACGAAAGCCTTCAAATGCTCGCAAAAACATTCCAGCTGTTAGGTGATCGTATTTCATGCCTTCATGTATAGCACAATATCAACCAAACACAACGATTCCTCTGTGCCTACTGTTCTGTGAACGAAGCTTCAAAGAAATATATGTGTAACACAGATCTTGAGCGTATGGTAAACACTCTAGTATCAACCTAAACTGCTAGTTGCTTTACGTCGCACCGATACAGATAGGTTTTATGGCGACGATGGGATGGGAAAGGCCTAGGAGTTGGAAGGAAGCGGCCGTGGCCTTAATTAAGGTACAGCCCCAGCATTTGCCTGGTGTGAAAATGGGAAACCACGGAAAACCATCTTCAGGGCTGCCGACAGTGGGGCTCGAACCCACGATCTCCCGGATGCAAGCTCACAACCGCGCGCCTCTACGCGCACGGCCAACTCGCCCGGTAACCTAAACTGAACCTTCGTACAAACGACATTCGGTTGTCTTCCAACCATTAATCTTGTTGAAAGTGTACATTTTTGTAATTCAGTTCTAGTTCTGTTAACGTGCAGATGGTTAAATTAAATGTAAATATTAACGACAATTACATCTGAAATCACAATACGATTGTAAGTTCAAAATAACTATACTGGATCTATTGGTTTAGTTCGTGATTATTAAATTATTTCTGTCAAAGTCGGTCACTGTCAACGATGGGACAGGAAAGGGCTAGGAGTGGGAAGGAATAGACTGTGGCCTTGATTAAACAATAGAGTGAAAACCATATATGCACAATAATGAAGGTGGAAAAGTAAAGCAGAATAATGAACACAGATTTCACCTCAATTTTATATCGCACTGATCTAAACAGGGTAACGTACCAGTCGGATGGAATAGCCACTAGCTCCTCATCAAAGCGGCCGCAGTTCGAACTCGTTCAATTCATACGGGATTTTTGAAATTAGAAATTACTTCCTGGTGGTTCAGATTCCATGTAAGGCTGGAAGTTTCACAGTAGAGCTCACGATATTAATCGACATGTAAAACTACAAACTTGATCTAAAGGGTAATAGCACCAAATTTCCCCATACCAGCAAACAGTGGTCCTGAAATAAACACTCGATCCTCTATCCTTCGGACGCTACTACATCTAGACGGATCTGGTGATTATGGATGAATATTTTCCTTATTTTCCTTACCGATGTTACGTATGTGAACACTTTCAACGGAAAGATAAAAAAGTATAGTTACAACCACAAATACAGTTTTAAGACAAAAATAAATTAACTATTATGTACCAATGAAATAAGCCTCCGTGGCTCACGCGACAGCGCGCCGGCCTCTCACCGCTGGGTTCCGTGGTTCAAATCCCGGTCACTCCATATGAGATTTGGGCTAGACAAAGCGGAGTTCGGACAGGTTTTCCTCCGGGTACTCATGTTTACCCTGTCATCTTTCATTCCAGCAACACTCTCCATTAACATTTAATTTCATCTGTCGGTCATTAATCATTACCCCAGAGGAGTGCGACAGGCTTCAGCAGTCAGCACAGATACTAACCTCGGCGCTAGATGGGGCCTTCATTCATTCTATTCCCGACCCGGCTGAATGATTGCAAACAGGCTGTGGATTTTCATTTTCATACCACTGAAAACTGAGTCTCGGTGCCTTTTCGGAGAATAAGATTGAATTCCATTAGAAAGTAGAATCAACAGATTTCGTTAAAAATTAAATTGACGAGAATTGTAACAGTGATTAAGACTTTATGATACATAAACTGGATGAGCTGTTTTCACATTTTAATAATGGTGGTCTATTGGTTATTCTGCTATTAACTCAACATGAAATATAAAAACGCAACTTCATAGCTGATGCATTATTATTATTATTATTATTATTATTATTATTATTATTATTATTATTATACAAGTTGCTTTACATTGCACCGACGCAGATAGGTCTTATGGCGACGATGGGACAGGAAAGGGCTAGGAGTGGGGAGGAATCGACTGTGGCCTTGATTAAGGTATAGCCCCAACATTTGCCTGGTGTGAATATGGGAAACAACGGAAAACAATCGTCAAGGCTGCCGAGAGTGGGGTTCGAACCCAATATCTCCCGAACGCATGCCGACAGCTACGTGACCCAAACCGCACAGCTACCCCTCAGTGAGTGCATTATCACACTTCCAAATTAGAAATGGGGAATTCTGATATTACAGGCTCAAATAACAGCGCTCACAAGTAGTTCAGTAAGCAAGATTTTGATCGCATTAAGCAAGGTACGGTAGTTTTTAAAAAAATGGTAAAAGGGTACATCTGGGTGACTCAAAGCTTACTAAATTTTGCAACTCAGATTTCCGCCAGCACCGCCATCTTGGGAAACTGGTGCCAAAAAATCGGCTTTTTATAAATAAAAGTGCTCCTGCGCATTCTAGAGGAACAGTGGCTATCACCAAAAAAGATACCGGATAAAAATTTCTACAAGTAAGATCCATTTCATGTTTTTCGCTCAATCAATAATTTTGATTAAAAATTCCTACGAAAGTGAGATATCTTCATACATACATACATACATACATACATACATACACACATACACACATACATACATACATACATACATACATACACTGACTGTTCTGTCTTTCAGCGTTGAGTCTCCAAGCCTCTGTGAATTAACTAAACACCTCCCCACTCCTCTACCTGTAACTAGCTCTGTGGCCTCGGTTAGTTCCGTACATTTTATCTTTAAATCATTATAAACGGAGGCTAACCATTGTCGTCTTGGTCTCCCTATACTTCGCTTATTCTCCACAACCGAGTCCATTACTCCCCTCGGTAACCTATTCTCCTCCATTCACCTCAGATGACCCCACCCATCAAGTTCATTCCTAACTTAGCCTTTACCTCCTCATCCCGAGTGCCCTCCTGTCACTGTTACTTCCTGTCCGCCTCCGTAGCGTAACGGTTAGTGTTATTAGCTGCCGTCCTCGGGGGCCCGGGTTCGATTCCCGGTACTGCCAGGAGTTTAAAACTGGCAGAAGGGCTGGTATGTGGTTAAAATGGTACATGCAGCTCACCTCCAATGGGGGTGTGCTTGAAAAAGAGCTGCACCACCTCAGGATGAAGACACGAGTTTACTATTGTTACCTCCTGTTTACATCAGCGATCAATCTCGCTACTTTCATGTCTGTTGCTTCTAACTTATAAGATATCCTGAGTTGACCCAGCTTTCAATCCCGTACAGCAAAGTTGGGCTGAACACAGATCGGTATAGAGATAGTTTCGTCAGCGAGTCGACTTCTTTGTTACAGAATACTGCTGATCGCAACTGCAAGCTCACTGCATAAAGCTTTGCTGCACTTTAATTCAATCTCACTTACTACACTGCTATCATGGGAGAATACACTTTTTAAATACTTGAAATGATCTGTTTCCTCCAGTTTTGTATTCAATTCTCTTAGGTTTTTCCCTACTGATTACTACATTTCCTTCAAACTGAATCCGTCCCTCTCAATTTATACCTTTCACTCGATGATCCGTGTAAACTATGAACAATAAAAGTTTATGATTACTGCTTGAACCTTGAACCAAGAACTCGCTATACCACTGTCTCTCACAATAATAATAATAATAATAATAATAATAATAATAATAATAATAATAATAATAATAATAATAATGGCGTGTGGCTTCCGAAGAGGTCCGGAACAGGTCTTTTGAGTATAGGCGACCCGCGCGTCTGTGAGGATTCGGCACTACCTATGATGAATTCTAATGATGAAGACGCCACGCACACACATCCCGCCCACGAACCATCGGAGGTAACCAATGAAGGTTATAAATCCCCGACCCGACCGGGAATTGAACCCGGGACCCTCTGGACTAAAAGCCAGGACTCTAACCATTTAGCCATGGAGCTGGACATTGACTCTCACTGTAGCCCAATTACCAACATTGGTGGCTTTGAATGCTTCTAATAATCTACCCTTTTATCCCACAATCTCTCAGTACGGCTAATATTTTTCCCTCGGTACTCTGTTATATGTTTTCTCACCGAGCTCGATAGCTGCAGTCGCTTAAGTGCGGCCAGTATCCAGTAATCGGGAGATAGTGGGTTCGAGTCCCACTGTCGGTAGCCCTGAAGATGGTTTTCGGTGGTTTCCCATTTCACACCAGGCAAATGCCGGGGCTGTACCTTAATTAAGGCCACGACCGCTTCCTTCCAATTCCTAGGCTTTTCCTATCTCATCGTCGCCATAAGACATATCTGTGTCGGTGCGACGTAAAGCAAATAGCAAATATATATGTTTTCTCCAGATCTACGAAACATAAAAATATAACTCTCTATTCCTCTGGAAGCATTTTTTAACTACCTGGGGAATACAGAAAATCTTGTCCTGATAGTCCCTCTGTGGTCTGACACCACAATGGTTTCCATCCAACTTACTCCCAACCAAAGATCGCACTCTCCCTTCCAAAATGCCAGTGAACACCTTGCCTGGTATACTGATCAAATACCTCGGTAGTCGATTTGATCCCTTGCTTATTTATGGCTTTCGTCCAATCAGAAGGCACCATACTAACATTCCATGCTAATCTTATTACTTTTTGGAGCCATTTCATCCCTGTCTTCCCCTTATATTTGACCATTTAAAGTCTAACTTAATCTATGCCGGCTGCTTTATGACAATGGAGACTATTTATCATCCTTTATACTTCAAGCACCGGGCGAGTTGGTCGTGCGGTTAGAGGCGCGCGGCTGTGAGCTTGCATCCGGGAGATAGTGAGTCAGGATTCCACTGTCGGCAGCCCTGAAGATGGTTTTCCATGGTTTCCTATTTTCACACCAGGCAAAGGTTGTACCTTAATTAAGGCCACGGCCGCTTCCTTCCAACTCCTAGGCCTTTCCTATCTCATCGTCGCCATAAGACCTATCTGTGTCGGTGCGACGTAAAGCAACTAGCAATATATATACTTCAAGCGTAATTGCATTAACATCATTGCCCTCTTCCGCATGAGCTCGGTTATTCGCAACGCCAACAGAGAGATTTCCCTTTACGTTGAGAAAATTTTCAAAATATTCCTTCTTTCATAGTTAACAAGGGCATTTTGTCATACTTATTCAATTTATTCACATTTTCTTAAAATCAAGTGACACTGTTTTTATTTTCTGCATTTTATTTAACCCCTCAGAGGTCACGTCGTTGATCTGATCCCCGCAGTGGAAAAGACACTGCAAGGAATTTGTATGTGCACATAAAAAGAGACGCAGAGTTTAACATTCTTTTCATAGTTTGCAATAATATTTCAACAGAATACTCAAATAAAATCTTTTCCAGACCACCTTTTGATATACAGTATACGGCGCGTTCTCTCTCTCTCTCTCTCTCCCTCCCTCCCTCTTCTTTAATTAGAATGTGTCTCCATTGACCTACTCCACAGAAAGTAACATGGATCTATGGTCTTGTATGGCTTCTTGTTTATACTTCGGGTGCTGATAGATTAAGATCGCTAAGATCTTCTTCTGTATGAATATTAATACTGGAATTAATGCTAAAATCTTCGGATTCAATACTACTGTTCTTTGACCGAAGCGCGTCATCGTTTTCAATACTGAGAAAAAATGTTTCGACTGGTAATAAAACACCGTCCACTCGGAAGACTCGTTGAGAACACCTGTATACAGGGTCTCTCCTATAAACTAAGACCGTCGAAGCGGGGTTATTACTTTCGGATACGTAAGCTGCAGTATAGGAGACGCGCGCATAGTTCTTGACCTATAGCTGCAGTCGTTTAAGTGCGGCCAGTATCCAGTAATCGGGAGATAGTGGGTTCGAGCCCCACTGTCGGCAGCCCTGAAGATGGTTTTCCGTGGTTTCCCATTTTCACACCAGGTAAATGCCGGGGCTGTACCTTAATTAAGGCCACGGCTGCTTCCTTCCACTTCCTAGGCCTCTCCTATCCCATCGTCACCATAAGACATATCTGTGTCGGTGCGACGTAAAACAAATAGCAAAAAAACGTTCTTGACCTTGCAAGGAGCCTGCAAGTGTTCGACCTGGCAATCATCAGTCGCCAGTATGAATCTCAGCTGTTAACATGGTGAGACAGTTATCATTGCAACCACCGTATTTTCGTATGTAAAAGTGCTAGTTTCACCTTTATGGTCGTGTGAACAGTCATAACTTTTGCTGTTGGTGTGCAGAAAATCGTAATAGCGTTTATGAAGTCCCTCATTATGATAGGAAGATTGGTGTTTGGTGTGTTGTTAGTGAAAGACGAATAATTGGGCCTATTTTTTCGAGACGAAAGTAAATGCAGAGAGGTACCAAGATGACATTTTGACGCCGTTCTTCGAACAATTAACGGAAGAAGAAAAATCGCGCGGGTGTTCCAAAAGGATTCAGTCCCTGCTCATACAGCGGAAAATTCCTTCTTACAATCTCGGAAGTGTTTGCAGACAGAGTGATCAGTGCTGGTCTATTTCCCCCTCGTTCTCCAGATCTAACAGTGTGTGATTTTTACTTGTGGGGTTAACTGAAAGAAAAATATGTATCGAACAAATTCTCACACATTGGATGAACTGAAAGAAAAATTACAAACGAAATCAGAAATATTACAGTGGCAGAACTCACTCGCGTCAGCCAGAATGTGGTTGCCAGATACAATCCCTGTAACCCAGGAAAGATGACACTTCCAGCATCTTTTATAAGGTAAGATTTCACCGACGACTGTATACAAGCTAAAAGCAGGGCGGCGGCGCGTGACGTAAGTTCGGTTGAGGCAGCTGCCGTAGCGCAGAGTACAAACACCGCGCGTTGTTCGGTCTTAGTTTATATGAGAGACCCTATATTTGTACAAGTTTCTTCGTGACAGTTTAAGTCAATTAGTGAGCATTTTAGGCCAGCTTTTCTGCAACCGCATTCTGTTCCGCACCTTATCCTACATTTGCCTATACATTTAATTAGCGCTTCAGGATCAAGATCTATCAATGTTAACACTGGGATGAGATCAGTTTGCTCCGGTTCCATCTTCAACGCATTTGATTCTTTTAAACGCCACGCCACCAATGTATTTAGCTCTTCATTTGCATTTTATTTCTTATTTTCAAAACATGCGTTAGTAACTGCGTTACATACCATATTGCGGGAGCAAACAACCGGAGATTTTTCGCTGCTTCCACAGTGAGAATATTCTCCCCGTATTTTTGCAACCTTATTTTTGTTGCTTTCTTCAGATCCGAGCGTAAGTCTTATTTCATTTCATCCATAAGCTCTAATAGATTAAACGGACATTTTTCACGCTTTGGCTCCAGGAACGCATATAAGTTATGTATATCTTGCTCTGCTTCATCAGCATTTACAGACGGTGGACGGTGTTTCTCTTTACCAGTGGTATGTGGTCTAGGCAGTTATTCCATGCAGGATTTGTGATATTTCGCATCTGCTATAACCAGCGAGAGTAAATTAGACGTGTTAAATAAGTTTACGGGCCCATTCATCACTGCACTTTCTCGCCGATTTTAAGACTGTCTTTAACAATTGAAGAGGTGGATTCCAATACGCACTAAGTCAAAAAAATAGTATTTTTCAGGAGAAGCATTTTTTATATATTTAAGTATTATTCATAATGTTTGTACCACGGCCTTTAATTGCCTCTTAAATGTAGAATGATTATTATTTTTATAATACAAACGTCCATTCCCGGAAAAGTACTGGACTTTATTATGCTGGGTTTTTCCAAAATGTACTGACTTAGTGCATTTTGGAAAAAAGAATAATTGGTTAAGTACATAGATCATTAAAACAAAACCATTCCTGAGTGCTACTTTCGTGGGAACATAACTAAAGTAATCTTACAGCTTGACATCAGGGTTATATTACAGAAAAGATTCTTCATCCCAGTGAACATCGTCATCGTCCTTAGCTAGTGATGTGCAGTGGCCCAGAGCTTTATCATAAAAGGCTTTGTCCTTTGGATTGAGCTGCACAAAGGTTAATATTTTCTCCACATCCTTCTTCTTTAACTCACTTATCTTATTCTTCTCTTCGATTTCTGAGCAGGATTCGTAGCAGGATCTCCAGAAAGAGCCTGATATATGTGAAACATTTTGCTCAGGTTTGGTTTTTATAACATACAACTTACTGTCTTCTTTATTCAAATCCCCTGCCATGCATTGCTTCGTTATATAATGATTGCAGTCTTTGCTAGGAGCACCATGGGCATTACTACTATTCCGAGCATTCTTGCGTTTGTTTTTGTCCCAATTTTCTGTATTCAGTTTTATCTTCCTACTCTTCTCATTTTCCTGTGCATTAACTAAACATTCTAAATCAAAATCACACATTGTTCCACAGTTTCACAAGAAATGTCGTGGTAAAATATTACTACTACGTGTTCTACTGCTCATACGCAATAAAAATCAAATGTATCTTCATTCGATCTCGGCGAAGGTGACTGAACACTGGCAGCAGACTGTGACTGAAAACATTATGGAATATTACATTAACTGCTTTAGCACAGTTTGGAAAAAATCTCCATTTTTCCACCTGATTATTATCTACGTGACTAAGTGGCAAATATTCTCCTCTCAAATGATACATCTATGCCTTGTAAACAATAACAAACGCAAAATACAAAATAACAGAAAATTGACTTAGTGCGTTTTGGAACATCTTCAATTAATACTCCAGACGTCCTACGCGATTTCACGATCACTTAGCTTCCTTATTTTGATTCTTTAAAAAATGCTTCTGTTGTTTCTCCTGTCCACAAGAAACGATTTAAAAAATCAAATGTATCTTCATTCGATCTCGGTGAAGGTGACTGAACATTGGCAGCTAGTTGCCGTTTACATTAACAAACATACTTTTCATTCGTATATTGCTTATGGTATGCATCGTGAATGACTACGGACGTTAATATTAACATAAATATAAAAACGTGTTTCTCTTTGCGAAAATCAAATTATAAATAGGCCTATGTCTCGCAGTCATGGCCATCCAACAACGGCTGCTAATTTCAGAAAACCACCAGCCATAAGACATAATAACCTGCATGGTTGCTATATAACAATGTCTGACCGTCCATCCATACGGTTGCTAGGGTTACACTACCGTCACGCTAACTTCCGTAACGCAAATTTTCAGATGACCCCCTGCCATAAGACATATTTATGTCAAAAAATATCTCTCTCTTGACACTAAACACTCGGAAAGCATTCATTCCTTTCTCTTTCACGACACAAGTGGCACATTCCGATAAATTTTCTTCGCCAATAAAACAATATTGCACCAAACATCGTGACACAATTCCGTATTCTGCTACGGTAAGCTATGGTCGTGCCTCATTGAATAGAAACAGGTTCTGAATTTCGGAGGCTCTATGACGCCTTTTGAAGCGTTAACAGAGGAAGGAGAATACCTCTACTCAACAAAAAGATGATTCCGTGTATCGTTAGAATGTTTTCGGCTGTTTCGACATCTTCTGAACGCAAAAGTGAAAGTGTATGTCGGTCAACTCCAATGGCTCTTTATTGAATAATTCAAATAACACTGTTCAAACAATATTACAAAAGATTAAAAAATAAATGTTAAGTGATATGCAGAAAAAGAAAACGGTTCCACTTGATTAAAATGGAAATAAAAAGAATAAGTACGAAAAATGCACGTTTCCTCGAGTACATCTCACATTCGTAGGATTGTCACGTACAAACTAATGATTCTACGAAAAAAGTAAATAAGACCTCACCTGTAGAAACGCTTATCCTCTATCCTTCTTTATAATCTACATTTCTTGCGCTAGAATGCACTGAAGCCGAGATACTTGAAAAAGCTAATTTTTTGGAACTATTTTACCAAGATGGCGGCGCCGGCAGAATTTTGCCTGGGTTGCAAATTTAGTATACTGCGGGTTAAGAAACAATGCCACCTATCTGACAATGGTCTTCCTATCCATTATTTTCCTTAAGACTGGTCACGCCTGGTCGGTATACAGTCCATCAGAACAATTTTCGTTGTGTTCATTTTCATACGATTGTGCGTAAAAGAAAATGAACTTCAAATATAGTATACTGTACGAGTACGAAAATACGTCAGGCAAATATGCACTCCAACAGTACGCTACGGTACGATAAGGTTAATTTTCCTTTACATACTAGCGTAGGAAAATGAACACAACGAAAACTGTTCTGATGGACTGCTTATCCATTGTGGATGGCAGGCGTGGCTAGTCTTACGGATAATAATGGACAGTAAGAGCATTGTCAGATACGTAGTATTGTTGCTTAACCCGCGATATATTTTGAGTCACCGGACGAGCTGGCCGTGCGGTTAGGGACGCGCAGCTGTGAGCTTGCATCCGGGAGATAGTGGGTTCGAACCCCACTGTCGGCAACCCTGAAGATGGTTTTTCGTGGTTTCCCGTTTTCACACCAGGTAAATGCTGGGTCTGTACCTTAATTAAGGCCACGGCCGCTTCCTTCCCATTCCTGGGCCTTTCCTATCCCATCGTCGCCATAAGACCTACCTGTGTCGGTGCGACGTAAAGCAAAAAAAATTTGAGTCACACAAATGCAGACTTTTATCGAATGTTGCATTTTTTGTTGCTATTCTGCCTTACGTCGCACCGACAGATAGGTCTTATGGCGACGATGGGACAGGAAAGGCCTAGGAATGGGAAGGAAGCGGCCGTGGCCTTAATTAAGGTACAGCCCCAGCATTTGCCTGGTGTGGAAATGGGAAACCACGGAAAAGAATTTTCAGGGCTGCCGACAATAGGGTTCGAACCCACTATCTCCCGAATGCGAGCTCACAGCTGCGCGCCCCTGACCGCACGGCCAACTCGCCCGGTAATACTGAATGTAGTATTACTGCTTTTGTTTGTGTATTTTCTGTAAAAGGCTGACAAAAATGCCCGGTTTCTGGAACGTGAGATATTGAACCTATAGCGGCATCGAATTGTTAACTTGTGTTTTTTGCGTTGCACGAACGTAAGATACAGTAGGCTACATCTATCAGTTCGATAAACTGCCCGCTAATTCAGAGACCCTTGAAAAGGAGATATATATATTCGTTAACTTTTCGGGCGTATGCGCAGTATCATACTAAAAGTCGGCAGCTAATACTGTATATTGTTTATGTGCATCTTTCGACGGAGAAGTTCTATTATAGACAGATGTTGTTATGATGTTTAGTAAGGGTGAAGTGAAAGCTTCAGACTACACATATAGACAGACCATCGTGCGTTTACTTGAGGTTATAGGTGACAATTTGCGTCCTGCGACAAATAGTAGTTACACATTGCCCCTCTTGTTCAAGTATTGATTACGATACGCTTTTATACTACTGAGTCATCAGATTTTTATCGGCGACTGTATTCGTGTTCATAAAGGCACTGGTACCAGTAACTGAGTATAACAGATAATTAAAAATTTATCGTAGTACTGTACGCCTACTAACATTGGCTGTGGGCGTAAACTATTTTCATGGGTTTGTTTTCAATTAACGACGTTACATTACAAGGAATTAAGAGGTTATGTACGTTAATTACACGGTCTTTATCACTGTACTGCTGTTAAACAATGTTTATATTTTGGCAATAACAGAAAATACACACGGTATGTTTATAAGGCTATCCGCAAGCAATCTTCAAATTATTCTGTTCTGATAACGTACGAAATTGAAAACCACGCCTGCAAGAACACTAAAATATTAGTCGGAAACTCAAATTCTCGCTGCATGAACGCTCGAAATACATTACGAAGAATTACATGTGCGCATGCGCCTAACACTCTGGGAACGAACAAAGCTTATGTATAAAAACAAAGCAGTGCGACGGGTGGCATCTGGTGAATAGTTATGAAACTTGATCAACGACCCAGTAGTTAAGTCAGCAGCTATCGGACAGGTTACTATTACGCTATGCAACGCAGAAAAGAGTCATCGAGTCGACAACTGTAACAAACCAATAGCTATGGGACAGATTACTCATTGTATATTCATGATATTATTTAAATAAATGTTGTTACTGCTGTTCCTTTCAACCCCCTTTCTTCTTCATTCCCGTAAAACTTATGATTCCTTATCCTAAGTTTTCTCCATTCCAGAAACCGAGCATGACCCTAATATACTAGCACCTATCACTATCCTAAGCCCAATATAATCAACTACTACGCTAATTAATCAGGCACACAATATAATGGGTTCAAACCTTTCCAGTCACACAAATACGGCGGGTGATGTCAACAGATGAATAAGAATGATAAAAAACTACTCTGCTCTATGGACCACATTCTGTTTCGGTGGTCGACGTAAAAGGATAGGCACTGTGACTGCAAGTTAATACTAACTTTACAGTAAAGAAAACCAGGCAAGTTCGTATTTTTATGATCATAAACCGCGAACCCAAAGTAAATAAGCAGAAACTAGCGAATTTTGATGTAATAATGTAATTTGTTTAATGTCTCTTCAATTGCTACACATTTTACCAGCCGCTGGGTACCGGTAGTCGGAATTTTGTTATGCAGGAGTTTCTCCAGTCCTTGAAGTTAATGACACGGAGTTGTCAAGTTTGAACACCCTCAACTGCCACCGACCTCAGCACAGTTCGAACCCACTTGGGAACACAAGAACTATGACTAACAGACTATTTCACTGAGGTCAGCTAACTTCGATTCTTCAAATGTTATCAACAATTATTTTTCTTGGTGGCACCATATATTCTATCCTTCTCGAGCAACAAGTCATCTCCGCGCGGGCCTCAAAGGCCTTTCGAAGAGTGGAAGATAATCTCTTCCACTTTCCGTAAGCTCGGCACGAAGTGCGATATAGTGGTTAGCTCTATGGTTGGCTGCCTTTACCCACATGAATTAACCTGGTATTCATTCCTGGCTTCCCCTGCGAACTATGTGACCTTTTGCCGTGGTGGGGAGGCTTGCGTGTCCCAATGAAGCAGATAGCCGAGCCGCAGGTGCAACCATATCGGATGGGTATCTGTTGAGAAACCAGACTAAGGAATGGTTCATCGAAAGGTTACGTGCCAGAAGCGACCGTGCCGGATGCGACCCGGCCATTATCGTGCTAATAGCGACCGAGTGGTTTGCCGCATGCGACCCATCAATCACTTACAATTGATCTGCATTTAGGGCCGTCACCAAGTGGCAGATTGCTTATCAGTTACTAACTTAGTCTTTTGAAAAATGAAGGTCTGACGCCGGGGTTAGCCGGTTCGAGTGTCGTTGGACGAAAAAGTAATTATGATAATGTTGCTAGCTTTACGTCCCAGTAACTATGTTTCTGGTTTAAGGAGACGCCGAGGTACTGGAATTTAGTCCCGCAGGAGTTATTTTACGTGCCAGTGAATCCACTGACACGAAGCTGACGTATTTGAGTACCTTCAAACATCAACCGGACTGAGCCAGGATCGAACCTGCCAAGTTGAAGTTGGAAGACCAGCACCTCAACCGTCTGAACCACTTACCTGGATGAAAAAATTTTCACCATCAGAATGTAGGCCGGCAGGGTACGAAAGTTGGTGGTATACAATTTGTAATCACTAGATTGCGTGCCAAAAGCCTGGATTCAAATTCAAAGCTCTTCGCATTGTTCAAATGGAGTGAGGGAATATGATGTTTTGATGATGATTCTTCCGTCGGATGACGACGTAAAGCTTTGAACAGACCCCTTGGTGTTATTCGAGAGGAGTAGGCTACGTGCCGACACCAGGTTTCACCCTCTCCGTACCTCATTATCATAATCTCACATCCAGAAGCGCAGGCCTCCCATGGGTGTCAGGTAGAAAGACCTGCACCAGGCGAGTCGAACACGTCCTCGGACACTCCCGGCACTAATAGGACACGATAGGTAAGTAGGCGTAAAGTTATAAATAATTTTAGAGAATTAGGAAATTTACTGAACATCCCCCTTCGTAAATTATTCCAATCCCTAACTCCTCGTCCTATAAACGAACATTTGCCCCAATTTGTCGTCTTGAATTCTAACTTTATCTTCATATTGTAATCTTTCCTACTTTTAAAACACCACTCAAATTTATTCGTCTACTAATGCCATTCTATGCCATCTCTCCACTGACAGCTCGGAACATCCCGCTTAGTCGAGCAGCTCGTCTTCTTACTTCTAAGCATTCCCAGCCCAAGATTTGCAACATTTTCGTAACGCTACTCGTGTGTTTTGTTACCTAACATTATCGATTTTTTCGGAAAGGGGTTCAACCTTAAATTCGGAGTCCCCGGTACAGCGTAATTAGATTCTGAAACAAATTTAGATATGACTGGCTGATGTGCCCCTGCTTCGCTACGGAATCCTACATTGTATTCAGAATTCTAGATTAAGTACTCTATACGTTGTGAGTAAGATTATATTAAATTGCATAGTTCTTAAAGTTACCCAGAAAAGCGACGGGAAAGTCACCATACCTCTTTTCCCGCGTGAAGACTGGGTTAGGGAATTATAATGGCAGGTCCATTTGCCTACTGTCAGTCACAGTGAACTTGGGGAGTTTTCATTATGATGGCAGGCCCACTTCCTACTGCCAGTCAGTTGGACAGTTTGATGATAATAGCACTTACTCTCCACCTGCCTTTTTACATCCTCAGAAAGGTTGTCTTTGTGGTTTTTCCAACTGAAATCATCATAGGTCATTACAATGAAGTCAGTAGGAATGTCGCGATTACAAGCAATATTATCATATGAAATACTCAATCAAACAGAAAACCGCACATTTCCTCATGTTTAACGAACAGTGCTATGCTGCCGATCTAACAATCCCAAGTTCCCGACCTGGAATGACCAGACCGCAGACGACCGTGAACACTCCTCTGCCATTGTTCCTTTAAGTGTGCACAATGCTCATTCCAATCAGCTCCTCAGAGTAGGGATCAAATGTGTGGAATACTATGATAAACCAGTGCGTTACGTGCCAGTAGTATCAGACAATCGATGAAGCAGAGGAATGTTATGCTAAGGAAGAAAGTTATCTAACTCCACATACCTCTGTGGGTGGGGCAGTGGAACAACATCCAGGGTATTCCCTGCCTGTCGTAAGAGGCTCTCAACTTGGGAGCCTGGGTTAGCGACCACGGGGCACTGAGTTGAGTCCTGGCACTGCTCCCACTTACTTGTACCAGGCTCCTCAATTTCATCTATCCTATCCCATCCCCTTGGTCAATTCTTGTTCTTTTCCGACCCCGACGGTATTACAACTTTCTAGGCCTAGGGACTCTTTCACTTTCACGTCCTTCGTGGCCCTTGTCTTTCTTTGGCTGATATCTTCATTTTTCGCAGTGTTGGATACCTTCTTTTTTTTCTCTCTGATAATCATCACCACCACCACATTAACACATAGCATTTCTCCTCTAATGGTTGGCGTCAAGAAAAACATCCAGCCGTAAAAGTCTGCCAAATCTTCTACAAACCCTGACCCGCAGTAAAAACCGGATAAAGTCGAGAGTACAGTAATAGAAACGAGCCCAGTGGCATCACTGCTCGCTTAACACCAAGGCAGTCCGGGTTTGGTTCTCGGCCAATACGTGTGGGATTTACGAAATGAAATGCCACGTCCTATGGGTCGGATTCCACCTAAAAATGTGGCTTATGATCACAAAAGTAAAAGTCACGTAAAACTAAGCGTATTTACTTTTTAATAGAAAAACATTAAAACAACAACAAAGCGTCTATGTACCTTTCAGAAAATACCACACTTGACCAGATTGGCCGTGGGAAATGGTTTTCATTGTTATGGCAGTGTTCGAAAACACCATTGACGGTAATACATGCTCGGCACCTTCGGAGAAAATTCTCTTGAACCCGCCTCAGTACCTCGTTGATTTGACTGATGCCCTGAGCAGCTTCCAAGACACATTCCCAGAACTCTTGCAGAGTTTCCACTTCTCTGCGATAAACCTTAGATTTCATAACCCCCAAAAAAGTAATCTAAGGGGTTTTGATCGGGACTTCTTGTCGGCCAATCCATCGTTGCGGATAGGCGGCGTCCAGGTGACGGCGCACTGCGTTGATAATGTGCGGGGGTGCTCCATCATGTTGCAACCACAGATGCCGTCGCGTATGGAGTGGAACGTCCTCTAGTAGTAGTAGTAGTAGTAGTAGTAGTAGTAGTAGTAGTAGTAGTAGAGTGCCTTCTAGAAACTGTAGATAAGATACACCAGACATTCTATGAGGTAATATCACAGATCCCCTGACAATGCTCCCCAAAATCGCTGTCCAAACATTAATGAGAAAACCGAAACTTGTGGTGGGAATGTCTCAAAGCATGGGGCTTGTTCTCCGACTACACATGCGTGTTGTCAAAAATGAAGCTGCCATTCCTCGTAAAGGAGACCTCATTTGTGAACAAAATATGATTCATGAAGTCTTTGGGTTGAAGGTGGACCTATTCACAGAAGGCTATCTGCGGTGCATAATTTCTTTCCAATAGTGCTGAACACACTGCAAATGATACTGATGTTGCCGGTCTTCCCGTTATGTTCGTAGAACGGTCCACTCATACCACTGCCGCGATTTGGCGAGTATTCCTGCTGGGGGTCCTCTGCAGTAAATTCTAATATGCGGTCCTCTGTACGAAGATCAGGCTTAGACTCACCAGCCTCACGCATGGGCATGACGTTTCTAATGTCAGCTATTCTCTGTAGGGCCTATACCTGCCACAACACTCCTCACTAGAAGGCACAACAAATCATTGATTTATTAACATTTTATTTTTTAGCATCTGGCTTTTAGTGCCAGGAGTGTCCGAGGATTATGTTGTGTGATGGTGTTGCCTGTGAGTGTAATTGCACGGGCTAGAAATTGGAAGAAGGTGCCATCAAGGCATTTTCCTGAAGATGAAAATGGGAAACCACGAGAAACCATTGTTGAGGATGCCCAACGAGGTATCGAATCCAGCAGCCTACCGTAGTAGCTGTAACTAGTCGTATTGCAACGTACTGACCTAACCTGCTTGGTACCTTCTCCCAGACATGGAAACGCAGCTCCATATATGGACATATTTTAGGAAAAGACGTAAACGCATCACCATATTTCGTGTTGTAAAACAACGAGTTTCCCCCAGAAGTGTTACGTAAAGTAGCGGCAGTAGCTGCTGTTGAAATGACATTGCACTCCGTACTGGTACTTCACAGGAAAGTTCTTGAAAAGCAACTGAAAAAGATGCTGCTCTGTCATATCTGTTTCCCGAAAATCCAGGGACTGGTCCTGATGATCCCCAAGAGCTGTACATACAGATCAGTGAACTGTAAAACAAATAATCCTTGTTAAAATATAACCGAACTTGTGTTATTCTAGTATTCAACAGAAGATTACCTGGTTGTACATTTCCCCCAAATTTTTAGGATTTTGTCCTTGGAATATCTCTTGCGTTATGCCTATTTATGACCGACTTGTGCTTTCTTTGGGGGAGTAATACGTCGGTTTATGGCATTCCAAATTATACATTACACTGACATATTTCAACGAGTTCTTGAATTGGGTTTAGATATATACATATTGTGTGCGTGTGTGTATGTGTGTGTGTGTGTGTGTGTGTGAAGTAATTTATGTTTTATTTAAACTTTCGTAAGAAATGTACTCATTAATTATTATTTGCAACAGAACAAACACAATTTCATTCCCTACCCCGCAAGCAGTGTTCTCAATTGTTGGCCTTTTTTCTAACTTTTTCTGGTTCTGATTTACCTTACCTTATCTTGGGTGATGACAAAGCTTGTCAACGCCGGTC
Organism: Anabrus simplex; assembly: GCF_040414725.1. Classification (NCBI taxonomy): domain Eukaryota; kingdom Metazoa; phylum Arthropoda; class Insecta; order Orthoptera; family Tettigoniidae; genus Anabrus; species Anabrus simplex. Next base: position 156,407,531 of record NC_090266.1, read on the forward strand.
GCATCCGGCACGGCTACAGATTATGCGGTCGCTAGTGGCACGGGTCGCACGCGGCACTGTCGCATCTGGCACGCCACCCATCGAAAGGCGGGTAGCAGCCTTTCGGAAGTTGCAAGGGCGGCAGTCTAGATGATTGACTGATATGGCCTTGTAATAATACTCAACATGGCTTAGCTGTGTTGATACTGCTACACAGCTGAAAGCAACGGGAAAATACAGCCGTAACTAACTCCCGAGGACATGCAGCTCTCTCTGTATGAATGATGTCATGATGATGGCTTCCTATCGGGTAAAATATTCCGGAGATAAACTAGTCCCCCATTCGGATCTCCGGGTGGGGACTACACGAGAGGGGGCGATCATCAGGAAGATGGATACTGACATTCTGCGAGTCGGAGCGTGGAATGTTAGAAGTTTGAATCGCTAGGGCCAGCCGTGAGGTCCAGCCCTGTCCCGTCTCCCGAATGCAAAGGCGTAGAGCCACGGTAGAGCCGTGGCCAACCCTCCTCTGCTCGGTTAGCCGGTCAGAGTGCAGAGTTGTTGGACCATGGACCAGCCGCGGCCCCTTATGGGCCTAGACCCACTCTGCATCTACCGACCCCGTTAGACCTACGCTGCTGCCACAACTAGTTTAAAATATTGTCATATTCCCACGAGTTGTTAAAAATTGTACTCTTTTCTCACTTCACCGATCTGGTAACCGCATGTGAAATGCGTAGTAGATTTGATATGTTGTTACCATTAATGTAAATCACATGTTTCCCCCGCTGTCGTATGTTTTATATACCGGTATATATGAAAGATATAAATTTTGTAGATTCCTTCTACAGACGTTTGCAAGAAGTGAGCAGTAACACACAGCTCTCACAGTTAACAACGAAGGTCTCGACTGTCCATTTTGCAACAGCCTAGTCGAGAAGGGTCATGGGCGTCGAGTGGAGCAGCATGCCACGGCGACTTTCAAGCAGAGCTGCCTGCGGCGGCTTACGAACTGTTGATGGATCTCTACCTCCAGCGTTCTCCATTACAACCATGGGAGTCCTGCACTTCAAGCCTCAAGGCTATCATCACAACCGGTACACCTAACAAAAGCCTAAAATCATTGCCAGAGAAAAGGTTTTTGTACATTTATGTCACAAATTCCAATTCAAGTGAATTAGCCGTTAGTACATATACAGGTAGTTTTAGAGACATTATTATATTACATCAATCTCACTATAGTGCATAGCTAATACAATATACAGTAAGAAATTCAGGTCACAAGAAAACTGCAGCCATGACTTTTTAGGAAGTTGTCACAGAATCGAATATAGGGTCCAGTGAACATTTAGGGAAAATAATATTCTGCCTGGTCCTTTTCCAATTTCTTGGGATCGGCACTTAGGAAAAAATATTGCCCAGTTTTACGGCCGGATGTCCTTCCTTAAGCCAACCCGATGTGGAGGGATATATTCACTACTGTGTGTTCTGATGACTGGTAGTGTGGTGTGTTGTGAGTATATGAAAAGAAGTGTATTAAGAAGAACACAAACAACCAGCCCCAAAGCCTGAGGAATTAACTATACGCAGTTAAAATCCCCAGTCCGACCGGCAATCAAACCCAGGCCCTCTCAACCGTAGGTCACTACGCTGACCATTCACACAAGAAACGTTAAAATGAAAGTAATTTCCTCATCAGCAGAAACAGAAAAAACAGAGGGCTATTTGATAGAAAGTCCACAGAACTACGAGTATAACAATCCATTTGCTTCCAGAGCAGCGTAAAACAGCTCCCTTGGCCAGCATCAAGTAATCATCATCATCATCATCTGTTTACCCTCCAGGTTCGGTTTTTCCCTCGGACTTAGCGAGGGATCCCACCTCTACCGCCTCAAGGGCAATGTCCTGGAGCTTCAGACTCGTGGTCGGGGGATACAACTGGGGAGTATGACCAGTACCTCGCCCAGGCAGCCTCACCTGCTATGCTGAACAGGGGCCTTGTGGAGGGATGGGAAGATTGGAAGGGATAGGCAAGGAAGAGGGAAGGAAGCGGCCGTGGCCTTAAGTTAGGTACCATCCCGGCATTCGCCTGGAGGAGAAGTGGGAAACCACGGAAAACCACTTCGAGGATGGCTGAGGTGGGAATCGAACCCACCTCTACTCAGTTGACCTCCCGAGGCTGAGTGGACCCCGTTCCAGCCCTCGTACCACTTTTCAAATTTCGTGGCAGAGCCGGGAATCGAACCCGGGCCTCCGGGGGTGGCAGTTAATCACGCTAACCACTACACCACAGAGGCGGACTGCATCAAGTAATACTGCAGAATAATAATAATAATAATAATAATAATAATAATAATAATAATAATAATAATAATAATAATAATAATAATAATAATTTAGTATCATACACATTTTTGAAATGATTTGTCAAAGGCTGACTAGGTTAACTCAAGGCGTTGAGGCGTTTAATGTGGAGATCTGAATTCGGATGGACGAGTGAGTTCGAACTCCTCTGCTGGCCGTTCCTAGAAATGCTTTTCAATAACCTCATAGAGTTGAACCTCGGTATCTCGAATCACCTCGGGAGCTAAATTTTATTTCGAGTTATCGAAATTTCCAGATATAGAGAATATCATTTTTGAGCATGTATGGCAGATAATTGAGTCATGTTTCTACGGGCTTATAAAAAAAAAACCAAACCCCATGGCACTACAGCCCTTGAAGGGTCTTGGCCTACCAAGCGACCGCTGTTCAGCCCGAAGGCCTGCAGATTGCGAGGTGTCGTGTTGTCAGCACGACGAATCCTCTCGGCCGTTATTCTTGGCTTTCGAGGCCGGGGCCGCTATCTCACCGTCAGATAGCTCCTCAATTCTAATCACGTAGGCTGAGTGGACCTCGAACAAGCCCTCAGCTCCAGGTAAAAATCCCTGACCTAACCGGGAATCGAACCCGGGGCCTCCGGGTAAGAGGCAGGCACGCTACCCCTACACCACGGGGCCGGCGACAATATTTTGAACAGTACTTAAAAATATACAAACCAACTCTATTTTACAGCTTCACTTTAATCATAACACTTATTATAGAAATTTGTTAGAAGATAGGATACAGTACATACAGTAGTGTATCTCAGCCGAGATTCGTAGATGGAGCTTGTCATCCGCGACTTTGGGGGTTGCTTTCTACGTGACCGGTAATTAATTCGTACCCGAGAAACAGCGAGGCGTCGCCAATTTCCTGATCTCTAGAAGTTTTAGTTTTTGGCTCCCATCATATTAGCTTCCAGCATCACTGTAAACGTTTCTTTACTTGTTAACTGTTCCTTACAAACCACAAATGTATTGCACAGTAAAAGTTGTACACAAAATTCGAGTTACAGAGTATGTTTTGCTTCAAGGGAGGAAATGTTTGCTTCGAGAAATCGAGAAATTCGAAATCGACCCTGCCGGGAATAGAATTCCTAGTAATAGAGAAATAAATACACGTGAAGAATAGGACAAACGGCAAGAAAATTTAAGTTACTTCGAGATACTGAAAATTCGAGTAATGGAGGTTCGAGATATCGAGGTTCAACTGTATTTCAACTCCAGACAAATACCTGGATAGCGCCTTTCTCATAGGCTGTGGTGGCCACTTCCTCAATTTTGTACCTAATCTGTGTCATACTTTCCTATGAAACCCGTTCTTCCACAGTTATTAACTTGATCTAAAATCAAAAGTTAGCTCCTACAGTTGACCATTTATCTCAGTAAGAAGAAAAGTCTCTTGCAAACTCAAAATATGAATTGTCATTAAAAAAAAAATTAACGAGGAAACCATCCAAATTCAAGGCAGAAAATATTGTTGATATTGTTGAAAGCGCCGTACAACGTCTAGTTCGCATGCGTACTATTTATTAGTTGCTAATAAAATTCCTTGCCCACAGGAGAACGATGGTAACTCCTTCAGTGTGGTAAATCATTCAGAGTGATCAGATGTGTAGATACTATTGAAGAACGAAAACTCAACCATGATACACAAACATTTCATCCACTTTCGGGTTTATTCACCCTACCGTTTTAGATTGTATACGTAAACAACAAAAATTGCTGAACACATGCTGGAGGCCTGGGTCGTCATGGTAGTAGTGAAGCATTGTTGGCAGCCTGCGTGGCTGATGTAGCCTATCCGTGCTGATGCATGTATTAGTAAATAATTGTAGCTTGGAGGTAAGAGGGGAAGCGCTTGGTACTGCCCACATTATACCGCAAGGTGAAGAGAAAATTCACAGAAAACCAAAAAGCTGCGTAGCGTAGTTGATTATACACTCGCCTTATGTCTTCTAGGTTAAGAGATTGTATAACAGCTCAGTCGGTTGGCATTAGAAATGCTGAAATGAGACAGACCCATGTCCGTACATTTACTAGCACGCTAAAAATCCCTTTGCAGAGCAAAATTCCAGCCCCCCGCTGTTTCTTAAAAATGAACAGCAACTGAAGGGACGTTCGATCAGCATTACTACTACCGCTACCGCACGAGGATGTCCGTGAGAGGGATTCTAAACAATTATCCTCTCTGTGGTCCTGAGGGACAATGCACCCTTTTCTGGACAATGCACTAAATCAAGGCAAAACCGGCAACTGTACATGGGCTGATCGGTCGGGAAGTTACGGTACTATGTCCACCCCTTAACTTCGGCGATGGTATAGAACAGGGCCTCTCAAACGCCCAAAATCTCACGCGTGCAGAGCGAGGCGCAAGAGCTCCGTGCACTGTGCATCGGTGTCGCTCGGTGCCGCTCGGTATGGCTCGGAACAACGCTTCGTCTCTGGGCTACTCGGCTATGCTCGGCTATGCTCGGCTCTACTCGGCTATACTCGGCTCAACTCAGCCCGGATTTGGAGCGCTACGGCGCAAGTGGGGGAGAGGGAGACAGGCGGAGCGAGCGAGAGAGGCGTGAGGAAAGAGAGAGTTAGCGCTATTGCTCCAAATCGATGAGTGGGGGTCTGCACTCTGGTCAACCAAGCCAAGTCGTCTTTTGCACCGTGCACAGTGCATGCACCACGCGCATGCACCCTGAGAGGCCCTGGTATAGAAGAACCCTTTCTGGAAGAACAAGAAATGGGACGGGGGTAAAGTAAACAACCCTACAGGAAGTTCTCAAGAACACTACGTTTGCTAACGAAAGTATAAGTGAAGAATCGATACTATGAGATCACTTAAAAGGGGAAGTAATATAATTATTTCCATGTCCTGATTTTTATTTAATTTCGTTACAATTTCAGTCAGAATATGTAAGAAATGTCTCAGCACTGCGTCGACAATCGCCCGATTCACACCACGAGTCCAGTGAGGAATACTCGACAGGTCGAATGATCTGTTAGGCAGATACTGACACTTGTAAGTCTTAAAGTCAGTCATCACACAAGACGTACGACCCTTTTTATGATATTAACGATATTCGCGTAAATTTTAACTCTTTTTTTTTGCTAGGGGCTTTACGTCGCACCGACACAGATAGGTCTTATGGCGACGATGGGATGGGAAAGGCCTAGGAGTTGGAAGGAAGCGGCCGTGGCCTTAATTAAGGTACAGCCCCAGCATTTGCCTGGTGTGAAAATGGGAAACCACGGAACACCATCTTCAGGGCTGCCGATAGTGGGATTCGAACCTACTATCTCCCGGATGCAAGCTCACAGCCGCGCGCCTCTATGCGCACGGCCAACTCGCCCGGTAAATTTTAACTAGAGCATGGCACACGTTTCGACTCCAGTACATCATACAAATATGGAATACTGACTAATTGATGGCGGAAAATAACCGCAAAATACTTAACGATATTACCGTTTTAACTGCAAAATGCATGGCATTTCCCGTTTGATTCTGCCCTCCGATGTTACTATATCATCATTCTGAGTCTAGAATGAGCATCGACGGCTGTATGACGGCAACATCACGCAAGGAAAGTTCCTATAGGTAGCCATTTTCTCGTAATATAAGTTACCACTACTCTTGGGGTGATTAAAATGTTAAACCTTAAATTAAGTAATGTTGCTAATAAGTTGTTTAATTTTTGTATGGCTATCTATAGTCTGATGCAGTCCTCGTAAGGCATTTTTAACAAACTGCTTTACGTCGTACCGACACAGATAGGCCTTACGGCGACGATGGGATAGGAAGGGGCTAGGTGTGGGAAGGAAGCGACCGTGGCCTTAAATACGGTAAAGCCGTAAAGCATACACCTGGTGTGAAAGTGGGAAACCACGGAAAAGCATCTTCAGGGCTGCCGGCAGGTTCGAACTCACTATAGCTACGTGACCCAAACCGCGCGACCACTTGCTCGGTCCTCGTAAGGCAGATCCTCCGACGAAAGTGGGCAGTATTTGCCGTATAATAAGAAACCGCGTGTTATTGTGGTGGAGAATAGTGCTGTGTGTGGTGTATGAGTTACACGAATAGTGGGGAACGCGCGAACACCCAGTCCCCCGAGCAAAGGGAATTAACAGTTTAAGATGAAGATCCCTCGAAGCGGCCGGGAATCAAACTCGAAGTTTTGAGGATCGAAGGCCTCTCAGCCATAGAGCTCTACATATCGCTAATAGCTATCAATCCCTTCATATGAGGGGAACTTTGACGAAAACGAACGGAAAGGTTAACTGTACGTATTACTTGTTATCTTTCAAGACCGCCTTCCAACGGAGGTAGCCCCATAGGAGTCAGTGTATTCACTAACAGAAATTTTATATAATAGCTATAGCAAATCGAACTCAAATATTTGGATAGAGATGGTGGTGATTTCAGATTTGGCAGGATTTCTTCAGCACCGCCACTACAATATAATCTCTAAGACACGATGGTAAGCCGACTAGATACGTATTAAGGATTTATATCACGTTCCTATGGTTCGAGTTCCAGGAAAGATTGGAGGATCCATGCTTAAGATCACGATGTTAGCAATCACGTAAACCTACAAGCTGTATCTTGATATGAACATTCAAACGTAGTGTGCTAACAATTTTAAACAATCATGTACCTTTGATTATTTTAACCACGATGGTTCAACTTTGTCCATATTGACTTACATTCAATCTATGAAAACACTGTTCCCCCTTGCGTACATGTTTCGAGATCTCAACTGTTCCCTTCCTCAGCGGTGCATAACTAACTAACCAAACTAACCCCATGGCACTACAGCCCTTGAAGGGTCTTGGCCTACCAACCGACCGCTGCTCATCCCGTAGGCCTGCAGATTACGAGGTGTCATGTGGTCAGCACGACGAATCCTCTCGGCCGTTATTCTTGGTTTTCTAGACCGCGGCCGCCATCTCACCGTCAGATAGCTCCTCAATTCTAATCACGTAGGCTGAGTGGACCTCGAACCAGCCCTCAGGTCCAGGTAAAAATCCCTGACCTGGCCGGGAATCGAAACCGGCGCCTCCAGGTAAGAGGTAGGCACGCTACCCCTACACCACGGGGCCGGCAGCGGTGCATGACATCAAACACAAATCTTTGGACTTGACACATTTGTACAATACAGGCATCAATAAAACAAATTAGACATAAAATCTTGAAATCGTTAAAACATCCCTTTTGTGTCTAAAATGTTCACTTATCCTTCACTACGTTCACTTTGTCACTTAGTAAAAACTTTCTAAATATTTCAAATCAAAAAAAATGAATAAAATTTAATAAGTTAGTCATTGTATACAATCATTTGAAAGGCTGTTTGCTCTGTTCTTGAAAACTTCTCCTTTTCTTAAATCCTTATTTACACCTAAAAAGGAAAAGCATTATATTCAAATTTCTTAATCTGTAATTCAGTTCCAATACTTGATTAATCCTTTAATTTTTTCAATAACCTTATTTGATTCCAAATAGTCCATGTAAATATTCGCCAGAATACCCGACGCTAGGAAACCCAAGAATTATTCTCTAATGTATAAGCTAAAGACTTGATAAAGTATTCAATCTCTCTTTTAATTCACCCTCTATGTTCTGTTAAATTCCTTCTAACAATATTTATCGTTTCAAAGATGGGGATGTTGGGGTACAAGTCTTTAATGTCGGGACTATGAATTGTGTAATTGTGTAATAGTGAAGGATAAATGGACTTTTAGACACAAAAGGATGTTTTAACAATTTCAAGATGTTATTTCTAATTTGTTTTATTGATGACTGTATTGTACAAATGTGTCGAGTCCAAGGATTTTTCTTTGATGTTATGCACCGCTGAGGAAAGGAGCAGTTGAGCTTTCGAAACATGTACGGGACGTAATATAATAAAATATGAAGTATTGAGAAGGCGGAAAAATGTTTTCATAGATTGAATCATGTACCTGTAAAAAAACAGTAGTTTCTCGTTAAACATCCAAAAAATACAGTAAAAATACAATCGATTCTTTCATGAAGAAAATGGCACCTGTCCTGAAGACTGAGCTTGGCACAAATCCGAGAAGGGCTCGCCACGTTCACACACACGCATACTAATCGGGTTTCCGTGGAACATTTTGTGTCACTGGCATCATGTGTACAGGCACATATCCAATGCAAAATTTCCCATTCCTATCATGAGGAAGGCATTGGAAGCATACATTAGTATTCATTGTAGTGAGTGAAATGACCCAAATAGTACGATACGCACTCCTTTTCTCACCACGCTATTATCTAATAGCTGGGTTTCCGTTATTGAAACAGAAAGCAATTCAACATAAAATCATGGGTGGTAATAGTTCCTGAAAGAAATAATGAATGAAAGAAAGAAAGAACGAAATTGCTGCAGAAGTTGTAGCATGTTACTGAATCAAAGCAGCGACGTGCTCTACGCAACGTCAAATACGATAAACAGGTAGATGAACATTCACAAAGCTCAGTCAATGGTCAACCATACAGATTAGATAAATACATGCATGACTTCATTGTGCCTTTCAGCGTCCAGACTGCAATGTGCCTTTCAGCGTTCAGTCTGTAAGCCTGTGTGAATTAACAGAGTAGGCCAACAGATTAAAGAACCAAAAAGAAACAATATCACATTATTTTAGTACGGTATTCAGTACAGAGAGAAGTGAGCATCTGTGGGTACGGGGACCATACGTCCCGAAAAAATCGGCACACTCCCGATTTAAAGGAGCATGTCCCGGCATCCGACATATTAATAAAAGTGTCCCGAGTTTTAAGTTCGAAAAAATCAATAATAATTCTCTGAAAAATATGCGTAATTAAACGAAAAATACATTCTGTTTTGAAATATCATTTTAACAAACTGTAGCCTTTTATTTGGGTAGTGCAATTGACTTTTCCTAAGTACGCAACTAGCACAGCAGATGATTTTCCAGCCTATGTCGGCAGCTCAGTGCTTGTTTTACAGGTGGCGGGCAACGCTCTGTGTGCGTGTGTCAGTGTGTGGCGGGATACTACCCCTGCTACCCACTCCCATCAGTTTTGAAGGTCACACTCAAGACGAGACGACGCGAATCAGATACACCTGTTCCTGCTAGTCTAGAGTCTAGTTAGTTGTTAGTAGCAAGTGTCAAATCAAAGAAGAAATACTCAAATAGCGTCTGTGATTTGACTGTGGTTTTTACTGTACAGCCATCCGCACTTAAAAAACTGGGCGGGACCGTGCGTATAGCGAGTGCTGCCATCTGGTGGCTTAATCTGAAGTAACTGGTAGGAGCGGTAGGAGCATTTGTCACCATCGAGTTATTGAATAATGTTTTTTATTTTACTAGCTGTAAGTCTTTGACTGTTCACATTGCTTACTGCGGTAGCCTACATTTTGATTAGGTTCTTTCAGCATAATATTCTCTACGCATGAACGATACTCACAGTACCGTACCAGTAAACGCAGTAAATGTCACGTGAACTGTTCCATGCACGGTTGTAATTATACCTACTAAAACAGCCCACCAGGAACGAAAATTTTTCCTTTTCCAGCCGCAGCTGCCCATAAAATCATAAGGGAAGCATGGATGACATCTTTAAAACGTTCAAAACTTGGTGGAAAACTGTGGGTTCCTGCCAGTAATTCCAGAATCTGCATCCGACACTTCACTGATGGAACACCTACCAGAGACCCTGATAGCCCTGGATATAAACCTACTTTGCATATGTTACCGGGAAGAACTAATGAGGACGAAATACAGAGGAATCTGACAGTCAGGTACAAGAGCAGGAAAGGGAGACAAAGTGAAATGCAAGAAAACATGAATTCTGTTCCTGAATCACAATCTCTCCGAACTGTTTGTAGTACCACGGTATAGGTATTCAGACTGATAATTTACCATTTTCATATGACCGGGGAAATGTAAATGTACTATTCTGTAATTTATATTTGCTCAGTGATAATTCAAAATGTGATTCAGAAACTCTGACGATTTTACACACGAACGTGTTAGGCAAACAAAACACGTACGGAAGCGCTGCGACGTAGCAGAAAAAAAAATAGTTGTAAGGTAGTAAAGTATGTATCCATATTACTCTCTTCAAGTAAAATATTTTTTACTTTTTCTTAATTTACCGCAGATTTTACACGTTATTTGAGTAAAAACAATTATTATCTTCCATTTGGGACAAATGATACCGTGACATTTCGTGGATCGGATTCGTACACGTAAGCAAAGGATCTTCTTATCTTGATGTTAATATTATATGGGGGTTCGACTAATATTTGTCTCTCTCAAACATAAACCAGATACTTCTTTTGAAAGTTTTTCTTCCACCTGATACATGTGATGGCTATCATTAAGCTCTCTTCCTTTCCTCAAAGTAGAATTCCTAAAATACTGAAAACTCCACATAATTTTCTGAAAACCCACAAGAATAACAGCATTCGACATAGCTGAATAATTCAAATTATACGTATTCACAACACATTTCAATAAGTAAACAACGACAGCTGATGTTATTCTGGTGTTTCTCCTACCGATGAATAATCGTCTCTTCCGCTAGGGGCGCTGCGGTCGAAAATTTGTTGTTACGCACGGTCCCTTATCCTTTCTTAAAGAAGCGTGAAAATAACCCGGATGTTGCATTTTCTTCTCAATGTTCAAGTGAGATTAATATCGCACATGGTGGCGTTTCTGATATCAAGCTTCATTTGAAGACTAAAAATCATTTGGCTGGTGGCAATGTCATCATCAATGAGTAAGTTTGTTACTAGGAATGAATCAGAAAAAAAGAGATTTTATCAAGAGAAGCAGTTTTTGCATATCATACTGTAAAACACAATCATAGACTCAGACCGTTAGATTGTGCATCAACGTTAATTTCAACGTTGTTTGATCAAAAATTATCTTCAGCAAGAACAAAAAGTGAAGCTACTGTTAAAAATGTTTTAGTTCCTAATTGTCAAAAACAACTGATGCAGGAACTCAGGGAAACCTCTTGCTTTGCACTGAAGGTAGACAGTTCAAAGCATGGTGTTCAAAACCTAGTACCGATCGTTGTGAGATATTTTCATGTACCCGTGGAATAAATGTAAACGGTTTTAGAACTTGAAACATTGCCAGGGGAACAATATGACCAACTAAACAATTATATATTTTCAATTTTAAGCCGCAATAACCTGGTTAGCAAATTAGATGGAATGTCAGCAGACAACACAAACACCAATTTCGGGGGTGCAGAAAGAAAAGGAAAAAATAACCTGTTTTGTAAATTATCGGCAAGTACTGACAACCTTAGTTGACTCATATTGTAACTTCATTAACAATGCTGATGATATACCCTTCCTATTGATGCTGAGGTTATTATTGTTAAACTTTTAAAGTATTTTCATATATACACTGTCCGAGTGGAAAAAATGAAAGAGTTTTGTGACTTTATTGGCGTGGAATACAAAAACATCTTATCTTACTCCAACACTCAATGGCTGAGACTTTTGCCAGCTTTAAAGCGTCTCCTTCAATTGTCTGAACTCCTTAGAAACTACTTTGCTCCTCAATCGAATCCTCCCGTGGTATTAAAACCATTCTTTGACGACCGAAAAGGAAAACTTTGGCTTTGGATTCTACACACTGTATCTTCAATGTTTAATGAAACTGTCAAGAAGATGGAAGGTGATAAAGTGTCAGCAACACATGCAATTAATGAATATTTGCTTTTGTACAAGAACTTGGTTGACAGAAAAGCATCCTCGTTTCTACCTATAAAAGTGAAAGAGATACAAAGGAAAATTACAGCTGCAGGTTATGACTGTGCCTTACAAATCCTGAAGACACAGTTTGTTCATTTTATGATCAGTGTATAACTTACCTACAACTCTGGAAGTCAAACGTAGACTCCTTGAGTCAGTTATCCTGGACGGATCTGAAGAAATCACAAAAGTGGGAAGAATTAAAGGGAAGTTGGACTTTGTTTCAAATAGTATGCCACCCATTTCAGTTGACAACTTGTTTAATGAATTGAGTGTGCTAAATACACAGCTCTCTGATAGCACATTAGCAGAATGAGCAGAAAAGAATATTTCAACAGAACAAAGATGGCTACTTGTGTTCCAGGATTTGAGTAAAAAATGACACCCAAGTCCCTAACCTCACGATGTTTGTCGAGTTCGTTCTTCCCCTGCCAGGGACTAACGCTTCTGTGGAACGAGCATTTTCATTTATCAATAACTTTTGGGGCCCAAAATAATCTTCAATGTCAACTGAATGTGTAAAAGCGAACTTGATCTTGCAAATGAATTGTGCACAGACATGTACGACCAAATTAGAAAAAACAATACTTTGTTGAAACCATTGGCGTCGACGAAAAAATACGAATGGAGTAAGAAGAGCAGCAGTGATCAACCATCATGTTCCACGACCCTGACCTAGTTCGTAAAGACTTCAGGCGCTTGTAAAGACTCAGTAAGATTTTTTGTTATTGTAATCATAAGATGTAAAGTAAGAAACTTAAAAATAAACTTACTGACGTTTTCTTTTTGTTTCTCACAAAACTTATACGGTACTTGCATAAATAAATAAAAAACACTAAAATAAACTTTGTGTTCATGTATCCCTCTGTACTGGATTTTTGGTGGATCGATTTTTGTGGAACTTCTTAAAATTAAATTTTGTGAAAGGCCATACCTTTAATTTAAAAAAACTCTATATGTTAGAGTCAAACTATAATTTCTCTATTCTCTATCCCCCTCCCTTCCCCACCAACAAGGCTGTCCCGATTTTGACTGTCAAAAATATGGTCACCGTATCTATGGGTCAAGTGAGAAGACCACCTATACGACTTCCTGTATAGAGCTGTCTACTTTCGTGCTGAAATTCTTATGTTATGCATCCTGCCTGATTGGAACGTACACGAATGAAGCCTCAACGCAGCCAAATGTATTGTTGTGGTGGGATGGTTGTCATAGCACACGATGTAACCTCAATTAACAGTCACAGCATAAGTCGTGCTAATGAAACTACAAGAGTAAGAATACAATAGAACGCCTTTTGGTTCACTGCGTAGCTGCCAGCACCGAGGCCGCAAAGTCATGTGACATATGAATGTCAGTGTCCTATGTTCTAGATGTGTTATGTCCGCATATTCCCCATCTAAGGTTTTACACGGAAATACAGTACTAACGTTTCAAGATGTATGACTTAATGGTGTTAACTAGCAGAGACGGCGAATATGTTTTGCTGTTGAAAAAATGAAAATCCACAGCCTGTTTCCAGTAATTCGGCCGGGTCAGGAATGGAATGAATGAAGCCCCATCTAGCGGCGAGGATAGGAATTGTAGCGGCTGCCGAAGCCTGTCGCACTCCTCTGGGGCAATGATTAATGAAGGACGGATGAAATGAAATGATACTGGAGAGTGTTGCTGGCATGAAACATGACAGGGAAAACTGGAGTACCCGGAGAAAAACCTGTCCCGCCTCCGCTTTGCCCAGCACAACTCTCACATGGACTGACCGGGATTTGAATCACGGAACCCAGCGGTGAGAGCCGGCGCGCTGCCGCCTGAGCCACGGAGGCTCTATGTTTTGCTGCTCTGGCTGGTAAAAAGAATTCATGAAGGGAAGATATTTTTCATCGCACTCAAGGTTTTCAGCTTCGAAAGGGCTAGACAAGAGGACCTGACCTTAATTACGACACAACCCCAGCCTGGTGGGGGAAATCGGAAACAACGGAAAACTTTGAAATTACTCGCTACCTTGTCTTTAGAGAGCAATGCCTTTATACACGTGAACCATCAATGGAATTAAAAATGTACGGTATAGTTTATATTTGTTCTTCTTTCTTTCTTTCTTTCTTTCTTTCTTTCTTTCTTTCTTTCTTTCTTAATCTGTTTACCCTCCAAGGTTGGCTTTTCCCTCGGACTCAGCGAGGGATCCCACCTCTAACGTCTCAAGGGCAGTATCCTGGAGCGTGTGACCTTTGGTCGGGAGGATACAACTGGAGGAGGACCAGTACTTGGCCCAGGCGGCCTCACCTGCTATGCTGAACAGGGGCCTTATGGGGGTTGATAAGAATGGAAGGCATAGACAAGGAAGAGGAAAGGAGGCGGCTGTGGCCTTAAGTTAGGTAGGCCTACCATCGCATCATTTGCCTGGAGGAGAAGTGGGAAACCACGGAATATCACTTCGAGTGGACCCCGTTCCAGCCCCCGTACCACTTTTCAAATTTCGTGGCAGAGCCGGGAATCGAACCCGGGCCTCCGGGGGTGGCAGCTAATCACACTGAGCACTACACCACAGAGGCGGACATATTTTTTCTATCAGACAAACAATTTTGAAATTTCTGGGATGAAAACATGACCAGAGAGAAATTTAGCCTCGAATAATTTAACACATTACCAATGAAAACGACCAATTTTTGTGCGGACATTTAAATTAACCCATGATTCGCCGGATATACTGCAACCTCGGTCTTCCTCGATATCACTTGCCCGCTACCCTTCCTTTCATTATCAACTTTAACAGTTACTCATGATTCTGTAATGTGTCCAACAAGATCAACAATAATACATTTACTAATTTATCTCCTCCATCACTTCCTCGTTTTTCATTGTATCAGTTGTCCGGCTCCATGGCTAAATGATTATCATCCTGGCCCGGGTTCGATTCCCGGCCGAGTCGGGGATTTTTAATTTCGTTAGTCAATTCCTATGGCTCGTGGGCTAGGTGTCTGTGCCGTCTTCAACATTATAATTTATCATAGGTAGGGCTCCATCCCTCACAGGCGCGCAGGTCGCCTATTAGGCGTCAACTCGAAAGACCTACAACTAGGCCGCTCCGGAGGCCACACGCCATTATTATCAGTTTAATTTATCTTAAGCATTTTCCAGCAATACCACACTTTAAACAAGATCAGCCATCTTTCCGCTTCGGCACCCATCGTCCACTTTTCACGGCCGTGCAATGTTATACTCCATTTTCTCGTTGTAGCTTTATACTATCGGAGCATTTTCCATTTTCTAAGGTGACTGGTCCTTCATTGGCTGCTCATGGTGAAGTTGAAAGTCTGCTATAATCATTTTGTGAACACCGGCAACGACTTCTTAAAATGTAGCTCTTATCTCCCATGGATCACATTTCTATTCAGAGACAGATGCCTTCTGTAACACACACAGGAGGTAAACTTTCCCTCGTTCTCCTGCGGACAAGATTTTCGATTAGCAGCTAATGGTATTGAACATGTGAACTAACTAGACATCGTGGGATGCCTTCAACGATACTAATAATATTGTGATTTCCCGACCTCAAAATGGGACGAGTTCCTAGTGAAGAAATTATAACAATATGATGCGTTTTGTGTAGTGATTCTCACCAATCCGAAATATGCATGGCAACGATAACCTCAATATTAGGCCCCATAAAACAACAATCTTTATTCACAGATATGGAACATTATGTAGTATAACTCACTAATAAGTAAGGGCGAAAATAATTTTAAGTTTAGTATTATGTTTTGTTTTTATATTTGTTCAGTTTTGTTTCTTTGTTCCTTAGGTATTGTATATTTCTAATTAGTAGATTCAATTCATTGATATGTAAGCCGTACTGTATACCTTCTAATGAGTTTGTTGGTTGTTTGTCGGCCCGTTTTTGTTTTGGTTTTATTTTAGTTTGGTTTTGTTAGTTTGTTTGTTTTTGGCTGCTGACGTACAGTAGATTTGGAAGAGGTGGAGATAGGCCTGTCCTATCTCAAGCTAAAGTGTTGATTCGGTACGTCTGCACATGTAAAGTAGAGTAAAGTAGTGAATAGTGTTAGGTTAGAGGAAGTAAGTTGTCAATGAGACAGTGAAAGATGAGCCGAGTTATGGAATCCGTCTCGGCAGTGAAATACAGGTGTGACAGCCTACATGTGGAGCTAGGCAATCCGCACACATGTGGGTTGTTACAGGAAGGAGTGGTGAGGAAATAACATTGACAGCTTAAAGGGTCTATGAGGTATCGGTTCCCGAGCCTCATGAGACATGTCTGGTCGTGGCATCCCAGGGAAGGGTGGTAGCAGTTCCTCACCAGGGGTGATGTCGCGGCCGGACAGATTTAGGATAGATTTAGTATATATTTATGTAGTAAAGTAGTTAGTTTAGTTAGGTGGTGTGTTGCATGTGGAGCTGGCGATCCGCCCATGTGCAAGATGCTACAAAGTAGATTTAGAAGTAGTTAAGTAGTATATTCATGTAGTAAGTAGTTAGTTTAGTTAGGTGGTGTGTTGCATGTGGAGCTGGCGATCCGCCCATGTGCAAGATGCTACACAGTAGATTTAGAAGTAGTAAGTAGTTAGTGTCTAGCTATAAATAGTCTGTGAGTGTTTTATTTTGAATTGCATATTGGAACATTGTAACTGGGAGAAAGCCTGTTATGTTCAGTTCAATAAATTCAATAAAACAACAATCATCGTCATCATCATCATTATCATCGTCGTCGCAGGCAAATACTGGAGCTGTACCTTAATTAAGGCCACGGCCACTTCCTTCCCACTCCTAGCCCTTTCCTCTCCCATCGTCGCCATAAGACCTATCTGTGTCGGTGCGTCGTAAAGCCAATTGTAAGAAATCACCATCAAAGATGCAGTCCAGTTAAGGACTTTTCCAATCATTTGCACGAATTATTTCTACACCAATGTCCACGGTCAGCATTTAGTTCTCACTTTGTATTTTCTTCGCTTTAATTTAAAATTTCCGACTTCATCATGGAAATTAGCTCTTAGCTAAAATTGAATAACTCACAGGGTATTAAGTGATAACGTCCTGACAGACTAACCGTGAGAACAGCACATCGTACATTTCCCACCATTAATACGCACAGGTACAGCCACTCTTATTTCCCAACAGGACTTCGGCAAATAAATCGTGTAGTCATTGTATGCAAATTTTCCGTGTGTACAAATTACTAGAAGTAATTGATTCGATCAAAATGCATGATCTGAATTACGGTATGTAAATCGAACTCTCTTTACAAAGGTGTAAGTGATTATTGTTTAATTCTACACCGAAGCTAGGAATATCGCTGTCGCCAGATGCACTCACTGTAATTGCACGTGTGGCAAACTGCAGCCTAATCATCATGCAGTTGTATTTTCAAAGCCTGATAATAACGTCACAGCAATATTCACCTGAGAATATGTCAATATTCCAAAGCGATCACAATCTTTATTATAGTAAAAATACTCGTGATACATTTCAAAAAGCACACAATGCGTTGTAACGAGTTCTTTCTTAAAGGACTAAGTCGAATGGCTAACTCCTTAACATAAAACTCCAATTACATTCCCATGCCAGATACCTGTGAGTCCTCAGTATCTTTCAATTAGAAATTCCACTGCCACTTAGCTGCCTGATATTTATTGCAAATTCGATTATCAGATGGAATACACTAAGGAAAAAAGTGCTTTAGGTCCCGGTGGTCGCTCCCAGTATGGAGTTTTTACTACGCCAGTGCTAGGCCGCACTCAGATCATCAACGACGATGCTGCTGTTCATTATTAAGTGTGAATTAAAATAGCAACTAGAACATGGGGGCCATGTACCACACGCTTCCATCTTGAATTCATACTGGATAGTTAGAAAGGGATTATACAGTATGCCCCACTCGCTACCGAACACAGAGTTTCCCCCATAATTTCAACACTAATGAAGATTACTGTACAACGAAATTTGAACAAGAATACGTTCTAGCGCCTAACTGTTGCGACACGGAGCAGCCGCAAGTCAGCCAGCTTGACTTTTGCCAGCCTACCTCTGTTGTCCTCCCTGTCATTTGGCTGAGGGGCTTACACAACAATGTACAGTTGGTTGTTGTTTGTGAGTGTCAATGCATTGCGGGGTGCATGTGAATTCAATATAGGATAGTTGGAAAATGAATGGATATACTCCGTAGAAGCGAGTGTTTATTGTCCGCAATTATTGGAAAACTGAATCGATAACGCCATGTCAACAGCAATTTCTTGAGACGTTTGGAGGCCGACATCCACCGAGGAAGTCCACCATTTGAGCCTTGTCGAAGAAGCTGGAAACCAATGGGACTTTACTGGACGACTGTGCAGGAGGTCGTCCAAACATGTCGAAGACATTCAGGCAGTGCAGCGGAGGTACTGAGAATATGGTGCGCCGGGTTGAATTTTGTCTACACACAGATGGTGGCCACTTCCAACACATGTCATGATGACACATCCTTTACAAAATGAGGAGTCCTGTGCAAATTTCGTTGCAATATCTCCATTGGTATTGGAATTATTGAGAGAATATATATATATTGCTATTTGTTTTACGTCGTACGGACACAGATATGTATTATGGCGACGATGGGATAGGAAAGACCTAGGAAGTGGAAGGAAGCGGCCGTGGCCTTAATTAAGGTACGGCCCCGGCATTTGCCTCGTGTGAAAATGGGAAACCACGGAAAATCATATTCAGGGCTGCCGACAGTGTGGCTCGAACCCTCTATCTCCCGATTATTGGATACTGGCCGCACTTAAGCGACTGCAGCTATTGAGCTCGGTATTTGAGAGAATAACGGGTAGCGAGTGGGGCACTCTGTATGACAATCTATAATATCTAACAAATAGCATCCATGTTTTGTCACTGCAACAGCAATGCACCTTAGTGGAGATAACTGGCAGCAGAAGAAATTGAGCACACCTTAACAATAAGTCAGTGAGTGCAATGTTACTGTTAAATTTTCCGGCTTGAGACATTTTAGGCCATCACATTTACTTTTCTTCCAGTTCGGTGATATTAGGTTATCCGACGTCAGGGACCATTCTCCCCACCTTTCATGGCTTCCTTTTCTCATTACACTTCTTCACGCTTTCTATCACATTTCGATAGTCATTGCCATTATCTTCTTGATTAACATGGGATGATGATCACGCGATTTTGCATCGTATAAATAAAATCACAACAAACTAAGACCATCCTCGCCAGTCATCTTATTATGACGATTGGACAACACTTCCATTTCAGCCATGTTCGGCGTTGATGGATTAGTACTTCGTTCTTTCTTTCTTAATCCGTTTACCCTCCTGAGTTGGTGTTTCCCTCGGACTCAGTGAGGGATCTCACCTCTACCTCCTCAAGGGCAGTGTCCTGGAGCGTGAGACTTTGGGTCGAGGAGACAGAACTGGAGAGGAGGACCAGTACCTCGCCCAGGCGGCCTCATCTGCTACGCTGAACAGGGTCCTTCTTGGGGGATAGGAAGATCGGAAGAGATAGATAGGGAAGAGGGAAGGAAGCGGCCGTGGCCTTAAGTTAGGCACCATCCCGGCATTTACCTGGAGAAGTGGGAAACCATGGAAAACCACTTCGAGGATGTTTAAGGTGGGAATCGACCCCCCGCCTTTATACTCGGTTGACCTCTGGAGGCTGAGTACACCCCGTTCCAGCCCTCGCATCACTTTTCAAATTTCGTGTCAGAGCCGGGAATCAAACTCGGGCCTCCGGGGGTGGCAGCTAATCACTACACCACCGAAGCGGACTGGATTACTACTAAAAACCTAATTTCATAAATATTTCTGTTATCATAGTCCGTGAGGCCAAAATGTACAAGACATAAATGATCGGAAACCATAGTTTCCATAACTTATGTACAGTTTTTAGATAGAACTAGTATTTCCGGAGATATATGAAAGTTTGTGAAAAATGTCGACCAAATCTCCGTTAATAATATTCTTTGTATGGTAAAAAGACATGAAACAAGAAACACTGGAAATTATATTTTGCACAATATTTATCATATACAGTTTTTGGATACAGAAAATATTAACAGAGAAACGTCAGTCTCCATGGCTAACTGGTTAGCATGCTGTCCTTTGGAATCAGGGGTCCTGTGTACGATTCCCGGCCGGATTGGGTATTTTAACCTACTTTGGATAATTCCTCTAATTTGGGGACTGGGCGTGTGTGCCGTCTTCAGCATTAACATCCTCTAGACACGCAAATCGCCCATGGGCCTCAACAAGACCTGCACCAGGTCTCTCCGGAGGCCATTATTATTATTATTATTATTATTATTATTATTATTATTATTATTATTATTATTATTATTATTATTATTATTATTATTATTATAACAGAGAAATTTGACATTTCCTGTTTTGGTCCTCTTAATATTGCATCCGCTACTGTCTACTAATAAAATAATGCATAGCCTGATGCACACTCTGGCTATACCTGGACTTAAAACACAGAGTTACCAGAAATTCTATTCAGCGGGTTTTCCGTGATGTCGCCACAAACAAACAAACAAAAAAACA
This sequence comes from Anabrus simplex, assembly GCF_040414725.1. Lineage (NCBI taxonomy): Eukaryota > Metazoa > Arthropoda > Insecta > Orthoptera > Tettigoniidae > Anabrus > Anabrus simplex. The sequence goes on from NC_090266.1 coordinate 156,428,168, forward strand.
CGCAAAAATTTAATTGAATCAACTTTCGACTTTTGCAGACTTAATTCGAGATAAAAAGCAACAATTTGAAGTGTACAAACAAATATAATTTGATGGAAGTATACCGTATGAAGTTTACCGTACTTACGGGCACACTCACTCGCTTGTATTTATGTCTTCTATTATCAAGTACAGGTATATTTATATAGGTAGGCTGAAATACTGACATCCGCAGTTATACCAGCACACTAACAAACCTCATTCTAGGGCAAAATTCCAGCATTCCGATCTCGTAAGACCTACGGGAGGTGAATAAATAATTACATTTTGTAAAGACTACATATATTTTTCCACTTCATGTTTATATCCACACGTCATTTTACATAAAGCATAACAATTACATGACAGTGACCCTCGCTGACAGTGTGTCTGATAGTTACAGTTTTTTGAAATGGAGTGGAAAAATAACATCTCTAGAAAAATAAATCTCTTTTCACATGCAACAATCAATATGAGAGGTTCCATAGGAATGACGTTACTTGTTTAATCTTTATTTCCTTGAATATTATTCCTTTTCCTTTTTTTTTCAAGTATCAATATTCGAGAATCACTGTATTTCACGATACCTTTTTACTCCTACCGGGCGAGTTGGCCGTGCGGTTAGGAGCGTGCAGCTGTGAGCTCATATCCGGGAGACAGTGGGTTCGAATGCCACTATCGGCAGCACTGAAAATGGTTTTCCGTGTTTTCCCATTTTCACACCAGGGGCTGTACCTTAATTCAGGGCACGGACGCTTCCTTCCCATTCCTAGGCCTTTCCTATCCCATCGTCACCATAAGACCTATCTGTGTCGGTGCGACGTAAAGCAAATAGCAAAAACTATATTCCTTTTTCTTTCTTTTCAAGTATCAATATTCGAGGATCACTGTATTTCACGATACCTATTACGACTGCCAACTTAAATGTACCAGTGCCCATAATATTCTTGCCGCACTTTTGACGTAATTACTACAATCAGGTTACAACAGTCCGGTAGTAATGGTCGCCATGTAAAGGGCACGCTACTTGCAACAGGCTGGTTATCTGTGTCACGGTCGGTTCTTGCTGCGCAGCGCCTTGCTGTGCGACCCAGGGGCAAGCACTGGCTAGTGTCTTCACTTTCTGTACCTCCGTGGTTCAAATGCTATTCGTAAGAAACACACAAATATGTTTCTATACGCAGAGTATAACATCAAATAAAGATCCACTCCACACTTTCCTTAAGTAAAGAAATCTCTTGCAAGGTAACACGCCCACCTATAATTTGGAACAGATCCAATTTAATGAAATCTGCAGCACATGGCAAATATGCAATTAAAAGTGATCATAAAGGGCCTATTAAGTCCCCTTTAAATTTATTAATACACTTCAAAGTAAGGTAAGAATTGTATGCATTACTGTTCCCAATCCCGCCTCTATAATTTCTTTTTACTAGTGGTTTAACATCGCACTAAAACATCGCAGGTTTTCGGCGATGTAAGGATGGGAAAGAACCAGGATTGGCTTAATTAAGGTAAAGCCCCAATATTTCCCTGGTGTCAAAAAGGGAAACCAATAATAATAATAATAATAATAATAATAATAACAGCCATTCAATTTCTAAATATAGTTTACTCACTGATTTACTACCGGTTTTCACTGTATTACAACAAAGATGAACACCTGTACTTGTACAGAGTATTTGATGTAACACCACTTATTACCATTAGACTATACAAGTAGCCTACTACTGTACTAGGAGAAATTTCTAGCTGTTGTTATTGTTGTTTGAGCTATCACTCCATAGACTGGTTTGATGTAACTCTCCATGCCATCGCACCTTGTGCGAATCTTTTCATTTCCATGTAGGCCTAACTACTACATCCTTACATCTGTTCTAATCTGCTTGTCATATTCATACCTTGGTTTACCCATACCGTTCTCACCGCCTGCAATTCCCTCAGAAACCAAGTATTATAGGTGTGTTGTTCCTATTTAGCTCTCTCAAAGCGCTGTTGAATTCTGACCTCAATATTGGGTCCCCCATTTCGTCAGCATCAACAGCCTTTTCTTGTTCCACAACCATACCATCTACAACTTTACCTTGATACAACTGTTGGATATATTCCTGCCATCTTTTCCTCCTTGTCTTCTTTCCGTGGTTTTCCATCTGAGCTCTTAATGTTCATACACCTAGTGTTCCTTTCTCCAAAATTTTCTTTGATTTCCCTGTATGTAGCATCTACCTTCCCTAGAACTATACAACTTTCAACATCCTTGCACTTCTCTTTCAGCCATTACTCCTTAGCTGTCCTGCACGCTCTATTCACTCCATTCTTTAACCGCCTGTATTCTTTTGTGCCCTCTTTATTTCTAACATTCTTGTATTTTCGTCGTTCATCAATCAGGTCTAGTATCTCCTGAGTTAGTCCTTGATTCTTAGTTGATCTTTCCTTTCTTACTAACATTTCTTCAGCAGCCCCTAGTGACTTCATTCTTCACGACTGTCCATCCTTCTTCTATTGTGTTTCGTTCAGCCTTTTCATTTAATCCCTGTGCAGCACGTTCCTTGAAACAATCCCTCACACTCTTTTCTTTAAACCTCTCTAGATCCCATTTCCTCGCATTCCTTCATTTCTTCAACTTCAGATGGCATTTCATGACAACACATTTTGGTCAGAGTCCATGCCTGCTCCTGGGAAGGTCTTGAAATCCAACACTTGGTTTCTGAATCTACCCAATCATAATTAAGTCTATTTGATACCTTCCAGTATCTCCAGGTCTCGTCCACGTATACAGCCGTCGTTTATTGTGTTTGAACCAAGTGTTAGCAAGGACTAAATTATGATCGGTCCGAATTCTCCTACTGTATTACCTTCTCTTCCTTGGCCTGCCACTGCATTCCAGTTTCCCATTACAATTAGATTCTCGTCACTTTTTACATTATTGTACACCCATGTTCATAAAAACCAGAACACCTTGAAAGACTAGATAGAAAGTTCTTATTCATAGGACATGTCCATTAGTACGTTCTGAAGAAATGTTCAGCATTTGAACCTTGTCAACCCTCAGGTTCAACGTCCACATCAATATATCGGCGCACCACCAACGACTGGTAAAATGTGCCTGTGGTTCTCGTTATCGCTATAAACCGAAGGTAATGGATCAGTGTGACTCGAGCAGACGTGCAGGATGTCCCGCAGACGTATGCGAGAACCGCACTGCCAGTTTGAAAGAAGGCGCATTTTTGGCATGAGAGAATGTGATGCATCCATCCGGGAAATTGCTGCTCGTGTGAGACGACGTATGTCGGCAGTGCAACGGGTGTATACAGAATGGTTTACAGAAGGCCGTAGAACACGACAAGATAGTCTGGTCACATCACCCAGACCAGCCGCCCCCCCCCCCGCCCCGAGGCGATCGACACCTAACCCGAATGGCATTGCAGGACAATCTGCGTCCTCCTCGGCTCTGGCGCAACAGTGGAACAATGTAACACATCGTACACTATCAGGAGTGACAGTCCGTTGGCGTCTATCACTAATGTAAATAAACCTGTTAGACTGCAATGGTGTATGGAACGACGTCACTGAGGACAAGAATGGCAGCAGACAGTGTTTTTGGACGAATTCAGGTTCTGTTTGTTTGAAAATGATGGCCGCATTTCGGTTCGCCGCAGACAGGGGAGAGGCATCACATCGACTGCACTCGCACAAGGCATACAGCGCCTACTCAATGCCTTATGGTGTGGGGTGCTATGGGGTACAACCACAAATCACAAGCTGGTGCGTGTCCAGGGCACTATGACCAGTTTGACCTATGTGAATGACATCCTGCGACCCGTAGCCATACCCTTTCTGCATGATACCCGAGACGCCATATTTCAGCAGGACAATGCGCGACCACATGTTGCTGCACGAACTCGTGCCTTCTTGTTGTCACAGGATGTCAGGTTGTTGCCCTGACCCGCCCGATCACCGGACTTGTCGCCAATCGAAAATGTATGGGATATGGTGAAACGACGGGTACGGCGCTGCGACCCAATGCCAACCACCAAAGATGAACTGTGGAACCAGGTGAATGCAGCATGGATGGCTATACCTAGATCCCCGCACAGATGCGGATATTCGCGAAGTTAGTGTCTTGGCGGATACAAACTGTACGCCAGTGCGGATAATTTTGCTCATAATCTCCACATAATGATGTTTATTGATTTTCACTCAGGTATACTCTTACCTTTGCTTGTAGTTAGGCGACCCTTAACATTGGTATGGGAGAATGGTGATATGTAAAGAGCATTGAGATCATAAAACCGTAAATCTGACCTAAGCCTAATTGGCTTCTGCCCGCAATTAGTGGAAAGGAGGAACGAAGGTCAATACGTCAGTAGTTGTCGCAAGAGAAAATCCCTCATAAAGCTGTGACTGTAGGGGTTGTGGTGCCAGGCCTACTGTATTATGTTAACAGATCTATCAGTTTCAGTACTTTGGGTGTAATATACTGTAGGTAAATATTTATAATATCCGCGCATAATCGTTTGCGGATGCGGATAACCATTCGCGGATGCGAATGAAAGATGTGCGGATGATATTTTCTATATCCATGCAGGGCTCTAGCTATACCCCAGGACGCCATTCGCGCCTTATACGCGTCGATGCCATCACGCATAAGCCAAGTTATCAGTGCCCACGGAGAAGCAAGTGCCTACTAGGTAACAGGGCACATGCTGGACCTAGGTGATTGAAATGCTAATCGTTTCTGCAGAACATACTAATGAATATGTCTTGTGAATATGAACTTCCTTGCTCTAGACTTTCAAGGTGTTCTGTTTTTTATGAACATAAGTGTACTCAATCTTCTCTCTCTTCATTTATTATCTCGATTTCTTCATCTTCCGCTGAACTAGTAGGCATATAGACCTGCACTATTGTGGTGGGCATTAGTTTGGTGTTTATCTTGACAACAATAATCCTCCCACTTAAGCTGGTCCCAGTAGCTTATCTGCTGCCCTATTTTCTTACCCATTAACAAACCAATTCCTGCATTTCCCGTTTATTTTATGTCGATAATTCTTTAGTCGTTTGACCAAAATTCCTGCTCTTCCTGCCAACGTAATTCACTTATACCAACTACATCTAACTTTAGTCTATCCGTCTCCCTTTTCAGATTCTCTAACATACCACAACGATTCAAACTTCTAACATTCCACGTTTCGACGCGCAGAATGTCAGTATCCATCTTCCTGATGACTGCCCCTTCTCGTGTAGTCCCCACCAGGAGATCCGAATGGGAGACTAGGGTAAAGGTATAGCTGAGACGGGCAACGCATACCCATCGGCATTCAAACATTTCGGCAAACGTTTGATCTCTCGGCCATTTGCTTGCCCAGTACGGGGTGATTTATGACCGTAGTGGGCTTTACCACGGAAGTTCTCATTCCCCAACAGAAATCCACAGAGCTCTGTTGCCAATGCACCTCTTATTACAATAGACGTCAGTCTCTTTTTCCGGCTCGGACAATTCGCACGTGTTTGTTCGCTGTTTGAAAGCCTTGTAATATTCACTTCATTAACTAATATGTGTGAAGTGTATTGTTGTTCATTTAGCTTCATGAAATAATGTGGAGGCCGTGGGAATCAAACCTGGAAATGAACATCATAAGATCCTGAATTAAATCTGACAGTGCACACAAACGATCCTCAACCGAGCATCAGTAGCACTGATACTCCACCAAATAGTACTGGTTTGGTAGCCATGAGTGATACTCAACCTAGTAGTAGTAGAGACTGTGGTAGTAGCAGTTCTGCGAAGAAAAGAAAGGAGACTAAAAATTTAAGCAAGCAAAGTCAACAGCTGATATGTAAAGCATACGAATAGGTTAACGAAGAACAACGTAGGTAAGGGTTATTATATTATTATTATTATTATTATTATTATTATTATTATTATTATTATTATTATTATTATTATTATTATTATTATTTTACACTTGACTTTACGTCGCACAGAACCGGGCGAGTTGGCCGTGCGGTTAGGGGCACGCAGCTGTGAGCTTGCATCCGGGAGATAGTGGGTTCGAATCCCACTGTCGGCAGCCCTGAAGATGATTTTCCGTGATTTCCCATTTTCACACCAGGCAAATGCTGGGGCTGTACTTTGATTAAGGCCACGGCTGCTTCCTTCCCATTCCTATCCCATCGTCTCCATAAGACCTCTCTGTGTCGGTGCGAAGTACAGCAACTAGCAAAAAACCCGCCTTAGAGCAGGAGAATGGAAAACCATGGAAAACCATTCTCAGGACAGCTGACGGTTGGGGCCAGCCGTGAGGACCAGCCCTATCCCGTCTCCCGAATGCAGAGGCGTAGAGCCACGGTAGAGCTCGGTTGGCCGGTCAGAGTGCAGAGCTGTTGGACCAATTACGGGCCGATACACACTCTGCATCTACCGACCCTTGGAATGTGGAAATTCCTTCGTGTTACGACGTTTAGACTGATTTCACCTATTGGCATTGCCAGGTAAGGGTGTCATCTATTGGTACATTTACCTTATTTCACCTCTGGAATACTTTGCCCAGAAGGAAGCCATCATTAGTACATCATTCATACAGAGAGTTGGATGTTCTCGGTAGTTAGTTACGTTTGTCGTTTCCCGTTCCTTTCGTCCATGTAGCAATATCAACACAGCTAAGCCACGTTGAGTATTATTGCAAGGCCATATCAGTCAATCATCTAGACTGCACCCTCGTAACTTCCGAAAAGCTGCTACCCCCTTTTCGATTAACCACTGGTTAGTCTGTTCCCTCGACAGATACCCATCCGATGTGGTTCCACCTGCGGCTCGGATATCAGCTTCACTGGGATGCTAGAGCCTCCCCACCGCGGCAAGGTCACATGATGATGCTTGTTGTTTAAAGGGGCCCAACATCTAGGTCATCGGCCCGATCACATGGTTCGCAGTTGTTAAGAGTTGCTTTAGTTCGTAACTACTGTCATCCTGAACATATTTAATGTATCGTATACGAAAACAGCAACCATGCTTGATGGTTTACATAGTTGCTATAAAAAACAGTCATCATAGTCATGACACCTCATTACAGGTACCGGTACATAGAAACCGAACCACAAAATCGTTACTTTTGATTTCAAAAACCCTGCCGGCATTCGAACAGTGGCCGCAATGGTGGCAAGTCAGTGACGATATCACTCAAGTACCCTTCCCGTTATTGTAACAAATACTTACCAATAATAAAATTTTATGTATTATCACTTCTCTTCTACTCTAGTATCATAGCTGTAATAGTTATGAATTAATACCTAACAATCCTAATCAGCTGAATTTATTTCACCCAAACATAATGGAAAGCCTATGCTCAAAGATACAGTAGATACCTACGAAGCGGTTTTCGCGCAATAATTTTGTTGGTAACATCACAGACACGTTTCAGCCAAATTGATGACTTCCTAAATTCTATGGTTCTTTGCTCGTGAAATCGAGAATATAAAGAACTCAACGATTAAACGTAGGCCTTGGTGTATTCTGCTCTTAGATAAACCTGAATATTTTCAAGATCACATTCTTAGTATGTGCGAAGAAAGTGAAAAAGGTTATGAAAAGAATAAAAATCCAAGTCTTTTTGTAGTTTTTGGTTATTTTTATTGTTTGCTAGTGGTTTAACGTCGCACTAACACACTGAAGGTTTTCGGCGACGCAAGGGTGGAAGAGGGCTAGAATTCGGAAGGCAGCCCCACCATTCGAATGCTGTGAAAATGGGAACCACGGTAAACCAGCTTCATGGCTGCCGACGGTGGGATTCGAACCCACCATCTCCCGTATGCAAACTCACAGTTGCGCAAACCTAACCGCACGGCCAACTCGCTCGGTTTTTGTATTGTCATCGACGGTACAAATGTATAGTGTAGATTCAGAAAACCTAAATATTTATTTGACAGTGGAAAGTAACACTAGCGGGTTCGATCCCGGCTTAGTCCGGCGGTATTTGAAAACGCTCAAATATGTACCCCCTTGTCGGTATTTACCAACATGTAAAAGAACTCCTTTGGGACAAAAATTTCGGCACTTCAGCGTCTCCGAAAACCATACAAAGAGTTAGTGAGACATAAAACAAATAACGTTAATCAAGAACAGATGTAAGCTAACATTCAGTGGCTAGGTAATCATAGCGATGACCGTGGTACCATTAAATATTTCAGCTCAGGATTTGGTAAGATAAGTATATACTTGAATCTGGTAAGTTTACCATCCCACAATTTCTATGAAATAAGAAATGAAGTGAAAATCCACAGTACTTAGGCTAGGGCCTAGCTTCAGAAAATCGCCAGGGCCGTGGCCCCAGTATTGGACTTGAAGTACTCTATTGCTGTTCATATCAATGAAGGAATATCATTTCCCTCTCCAAAAAGAAAAATAAACATTTTTCGCTGCATATTCTACACTTAGCGAAGCAAACGATCCTTCCTTTGATTTGAGGTATTTTTGAAGACCTTAGACACACCATAATTAAAATTAAGATCCCTACATAGTCTGTTAATTTGCTTTAGAGTTTTCTTCCCGAATAATGTAGAATTTACTTGGTTTCGTCACAAATAAGAGCAGCTTTTCGGCCGGTGTACTGTTCTCCCAAGAAAGGGTTGTGGGTCAATACCTTCTCCACTAACAGAGTTGTCCTTCAGGTGAATAACTCTGATTAATTATCATGGTATTTCATTGCATGAGAAATATGTGATCGAGGACGGCAATAGAAAAACATGTCGACCTGACCAAATGAATACCTAAATAAGCTCATAAATCGAATGTTTGGCAGATGCTATTTTCGTCTGTTAGTTTTTTGATGGGTAACTATTTGTAATTGCAGCAAAAGATACAAAGCATACCTCAACTAACAACAGTCAGTCAGTGTAACGTTACTGCTGCCAAGTTTTATGGGCATGGCACATTTTATTGTAGGTCATCACATTTTGTTTTCTTCTGGCTTGGCGATATTACAGCATTCGGGGCCCGGGCTATCAATCCATCCTTTTATGGTTCTTTTCCCTTCTCTTTCTCCCACGTTTTCATTTCGATAATCATCTTCATTATCTTCTTCATCAACAGGGGCAAATGATCACGCGATTTTGCTGCTTATTAAAACAATCACAACAACCATCACCATCGTTATCATAAAGAATAAACAATATTTCCACATCAGAGATGCTCTCCGTTGATGGACTTCTTAATAAATATCTAAATTCGAGAATATCTCCACCATTATAACTCTTGCGGTACCGGGCGAGTTGGCCGTGCGCGTAGGGGCGCGCGGCTGTGAGCTTGCATCCTGGAGATAGTAGGTTCGAATACCACTATCGGCAGCCCTGAAGATGGTTTTCCGTGGTTTCCCATTTTCACACCAGGCAAATGCTGGGGCTGTACCTTAATTAAGGCCACGGCCGCTTCCTTCCAACTCCTAGGCCTTTCCTACCCCATCGTCGCCATAAGACCTATCTGTGTCGGTGCGACGTAAAGCACCTGGCAAAAAACTCTTGCGGTAAAATGTCATCATCATCATCATCATCATCATCTGTTTACCCTCCAGGTTCGGCTTTTCCCTCGGACTCAGCGAGGGATCCCACCTCTACCGCCTCAAGGGCAGTGTCCTGGAGCTTCAGACTCTTGGTCGGGGATACAACTGGGGAGTATGACCAGTACCTCGCCCAGGCGGCCTCACCTGCTGTGGGGAACAGGGGCCTTGTAGGGGGATGGGAAGATTGGAAGGGATAGGCAAGGAAGAGGGAAGTAAGCGGCCGTGGCCTTAAGTTAGATACCATCCCGGCATTCGCCTGGAGGTGAAGTGAGAAACCACGAAAAACCACTTCGAGGATGGCTGAGGTGGGAATCGAACCCACCTCTACTCAGTTGACCTCCCGAGGCTGAGTGGACCCCGTTCCAGCCCTCGTACCACTTTTCAAATTTAGTGGCAGAGCCGGGAATCGAACCCGGACCTCCGGGGGTGGTAGCTAATCACGCTAACCACTACACCACAGAGGCGGACGCGGTAAAATGTATTACATATAAAAATTGAAAATTAAGACTTCTATAATATTTGTTACGGTATGTAAACTTTTTAAACAGGACATATTTTACAATCTGCCTTGCATCGCACCGATAAAAATAGGTCTTATGGCGATCATAGGGCATGAAAGGGCTAGGAGTAGGAAGGAAGCGGCCGTGGCCCCAGCATTTGCCTGGTATGAAAATGGGAAACAATCTTCAGGGCTACTGACAGTGGGGGTTCGAACCCACTATCTACCGAATGCAAACTCACAGCTGCGCGCCCCTAACCGCACGGCCAACTCGGCCGGTGGACCAAAACTGAACATCGATGGTTTTCGGTGACGCAAGGATGGGAGAGGGCTGGGATTGGGAAGGTAGCGATCATGGCCTTAATTAAGATACAGTTCCAGCATTGGCTGAGGAATCAACGGAAATCCATCTTCAGGGCTGCCGATGGAGGGATTCAAACCGCTACACGACTAAATGTGCACGGCCAATTCGCTCGGAAAACACAATTATATTGATAAGTGTCGAAAACACAGTAGAATCTAGTACTCGGTTGAACATCTCCTTGTTTTTTAAAAAAATATCCATTTTGACTTGGAGAAAACTAACTTTTCAATGTATTTTGAATCGATGTTTCCCCCATTCTTACATGAGTCTTTTTTTTAGTTCTTCTTTCGGCGTTATTTCTTTCTTATCCTTGTGTCATGTTCACTCCACTAAATCCTATTAAGATCTGGGCACTGATGTGGAGTCCGGCTTCGTGGCTAAATGGTTAGCGTGCTGGCCTTTGGTCACAGGGGCCCCGGGTTCGATTCCCGGCAGGGTCGAGAATTTTAACCGTAATTGGTTAATTCTCTTGGCACGGGGACTGGGTGTATGTGTCGTCTTCATCATCATTTCATCCTCATGCGCAGGTCGCCTACGGGTGTCAAATCAAAAGACCTGCACCTGGCGAGCCGAACTTGTCCTCGGATACTCCCGGCAACTAAAAGCCATACGCCATTTCATTTTCACTGATGTGGAGTTTCAAGCACTTTTGGGTAGACGAACAGTTAGCAAATTCTGACATTCCAAACTCTATATTTGGAATCATTATTTTAGCAGAGTGATGTATGTTTCTAACCTGGAGCTTTGTCTCCCTCTTCTGTTATTATGTAGCATGATATAGTTTACAATACATATACTGTATTACATTCAACAGGCGACGTTTTGCCTGCCACTTTCGTGTTTTGTCATACCGTTGCTTGCAAGAGTTTGGAATCTAATCTTCCTTTGGCTTGTGCCAAACCATTCTCCTTCCCCCACACTCAAATGATATTTAAATTTCTTTCACTCAGAAGAGAAATGTTTCTCCTCCTTTCTCTGCCGTTTTTTAACACAGCCTATCAAAAATTAAACAAGTTTTTTCCTTATGTTCACGTCACTGATAAAGTATCTTAACCAGCTACACTCCAATTAAATCCATTCCTTATGGACTGAATCCTGTCCTATTCTGTAAGTGATTAAATCATATTTAAAAAGTCTGTAATTTTTTCTACAACTGTGTCCGTTTGCGTGGTGAATAATAACAAGTTGGTATAGTTCAAAAGTTGTGTGTTTGCCTTTACTCCTCATTTAACGTGTGTCGGCAGCCCTGAAGGTGGTTTTCCGTGGTTTCCCATTTTCACACCAGGCAAATGCTGGGGCTGTACCTTAATTAAGGCCACGGCCGCTTCCTTCCAACTCCTAGCTCTTCCCTGTCCCATCGTCGCCATAAGACCTATCCGTTCGGTGCGACGTAAAGCAACTACCATTTAAAGTGCCGGTAATTTTCTTCTGTATAAAATCACCTCAAATTTTAAAGATTTAAATCCTTCGTCATATGTAAAATAATACTTTCACATGTGATATAATTACTTATTTTCTTACCGATTCACAATTAAGGTGAACATGAAAAACATGTGCTGAACGGTTATTAATGTACCTACACTTATCCGTATTTTTATGATGAAGAGAACTGATTGACGCTTTTAAACTAGCCTCGAGTGAATAACAGCAGAATTAGAGGAAAATCCACTGAAAGATGGACGCTCAATTTTTGTCATTTGAAATTACAGAACTCGTGTAAAACAAATAGTTTGCCGATAAGACGAGAGTTCTCTCATTTGAGTTGTGACTCAAAACGTTTTACTTCGATATAATCTAGAGTTCATTAAGTCATTCTACGAACTATGAGTCCAGTCTGATACTACAGAACTGGCTTAATTACTGTCAGCAACACTGCCATTTAGATTTTCATACTGTGACCACAAATCAGTCCATTGCAGAATCTGAGGCTAGCAAGAAATCGAAATTATAGAGAGCGATCCTTCGGGATAACATATTCATACACTATGTCCTCACATTTTGTTCGTCTATGTCCCAGAAAATATCAACTAACAATATTTTTCAATTGACACTCTATACACTGTACTGTTCGAAGCTTTACTCTGATTTTGAGCAGGTGATTCAGTCTAATTGTAAAGCAAGAGAGGAAGAATTAGTGTTAGGTAGTTAAAAAGTGATTAATTTTTAAAATTCTACGTCTACTATGTAAGCTTCCTTGCATGCAATGACAAACGTTACACCTAAACTAAGGGCATTGACACACCGTCATGTAAATAAAAACATTTGAAGAATCATTTAGAGGTAAGTTTCATCTGTCCCTTGGTGTAATTTCTGTATTGGAAATGAGATGGTGGAATAGTAGTTATTCAGGAAAATATTTTTAGACAGCATATCAAAGTTTACAAGTAAGAACTATCCTTATCTATAAGGACATCGTTAATAAGATCGAGTCTGATTCAAAATTGACATAACAAAATAATATCAATGAGATAACAGAAAATTGCACGTAAAATAATGTGGAACACAACAAATATTGCAAGAAGAAAGATGAAATCTACCTTAACAGTCAGTTATTCAAGTTGTCGTAATGGTGATGAATGGCTGAAAAAGACTTGCATTTTCACAGGAATATTCCATTATTATGTTTACTTTCATGAACGTATTATTATCATCAGGGGCTATCTAACTGAGGTATTAAAGGCGTGCTCGGGTCAAAAAGAAGGACGTGTTCGACTTTCAGACAGGAAGTCGAAAAATTCTGATACGAGACTCCCACTCCAGGAGAAACGCATGACTTTGGGGTTCACTCATCCTACACCAGGAATGAATACCAGGTTAATTCCTGGGGGCAAAAACAGTCAGACATAAAACTAACAACTCTTTCACACTCAACGCACAGGTTATGAAACAGTAGAAACCTTCCACTGCCTCAGGAGCCTAAATGACCTGCACAGACATGACTTTATTATTAGTAGTAGTAGTTACATTACACTCTAGCCTGATTCAACCCTTGTACGGCAGACCCTCCGACGAAGGTGTGCACCATCCACCGTGTAGCCTACGGGAAACTGCCTGTTATTGTGGCAGAGGATAATGTTGAGTGTGGTAAGAGAGTTGCACGGGTGCTGGGGACAGCACGAATACCCAGGCCCCGAACCAGGGGAATTAACCATTTATGATTAAAATCTCCGACTCTGTCGGGAATCGAACCCGAGGCCCTCGGAACCGAAGAACACTACTTTCGTCGAAGGGTCTACCTTACAAGGGTTGCACTTTACGACTGATCTGTATTTAGGAATGTCAACCAAGTCGCAGACTCTCCATCAGTATTGTTTACCTAGTATTTTCTTAAATAATTTCAAAGAAATTGGAAAATCTATGGAACATCCTCGAAATTCTTCTTCCTATGAACGAATACTTGCCTCAGTTAGTCGTCTTGAATTCCAACTTTATCTTCCTACTTTTAGCCCGGAACACACCGCTTAAATCTCACAAATGCTTTTGGAGTATTTGTGAGAGTCGCCGCAACGTGAATGTGGCGAAGTGCAGACGTCCTCCCACCTGCTCCAATGTAGTCAGTTTCCTACATCATGTACTCTGGAAGATCTGATTTATGCTACACCAAATGCAATCGATGTTGCTAACTTCTGGGCGGCAAAAGTGTAAACGAACTGTCAATTCAATGTTATATTTTTCATGCATCATGTACATATTATGCATTATTAATATATTTACTTAAATCATTGTAAGTGCTTCTGACAAGAATAAATAAAACCGCTTAAATCGAACAGTTCGCCTCCTTACTCCCCTTCCCAGTTCAAGAATTGTAACATTTTCGTAACTACTCGTTTGACTGAAATCACCCAGAACTTATATTATTATAAATAACCTAAAAGATGACGTTTTTGACAGTTTTCGTTTGACTTGGGCTATTAATTTAGTTGTACCGGTAAGTAATTATTTTTGTTATTCCTTCAAATACCAAATATTTCGAACAATTTGTATTTTTTCAGAAATTCCTCAACATTCTGGAGGTAAACTTCCTCAACGTTCTGGAGGTAAACTGAAATTTTCGGGTTATTTCGCATAACTCACTTAAAATTAATAAGTACTGGAAGAGTATATTTCAACGGCAAAGGATCCACCACGCTGGGGACTGAAGACTTTACAATGGTAAGAGAAAACGAGAGCCCAGAACAAATGCTGGAATTCTGCAACGCTTAACTATATACAAGAACTGAAAGCTTTAGATCGGGTGACTGTTTATCTCAAATCAAGACACGGGACATTCAGGTTTACGTAGGCCTACATGGAATGTGAAACATACAGACGTGACGTATCATTCAAAAAATCCCACATGACAAAAAACAGGGTAATATTTCCTTACCAATTTTAGAAGTACAAAACTGCCCACTGCAACAGGTAGGAAACAGTATGTTTCAGATAACACGAAATAAATGCAACAGGTTGCCAGACAAGTACAACTCCGACCCCACTTCCCCACGGACCTCCCACTAATCCCAATCACAAAAGAGTGCGGCATTCATGATCATGTTTTCAAATGTCTCTGAACTGTAAACCCTAACAAGAATCCAAAACAAAAGAAACGTGTCCTTACAAAAATAACTCAAAACAATTACGAGCCATGAAAGCATCAATCTCAACTCAAAACTGTCCATCGGAAGTTTAAATATTAATGAGAATTCAGAACTAGTTCTGATGATTTCAGACTACTACTACTACTACTACTACTAAGCCGAGTAACCCTGACTTCCGGGCTAGGGGAGAATGGCCTACGAAAAGCACATTAACCCGGACGAGCAGTTCCACGCCCTCCCGCCGCAGAGACGCTGGAATGATACATGGTACAGCAGCCCTTAATACATAGGATACCGTACACTCCACATAGCGATATTGTTTACGCATAAAACCACGTCCTCTTCCAATATTAACGAAACTGCTGTAGTATTATACATTAAACTTTATATGAAATGAAGGAATTTTGAGGCATAAAAAGGTCACTTTGGTAAATAAAATTTCAAAAACAAATTATAATCTAAGTATTGCAAGACATTCCAGATATGCACAAAATTCAGTAAACACACGGTCTATTTTCGAGTCGCCAACGCTAAGAGAAGAAAATGTATGAATCAATGGGACATCAGCCTATTACTAACATAAATATGACATACTGATATTCAATTACAGGAGTCAAGACATAGAATTTTAAAAACTCAAATACTTCTGAAAACTGACTTGCTTTACTTCGGTGATAAATCCCACAACATTTCAAGACGAATTAGTTTTCCAATGACATGAAGGGAATACTGTTAAATAAAATGTGAGCAATCGAAGGGAGAGCTGACCAAATTGGCAACATCACCTACGACGATACTGGCAACATACGTTCAACAAACGCTCTGATTTGAAATGGCCCCGAAATGAAGTGGCGGCGTGGTAAGAATTGTTAAGACACGACCATATTAAAAGACTGAAGTTAAGAAAACTTATGGTCTTACCTTATCCCGTTGGTAGATTCATTAACTCCATTATTCGTACTTAGTAATCACTTGCACTTGATAAAAACAATTTTCACGCACACACAAAACACATCCAAAGTAACCTTAGCTTCACTGCCGTACACTGAACAACGCTACTGTGGTCTCAGACCAACCAGGCAGATTCCAAACAGTAGAGCAAGTTACACGAACACCAGCGCCATCTGGACACAGCCCTGCAAACAAACGAAGCACAATGATATAGCAGGGCAACCAACACGATGATAGCTAAAATAGCACCTCGACACTCGCTAGAATTATGACGTTTTATGCCCCTTCCTTGCCTGCTGCCATTTCCTGATGGATACAGTACTTTTGTATCCATCTCTTGGCACAGGCCAGAGTAAAGTGTAGCTTTCACCGAAGTCCCAGTCTCATCCATGGCTGTGACAATATGGAAGCTGCTGGGGTATGGGTGGTGCTGAGTAATGACATTCAGAGCACGACTAGTGCATCTGAGTGTTATGAAAGGTGTTGCTCATAGGGTCAGTCGTGCTGCAATAGCATTTTCTGACCCAGTGAGGAAAGCAATGGCAAACTACCTCACTCCTCGTCTTGCCTAGAACGCCTCATTTTGGTGCTGCCATTTGTTTTTGCGGTTTCCTTATAACCGCATAACTTTTGGTGGTGCTATTTGAGGATCCAACCAGCCTCTGGGCTGATGACCTAACAGACAGACAGATGCCCCTTCCAATAAAAAATATTCGCTATATGCACAATATCCCTTTTCTAATATTTTCAGGTACCGTAGTTTGTAGCACATATACTTATCCATATCAAATAGTTTTATTTCCTAGTTTTCAATAAAAGTTCGAGTCATAATATACCAGTTTGCGTTTGTTTTTAGTTTGATGCGTTGTAGGCCTATGTATATGAAGATGTGTGTAATGACGAACACAAATACCCAGTCCTCAAGTTAGAGAAATGACCAGACAAAGTTAAAATACCGACCCGCCCGGGAATCGAGCTGAAGTCTTCATTTTGGTAATTACGTTCATGATTATGGTATGTCTTCCAACTACGGGATCGCGTATGATGTATCGAGTGCAAGCCACACGGATGTTTAGTACGCAGGTAAAATTGTACGGCGCGACCTGGGTTCGAACTAAGGACCATCTGCTACTCAGTGAATTGCTCTAACACGGCATCCACGGCATAATAACTTAATGAACCTACCAAGGAGTTTGTGGGCTTGTGAAGATTCAGTATTCCATTAAAATTCAACTATTATAACATATTCTTATTTGCCCGCTATTTGGCCGAATCGACAATGTAGCGACCTATGGTTATAGGGCCTTAGATTCGATTCCTTGCCAGGACGAGGATTTCAACCACGTACGGTTAATCCCTCTTGTTCGAGAACTGGGTATTTGTCTTAAAATAGTGGGTGTTCGGCTAAATCCGAGGCGGTAAAGGAGTGCTCGGTTTACCCTGAAGGACGTGGGTTCAATTCCCCACCAAGAAGTCAAAAAATTTAAGAAACGATATATCAACTTCCGGAGGTGCATATGGCCCAGAGGTTCACCAAGCCTACCCCAAAAATGAGTACCAGGTTAATTCCTGGGAGCAAAGGCGGACGGGCGTAGAGAGCTAACCACTCTACCACACCAAGTGCCGAGGTTACGGATAGTGGAAGCCTTTATATTCCACCCCTCCCAGGACCTTCATGGCCTGTACGGAGATGGCACTGCTCTTTGCTTTGCTCGGCTAATTCTGCAATAACTGAATTACAAATTTGCTGCGGCTTTACCCAAGGTCTGCTCGGCTTATCACGTCCTCTAAACGTCTCGTACTCTGACGGTAAAGGCTGTAAATTGTACAGTGATTCCTTTGGTGGTAGCATGAAAAAGCTTCACTACATACCCTGTTTACTGTGTCTGGATAACAGGCTGCTTTAAGAAGAGTATTTCTACAATACTTAATACTACTTTCAAAAAGTCTTATTTACGATGAATTCAGGGGCTACTGCCCAATTAGACATACAATGCTGCGGAATTACCCGGACTGTTGCGAATTTAGCCGAAGAGTTACTTTTCATTGAATGCATTTATAAAGTAAATTGATTTTGTCACCGGGCGAGTTGGCCGTGCGGTTAGGGCCGCGCAGCTGTGAGCTTCCATCCGGGAGATAGTGGATTCGAACCCTACTCTACCGAGCTCGATAGCTACAGTCGCTTAAGTGCGGCCAGTATCCAGTAATCGGGAGATAGTGGGTTCGAGCCCCACTGTCGGCAGCCCTGAATATGGTTTTCCGTGGTTTCCCATTTTCACACCAGGCAAATGCCGGGGCTGTACTTTAATTAAGGCCACGGCCGCTTCCTTCCACTTTATAGGTCTTTCCTCTCCCATCGTCGCCAAAAGACATACCTGTGTCGGTGCGACGTAAAACAAAATAGGAAAAAAAAAAAATAGCGAACCCTACTGTCGGCAGCCCTGAAGATGGTTTCCCGTGGTTTCCCATTTTCACACCAGGCAAATGCTGGGGCTGTAAATTGAAAATTGTAAATTGAATACTTTATTTGGTATTTGTTTTACGTCGCACCGACACAGGTCTTGTGGCGACGGTGGGATAGGAAAAGCTTAGGAATGGGAAGGAAGCGGCCGTGGTCTTAATTAAGGTACAGCCCCAGCATTTGCCTGGTGTGAAAATGGGAAACCACGGAAATTCATCTTCAGGGCTGCCGACAGTGGGCTTCGAACCCACTATCTCCCGGATGCAAGCTCACAGTTGCGCGCCCCTAACCGCACGCCAACTCGCCCGGTAACTGAAAATTTAAAAATTGATTTTGAAGTATTCAACAAATATAACATAAGTATCAGTTGTTCCAGTGTATAAATATTATTTCGATAATCATTCTCAAAATGCGTCATACTTCCAAATTTACCTTATTTTTGTAGACTTAGCCGAGTCTCTTTTCCACCTCTTCAAAACAAGCAACACACTACACTATTAACCACCACATACACACACACGATACTGAACACATCCCCTCCACATAGGTTTGGCGTCGGGAAGGATACCCTGACGTATAACTGGTTCATATCCGATACAACGATATTAGTAAAAGTCCAGAAAGAAAGAGAGAAAAGAAAAGAAGGACTTACGTATCCTTATTTAGTTTACCATGTATGTAATACCATCGCGTTCTGCTATGCACTACATAGCAGAAGGCGATGGTAATACTTAGTGAAAAGTTCCAAAGAGTGGACAGTAAGCAGGTTCGGGATATAGAAAGAGAATGGGTGACATACAGGGATGCTTTAATAAAAACAGCAAAGGAATGCCTAGGAACAACTGTGTGTAAGGATGGGAAAGAGTGAACATCATGGAGGAATGATGAAGAGAGAAGCTTGTAAACGTAAACGGAAGGCGCATCATAAATGGCTCCAAACAAGGACTGATGCAAACAGGGAATTTTACGTAGATGAAAGAAACAGAGGGAAACAAATAGTGGTTGCTTTTTTTTCTTTACGTCACACCGACACAGATAGGTCTTATGGCGACGATGGGATAGGAAAGGCCTAGGAATAGGAAGGAAGCGGCCGTGGCCTTAATTCAGGTACAGCCCCAGCATTTGCCTGGTGTGAAAATGGGAAACCACGGAAAACCATCTTCAGGACTGCCGACAGTGGGATTCGAACCGACTATCTCCCAATTACTGGATACTGGCCGCACTTACGCGATTGCAGCTATCGAGCTCGGTAATAGTTGTTGAATCCAAAAAGAAGTCGTGGGAAGATTTTCTTAATAACATGTAAAGACTAGGTCAAGCACCAGGGAAACCTTTCCCGACCGTAAAAAAAGAATCTTAGGAAGGGAGGGAAAAAGGAAATGAATAGTATTTTTGGATAATCTAGGTGAATCCATAATAGATTCCAGGGAATCACTGGACAGGTGGAAGGAATGTTTTGAAAATCTTCTCAGCGTAAAGGGAAATCTTCCTGGTGGTGTCGTGAAGAACCGAGCTCATGGGAAAGAAGAAAACAATATTGATGAAATTACGCTTGATGAAGTGGAAAGGATGGTAAATGAACTCCATTTGTCATAAAGCAGCAGGAATAAAAGAAATTACACCTGAGGTGGTGAAATATAGTGGGAATGCAGAGATGAAATGGCTTCATCGAGTGATAAAATTAGTATGAAATGTTAATAAGATACCTTCTGATTGGACAAAAGCAGTAACTTCACCTATCTATAAGCAAGGGAACAGGAAGGATTGCAACAACTTGGCTTGCTTGATGATGCTTGGTGTTTTAAGGGGCCTAACATCGAAGGTCATCGGCCCCGATTGCAACAACTATCGAGGTATCTCATTCATCAGTATACCAGGCAAAGTGTTCACTGGCATCTTGGAAAGGAGAGTGCGATCGATGATTGAGAGGAAATTGGATGAAAACCAGCGTGGTTCAGACCACAGAGGAGCAGTCAGGGTCAGATTTTCGGTATGCGCCAGGTAATTGAAAAATGCTACGAGAGGAATAGGCAGTTGTGTTTATGTTTCGTAGATCTAGAGAAAGCATATGAAAGGGTACTGAGGGAAAAGATGTTCACTATACTGGGGGACTATGGAATTAAAGGTAGATGATTAAAATCAATCAAAGGCATGTATGTTGACAATTGGGCTTCAGTGAGAATTGATGGTAGAATGAGTTCTTGGTTCAGGGTACTTACAGGGCTGTAATCTTTCACCTTTGCTGTTCGTAGTTTACATAGATCATCTGCTGAAAGATATAAAATGGCAGGGAGGGATTCAGTTATTCGGAAATGTAGTAAGCAGTTTGGCCTATGCTGACGACTTGGTCTTAATGGCAGACTGTGCCGAAAGCCTTAAGTCTAATATTTTGGAACATGAAAATAGGTGCAAAGAGTATGGTATGAAAATTAGCCTCTCGAAGACTACATTGATGTCAGTAGGTAAGAAATTCTATAGAATTGATTGTCAGATTGGTGATACAAAGTTAGAACAGGTCGATAATTTCAAGTATTTAGGTTGTGTGTTCTCCCAGGATGGTAATATAGTAAGTGAGATTGAATCAAGGTGTACTAAAGCTATTGCAGTGAGCTCGCAGTTGCGATCAGCAGTATTCTGTAAGAAGGAAGTCAGCTCTCAGACGAAACTATCTTTACATTGGTCTGTTTTCAGACCAACGTTGCTTTACGGGAGCGAAAGCTGGGTGGACTCAGGATATCTTATTCATAAGTTAGAAGTAACAGACATGAAAGTAGCAAGAATGATTGCTGGTACAAACATGTGGGAATAATGGCAGGAGGGTACTCGGAATGAGGATATAAAGGCTAAGTTAGGAAAGAACTTGATGGACGAAGCTGTACACAGAAACCAGCTTCGGTGGTGGGGTCATGTGAGGCGAATGGAGGAGGATAGGTTGCCTAAGAGAATAATGGACTCTGTTATGGAAGGTAAGAGAAATAGAGGGAGACGAAGACTCAGTTTCTAACGATTTAAAGATAAGAGGTATAGAACTAAACGAGACCAGAGAACTACTTACAAATAGAGGATTGTGGACGTGTTTAGTAAATTCACGGTGGCTTGCTGACCGAACGCTGAAAGGCATAACGGTCTATAATGAAATGTATGTATTTAGTTTACTAGCTACCTTCTAGACCTGGGATTTTAAGGCAAATGCCTATTTCGTTCCTTACGAAATAATATGATTTTTTTTAAATATGTTGACGTTTCATGATAATCCCTTACATTAATAGAGTTTTCTAGTGCCCTTAAATGCCTATTTGGACCTTTAGAGCCTATTTTACTATGTTAGTGCCTAAAAATGCCTATTTTCTACATTTAAAATAAAATTCAACTTCTGTAATTTTTACAATCACACAATGGATATCCCTGGAACGAGCAGAATAACAGAGGGTGGGTTTTTCACAGAAATGTTCTCTTCCCAGACAACTGTCACCAAAGGAATACTGAGTGAAGGGTTGGAGGTGGAGGATTAGTTCCGAAGAACAACGAGCAGGTAGTAAAGGACGTACTGTGTCGAGGGACGGGGTGAGGGGGACGATTAACTAGGAAGAACAAGGAGCAGGTAGTAAGAAAGGACATACTCTGTCAAGTCGCCAGTGAAAGAACATCTGTTTAAGTGAATATAGTTCATCATGCCTAAAACGAAATAATTTAAGAGTGCACTTATACAACAATGGCTTGTACAATTTCCAGGGATGACTTTTGATGGCAAGGTTATTTTCTGACAGTACTGCAATAAACAGGTATGTGCATATATCTTATATTTCATATTAATCTAAAACTAAGGTTTTGATATTGGTTCCTCTAATTAATTGTAGAGACCTAGTCCAGGCGACCTGGGTTCGATTTCCAATACTGGCAGTAATTTACAAATGTATGAGGTCTGGATCTGTTTTGACCCAGCATCGTGAGGACAATTGAGGAGCTACAGTGGGCAGGGTTCACGGAGGCAAGGCAATGCGACTGAGGGATGCATCGCGCTGACCACACGCCACCCACTATCTGCAGCCATGACCTGGGCAGCAACCGTTATTGAAAGCCAAGGCCCTTCGGGGACTGTAGTGTTCTTGTTCTTAATTAACTTTATAGTAATAATGACTTAATTTAAATAGTTCAAAATTACAAATTTTATTCAATAGCTCACCTTTTATATTCCTCATCTTAGTCTCTAATTGGCATCACTTTATTGTGTTTTAGATTTCACACGAGAAAAAATGCCACCTTCAGCATCATGCAGGTACTGCCAGTCACAAAGCGAAAGCAGCCATGAAAAGTAACATTAGGCAGACTCTGCTCACACAAACTATACCTCCTACAACCCATAATGGTTTCTATGCTGTTACGTGTAGAGCCCTAGTTGCAGCAAATATCCCCTGGAATGCTGTGCATAATCCAGTTTTCAGAGATTTCTTACAGAAATACACCAAGCAGCACATCCCATCAGCATCTACATTAAAGAAAAACTACTTAGATATTTGTTACAATGAGGTAATTTTGTCAATCAGGGAGATATTGGGGAGTCTTGCATATGGTTGTGTGTGGACAAAACCACCGACTCGGTGGGCAGGTACATTGCTAACCTTATAGTAGGGAAACTGGAACCCAATCAGGCATCTACCGCTTACCTTCTTTGCTCTAAACAGCTTGAGAAAGTCAATAGTCAAAGCATTGCATAATTCATCTACAAGGGGTTGTAATTGTTGTATCCTGGGAGTGTTGATGATTCTAAAGTCCTTCTCCTTGTCTCCGATGCTGCTTCCTACATGATTGCCACTGCACCTCTCCTCAGGACTTTCTATCCTTCTTTAATTCATGTTACATCCATGGCCCATGCCTTGCATAGACTCGCAGAAACAGTTAGGCCGAGTTTCCTGCAGTAAATACTCTCATTTCAACAATGAAGAAAGTGTTCTGTAAGGCTCCATCAAGCATAGCCATCTTTCGAGAGAAACTCCCCTCTATTCCCCTTCCACCACAGCCAATCATCACCCGTTGGGATTCCTGGATGGAAGCTGCCCTGTATTATGCAGAACATCTTGAGGAAATCATGACTGTGATGGACAATCTGCCTTTAACGGACAACTCTGCATGTCAAAGAGCTGTTAAATGATTGTTCCAGTGCTCAGAGAGACATTACGTATATTCAGGCAAATTTTTCATTTCCTCCAGTCACCATTACAAAAATGGAGGGATAAGGAAACAGTCTCAAACAGCAATTTTCTGTAATTGAGGAAGCTGAGAATAACATACAAAGTGCTAGGGGCAAGGTGGGGGATAAAATAAGGGACAAGTGGTCTAGTGTACTGCAGAAGATCCCAAGTTATTCAGTGCTGAAAAGGGTACATCAGGTAATGGATGGGGAAAAGGTAGACTTACCAAGTGAAATTGAATTGAAAAATGTAGGTAAATTTTCCTATGCCCCTCCAACATCTGTGAGTGTGGAGCGCTCTTTTTCTGCTTTCAAAACGATTTTAACAGACAAAAGACACAGCCTGACTGTGGAAAATATGGAGAAGATTATTGTTATGTACTGTAAAGCAAACTACGAATGAAAGTACTGCAGGAATGTTCCTCACAAATAATAAACACATACTCCATTCGCGTTTACACCGTTTTCGGATGCCTACAGTGCTGTAATTATGTACAGTGATTTTAGTATTAAGGTTTTAGATCAGTACCGATGATGATATATCATATAATCCATAACTTTTTTGACACATGACTTTTTATATTGTTTTTGATAAATGTCTTTTTTATTCTGTCTTAATTTTGCAGTTATTTCGGTTAAGAATAGGGATACCATGTTTGTTAAAGTAAAATAGTATCACTTTAGAGTTTAAGTGTATATTGTAATATTTTAAAGTCTATTTCCTGCCTATCCACACATTTTAAAACATATTTTAAGTGCCTATTTTCTCTCTTAAAAGCCTATTTACTTGTTTTGAAAGCCTATTTTAGGCGCCTAAAACTAATTTTTTTAGAGCCTAAAATCCCAGGTCTTACAGACGTTATAATTATAAACCACAATCCACATAGATAACATTAGTGATGATGACAACGATGATAATGATTAGGTTTGAATTCTGATGAAATGTAAATTCTGTAAGGTACATGCCAGTTATATGGGGCTTTTGTAGTTCATCAAAATACTTTTCAGTGCGTTTCAGTTATAAGGATAGTTTCTTCTTCTTCTTCTGCTTCTTAATCTGTTTACCCTCCAGGGTCAGTTTTTCCCTCGGAATCAGCGAGGGATCCCACCTCTACCGCCTCAAGGGCAGTGTCCTGGAGCTTCAGACTCTGGGTCGGGGAATACAACTGGGGAGGATGACCAGTATCTCGCCCAGGCGGCCTCACCTGCTATGCTGAACAGGGGCCTTGCGGGGGGATGGGAAGATTGGAAGGGATAGACTAGGAAGAAGGAAGGAAGCGGCCGTGGCCTTAAATTAGGTACCATCCCGGCATTTGCCTGGAGGAGAAGTAGGAAACCGCGGAAAACCACTTCGAGGATGGCTGAGGTGGGAATCGAACCCTCCTCTACTCAGTTGACCTCCCGAGGCTGAGTGGACCCCATTCCAGCCCTCGTACCACTTTTCAAAAATTTCGTGGCAGAGCCGGGAATCGAAACTGCACCACAGAGGCGGACAGAATACTTTTTAACATTGAAATTTTCTTTTATGTCATTGTTTACATTTGCATGCTTCGTTGGTTATGTTATTTTTTCCAGTTGAAGTAGCCACATTTAGGCCTACTTGCATGTAATATGTCAGCGTGCTTCTTACAGATCGATCATCGACTTACCCCCGATCCGCCTCCACTTAATAGTCTATATGTATGTAAATTATATCACTCAGCCGCAAGGAATATATTCCTGATGTTCGTTTTATCAAAGTGTTAGAATTATTATTGTTATTCAACTTCAAGAAGTTGAGAATTCTGCGAAACCAGACACATGGAAACATTTGTTTAGTTTTGCTAAAACGCTTCAGTGTTTGGGACTTCACTGTGATGAATACGGAAAAAGTGTTGATGTAACGATCTATGTTACTGAAGGACGAAATGGACTGCACATATTTTTTGTGACATTAGGGTAGTCAGCCTCAGTGGTGTAGTGGTTAGTGTGACTAGCTGCCACCCTCGAAGGCCCGGGTTCGATTCCCGGCTCTGCCACGAAATTTGAAAAGTGGTACGAGGGCTGGAACGAGGTCCACTCAGCCTCGGGAGGTCAACTGAGTAGAGGTGGGTTCGATTCCCTCCTCAGTCATCCTGGAAGTGGTTTTCCGTGGTTTCCCACTTCTCCTCCGGGCAAATGCCGGAATGGTACCTAACTTAAGGACACGGCCGCTTCCTTCCCTCTTCCTTGTCTATCCCATCCAATCTTCCCATCCCTGCACAAGGCTCCTGTTCAGCATAGCAGGTGAGGCCGCTTGGGCGAGGTACTGGTCATCCTCCCCAGTTGTATCCCCGACCCAAAGTCTGAAGCTCCAGGACACTGCCCTTGAGGCGGTAGAGGTGGGATCCCTCGCTGAATCCGAGGGAAAAACCGAACCTGGAGGATAATCAGATTAAGAAGAAGAAATGTTCAATTGTTGTAAATAGCACACTTATTTGTATCTCTTGATGAAAGATGTGTAAAAACTTTAATATGTATTCCTTAGATAGTATAATATATCGAATGCTTCAGAATTTAAAGTCAGTTCGGGGCCGTAGTGGCAAAGTTCTTTGTGGTAATGGATATAATTTTATTCCTTATTGTTGGCCCCGATGTGCGGAGAAGGACTCAATTCTACCGAGGCAAGTGTGCATCTGTATGTGGTGTAGTGATTAGTGTGATTAGCTGCCACCCTCGAAGGCCCGGGTTCGATTCCCAGCTCTGCCACGAATTTTGAAAAGTGGTATGAGGGCTGGAACTGGGTCCACTCAGCCTCGGGAGGTCATCTGAGTAGATGTGCATCTGCACACTTACCTCGGTAGAAGTGAGTCCTTCTTTGCACATCGAGGCCAATAATACGTAATACATATTAAAGCTTTAACAACTCTTTCATCAAGAGATACAAATCAAGTGTGCTATTTACAACAATTGATCATTTAAGATTTTATAAAGCAAAACTGGTATTTTCCAAGAATATCAACAAGAGTAAAATGGACAATTTAACTGTTTTATCTATCATATGACTTACAATTTTAACAAAATTTCGAAGATCTTATTTTAAATGTCGTAACCGTATATCAATATTTTAATGCGTCTTTCCAATTTTAATAATATCTATTTTGTATTTCTGATATATTAATGTTAATTTATTATTAGATGATGATGTCCCTTAGGGGACGAAACATGTACTAAATATAATAAATTATATATTGTATTGAATAGGCTGACCATTTAGTTATAATATTTAAGTTTATCTTGAATATTCATTGATTATAGTCAATGTCCGCCTCTGTGGTGTAGTGGTTAGTGTGATTAGCTGCCACCCCCGGAGGCCCAGGTTCGATTCCCGGCTCTGCCACGAAATTTGAAAAGTGGTACGAGGGCTGGAACGGGGTCCACTCAGCCTCGGAAGGTCAGCTGAGTAGGGGTGGATTCGATTCCCACCTCAGCCATCCTGGAAGTGGTTTTCCGTGGTTTCCCACTTCTCCTCCAGGTAAATGCCTGGATGGTATCAAACATAAGGCCACGGCCGCTTCCTGCCCTCTTCCTTGTCTATCCCTTCCAGTCTTCCCATCCCCCCGCAAGGCCCCTGTTCAGCATAGCAGGTGAGGCGACCTGGGCGAGGCACTGGTCATCCTCCCCAGTTGTATTCCCCGACCCAGAGTCTGAAGCTCCAGCACACTGCCCTTGAGGCGGTAGAGGTGGGATCCCTCACTGAGTCCGAGAGAAAAGCCAACCCTGGAGTGTAAACAGATTAACAAAGAAAGAAAGAAAGAAAGAAAGAAAGAAAGAAGATTTTAGTCAATACGGGATTACTTGAAATGAAGCTGTTAAAGCTTATCACTTGTATTGTGAGATTAAGTTAATTTACTGTTCTACATTTTGCGTTTATCACTAACCATTTTAGCATTACAGAGTATTTTTAAATGAGATCCCATGAAGTATTTTAGTATTTGACAGAGGTTGTAGGTTGTAATAGGAATATGTATATTAGAACATGTCCCCATTTATTTATTAACAAAAATATCTATCACATCTCTTTAATCTAAATCGTTTTTATTGATTGATTGATTATAGATAATATTTCAAAAGAATACGAAATGTGTAAAGCACAATAAACGTCAAAGTATGTTTTACTGTTACCTGTAGACTATATTATACATTTTCTTTTTCATGCTAGCTGCAATTCCATGCAGATAAGACGAAATGCTATCATAACAACAGGAAACCACATAATCGGACTCAACAGCGTTCTCTACATGCTCTACGATGTTCAGTTCTTCCTTAAGAAGATTTAAAACAGCGTGCGCCGCGCTGAGAGGCTCAGACGGTTGAGGTGCAGGCCTTCTGAGCCCAATTTGGCAGGTTCGATCCTGGTTCACTCCAGTGGTATTTGAAGGTGCTCAAATACATCAGCCACTGGCACGTAAAAGAACTCATGTGGGACTAAGTTCTGGCACCTCGACGTCTCCGAAAACTGTAAAAAAAAATTAGTTAGTGGAAAGTAAAGCCAACAACATTATCATTATTAAAATAGCAAGCAGTTTCATTTTCAATCCGTTTAAAAAGAATTACACGTTTCAGTAAAGGCTACACATTGTACCGTACTATGTACTGTCCTTAGCAACGAGTTGTTTAGAGATGCATAGCAACGGAGTGACGTCCGCACTCGCACAGTCTATTGCGTTGCAGTGTAGGAATAATCAGGTCAGTAATAATAATCTTTTTTCTTAATCCGTTTATCGTTCAGGGTTGGTTTTTCCCTCGGACTCAGCGAGGGATCCCACCTCTACTGTCTCAAGAGCAGTGTCCTGGAGCGTGAGACTGAAGGGCTGATTGCAGAAACTGTATTTAGACGATGTTTACGATTAAGCAATGTACGGCTGCCGCATTGCAAAGACGTCATTTATAACGTAGACACTGTCTAAAACCGACGTTCAACCGGCCATGTTTAAACACTGCCAGGAACACTGTTTAACCTCAAATTTTAGGAGTGAATAACAATCAGAGGTTATGTACCATGAAACATATTACACAAGGGACAGTCCGTTAACTGTCAACTTGACTACAAGATTCTTGGCAACCGATATATTTTATTATATTTGGAATAATTTCCCCGGTATTATAGGTCACTTCGATTAAATCCGTATCAGAATAACTAGTTCCGATCGTCAGAGGCATGTCATCGATGATATATTATGTATGTAAAGATACTACATCATCGGCTGTCACATACATCAATCGGGAGGGATTCACTTATTACATTTACTGCCGAAGTAAGATTTTTGCGAATAATCGTCGCGCTATTTCAGATAATTTTTCGGCAACTATAAGATAGGAAAAGGCAAGGACTTGAAAGGGAGATCTGTGGCCATAATAACAGCCCCAGTATTTGCCTGATATAAAAATGGGGAAAATACGGAAAACAATCTTCAGGGCTGCAGATGGTGCGTTTCGATCGTATGATCTCTAGAATGCAAGCTACATCTATATGGCCCGTAAAACTCATTCGGTTATCACAGTAATATAGTTTAATCTTCCCTTCGCAGAAACTATTTAGATTACACTCGCCGTAACAACACTATAATCAAATTTACACTTCCTTGTACGGTGGCGTGTCGCTTTAGTGTTGATAATATTATGAGATAGTATTTCCACTGAAAACGATATTCTTATCTGTGGGCAAGTCATGCTCATGCATAGCCATATTTGAGTAATGTGTAGGAAGACGACAGCTGACTAACGTTTGGCGCCGTTTGGCGCACGCACAGACGAATTTTATTGGTTGCGACAAGCAAGGAGTTGCATGGAAGATACTTCTATTTCCATTTTCGAACCAATATTGAAACTTTAAACGACGTCTACCTAAACACCGACTGAAAATTTTTTATGCAGTGGAAGATCGTGCTCGATTTCGACGTTGTTTAGGTAGGCGTTGTCGAGTCAGGGGATACAACAGTACCTCGCCCAGGAGGCCTCACCCGCTATGCTGAACGGGGGCCTTGTGAGGGGGATGGGAAGGTTGCATGGGATAGACAAGGAAGAGGAAAGGAAGCAGCCGTGGCTTAAGTTGTATCATCCCGTTTTTTGCCCAGAGGAGATGTGGGAAACCACGGAAAACCACTTCGAGGATAAATGAGGTGGGAATCGAACCCTCTTTACTCAGTTGACCTCACGAGGTTGAATGGACCCCGTTCTAGTCCTCGTACCACTTCTCAAATTTCGTAGCAGAGCCGGAAATCGAACCTGGGCGCTCCGGGATGGCAGCTAACCACTACATCACAGAGGCGAACAGTAATAATACAGTCAGAAAGAGGGAAGCTAGTAACGCGGAATTCAGAACAAATGTAGCCTGCAGTCATTATGAAGAATCCACATCAGGGTGGTAATGTTCTGTGTTAGAGACCTGTTTAGATGATTTGATATTAAATAAATGATGTCTTCTACAGCCGGGGGGGGGGGCTGTTCAAGAGGGGGGGCTCTTGTACACCTACTGTAACCTGTACATTGTTTGAGGGAGTCCTATCGGTGTCGTAAAACTTGCGCCGAGTTAAAATCAGTAAAACTTGCGCCGTGGTCATTAATCATTCTAGGATCTCATTAGCGAGAGGTCTTGTTTGTCTGGGAATTCCACAGGGAAGTTTCGTGTTTCAGAATGTGACAGCCTACTTACCCCTTATCAGTGTTTTCCAGCCACTTGTTAGACTTGGTTAGTTAAATAGTGCCAAATCATTCAAGTAACACTTAAGCGGCTGTTTTAAATTCAACGGAGATCGTCTCAATAAGACATAATGAAACAACGCTGATCGAATGAACATTTGCGAGGGAAAGCTTTAAATTTCAATGCAATACATGTTAAATATGCCTTTGCTGGTGGGACCTAGTGTTTACAGTGCACTAAGTCTTCTGGTATGGGCTAGAGCAATTTTGTTACTTTCATTGATCTGTCTCTGTCTTATCCTTGGCTTTGACAAAATGAAAGTGACTGAGGTATGAGCGATGCTAGTAATGCCATTCCTTACGCAGCCAGTCCCTGCTATGAATGGTGTGAAAATATTGCTCATAGGGTCGGTTGGTGCATGCATTTCAGTGGGCTTGGCAGACTGATATGTAATAGCAACTTCTGGCTCGGTGAGGAAAGCAACGGGAAACTACCTCACTCCTCATTTCCCTAGTACGTCTCTTCAGTGATGCCTAGGCCATCTATGACAGCTCATTGCGGAACTGTTGAGGATCCAACCAGCCTTCGGGCTGATGACTAAAACATACAACATGTTAAATTTAATATTCTGAAAAAGTTATGGCGATGTTACGAATGTTTACGATACTTTTGTAAATTTCAGTTATTGTTAAGATTAAAAAAGCTTATTCATGACGCTGATAGTGGAACGTAGGCCTCCCATCAGTGTTTCTGGGGTTCAATGTCCGATCACTTTAGGTAGCGTTTATGCTGGACAAGACTGGCATTCAAAATATTATTTCTGGTTTCTTCATCTTCATATCAGCATCACTGTTTGAAACAATTTCATTTGTCATTTATTAATCTTTTATACCCCGGGGAATGCGACAGGCCTCGCCAGGGCACACAATTTCCTTTCCTTGGCAGTAGCTATGGTTCATTCTTGACACCTATCACTTCATAAGGGGTGCATGTCGGGGGAAACGTAGGGTAAGACAGTTTTTTTTGTTTTGTTTTCACTGGTCATTCTTTATTCAACAAATTCGCTATCATTTTATTTGCCATCCATTAATCTTTGTCCGGAAAAGCACGCCAGACCTCGCATTCGGTAGTATTTTCTTCCTTTAGCGGTATTTCATTCTTCATTCATTCTTTTCCTGACCCTGTCAGCTACAAACAGGCTGCGGATATTCTTCATAAGACTGAAAAGCTAATTCCATGTTTCCACATCTGGTTTGTAAATAAAGTCAAACTACGTAGTTATACACATTTCACACACTGATATAAATACGATGCAGGTCTTCTAAATGTGCAAGAAACCAACATTGATAAAATGAATAACATTTTATATATATTAATTTCAAAATCTCAGTACTACAGATATTCACACCATTCGCTGGACCTGGAAATAAGCCCCTGCGATGCAGCGCAGGTAGCAGTTGGTTAAGACAGCTGTCAAACCACTTCTACTTACGGCGGGGAAAATCCACAACGCAAATTTTACTCGGCGCAACTTTTACAGAACCGTCGTATCTTCCTTCCTGTCTTCTGTGAGAATCCTAATTTGTCCCTCAAACTTTCCAACTCCTCCCTCATGCCCCTCAATGCCTCTCTCAATGCCAATGTTTTCTTATATATATAAATGATTTGAGTAAAGGAGCGGAATCAGATGTAAGGCTTTTTGCGGATGATGTTATTCTCTATAGAGCAAACGATTCCAACTGAGGTGCTCTCACGGCCCCGGCAGCAGCCCCGGTGCTGTGCTATAGCACCGTAGACGTGGTGGGGGAAGCAGGGGAAGTAGCAGAGGCAGAACCACAGGTCGTCAAGTCAGCGCGCAGCTTATGAAAACAATATTATTTATGGCAATTCTGTGAACACATAAACAAACAATTTATTCCGTGCATACATTGCGTTTGCCTTAATGTACATGTAGTGTTTAAGTCGATTGTTGACATCGTTTTGCGGCAACTAATTTACCGATATTTACAATCGATTTGGCATTAGAAATTCTAAGTACAGTCTCTAAGACAGTATCATAGAGAGAAGTCCTAGTTCTACATTTATTTAAATTAAGAATTGAAAACATCTGTTTGCATGCATAAGTTGTACCGAACATTGACGTAAATTTTAAGGCAAAAACATTAAGTCTGGGAAATTCTTGTGGATGAACACCTTTGTAAAATGAAATTAAATCACCGTTGTAGTGGTAGTACCTGCCTTTCGGATTGCGTTGCACTGTAGTTTTATCAACTCTGTTTGGAAATATGATGGTGATTTTTCAGGACGCGCTGAAATTGGGGTCATAAATATTTCAAGTTGGGGTGTCATATCATTCATTTCTTTGAATCGGGCATTGAATTCATCGTGCAATGTCTGTAACGACGTCTGATAGTCTCCAAGATTTTCGTAAGTAGACAAATGTAATGATTTTAATGAAGTAACATTGTCAAATTTTTCGGCTTCAAGATGTCTTTTCCATAACAAACTCTGCATTTTGAAAGTATTAATTCTATCACACATGGTGCTAATCAATGTGTTTCTACCTTGCAATGAAATATTTAAATCATTTCAATAAGACGTTATGTCCGCCAAAGAAGCGAGATCAGCTACCCATTGTTTATTCCGCAAAGTTGGTTGTGGAGAATCTTTCATCTCTATGAACAGAGAAATTACTTCAATTATTGCAAAGAAGGTTGCTAGCACTTTCGCGCAACTTAACCAGCGCACAATACAACAACAGGGAATGTCGCTACATTCTGCCTCGAGATATTTTAAAAATCATTTGAACTGCCGATGGTTCAAACCTTGCTTTCTGCAGAAATTTACACATTTTGACACAGTATCCATAACAGATTTAAAGTTGCGAAAGATTTTTGCACATAATTGTTCTTGATATAAAATGCAGTGTACTGCGTGGAGTAGTTGGGGAAGGAGGGGAACGGTGCTGCTGAGTGCAGCGCTGGTGCGCCCCAGCACTAAGTGCTCGAGTTGGAAAGGCCTGCTATAGGGTAATAAATAAGTTACAAGATTGTGAGCAACTGCAAAATGACCTCGATAATGTTGTGAGATGGACAATAGGCAATGGTATGATGATAAATGGGGTTAAAAGGCAGGTTGTGAGTTTCACAAATAGGAAAAGTCCTCTGAGTTTTAATTACTGCTTTGATGGGGTGAAAGTTCCTTTTGGGGATCATTGTAAGTATCTGGGTGTTAATATAAGGAAAGATCTTCATTGGGGTAATCACATAAATGGGATTGTAAATAAAGGATACAGACCTCTGCACATGGTTATGAAGGTGTTTAGGGGTTGTAGTAAGGATGTAAAGGAGAGGGCATATAAGTCTCTGGTAAGACACCAACTAGAGTATGTTTCCAGTATATGGGATCCTCACCAGGATTACTTGATTCAAGAACTGGAAAAAATCCATAGAAAAGCAGCCCGATTTGTTATGGGTGATTTCCGACAAAAGAGTAGCGTTACAATAATGTTGTAAAGTTTGGGCTGGGAAGAACTGGGAGAAAGGAGACGAGCTGCTCGAGAGTGGTATGTTCCGAGCTGTCAGCGGAGAAATGGCGTGGAATGACATTAGTAGACGAATAAGTTTGAGTGGCGTCTTTAAAAGTAGGAAAGATCACAATATGAAGATAAAGTTGGAATTCAAGAGGACAAATTGGGGCAAATATTCGTTTATAGGAAGGGGAGTTAGGGATTGGAATAACTTACCAAGGGAGATGTTCAATAATTTTGCAATTTCTTTGCGATCATTTAAGAAAAGGCTAGGAAAACAACAAATAGGGAATCTGCCACCTGGGCGACTGCCCTAAATGCAGATCAGTAGTGATTGATTGATTGGTTGATTGACTGATTGATTGATTGATTGATTGATTGATTGATTGATTGATTGATTGATTGATTGATTGATTGATTGATTGAAACTTTCAACTACGATATCACACAAGCCACCATTGCCGTGCTGAGTGGCTCAGACGGTTGAGGCGTTGGCTTTCTGACCTCAACTAGGCAGGTTCGATCCTGGCTCAGTCCGATGGTATTTGCACGTCTGTGACGATGGAGCCCTACCTAAGATGAAAATAAGAGAAATTCTAATGGTAAAGATGACACGAACACCCAGCCCCTGAGCCAGAGGAATTCACCAATGAAAATTAAATTCCCCGACCCGGCTGGGAATCGATGGTTGACGGCGATTGGTGATATTAAACTCGGCGACAATGGGCGAATCAGTTCTTTCTGCTAGCGCAACACCGTTTATTAACGGCATCGACGCGAAGTTTGTCTCTAGCCTTAATAGTCCATGTCTCGCAAGCACTGGACAAGACGTAAAATACACATGTTTTCACAAGGTGGATGGATACTTGTGTTGTTTGTAATAGCACTATTCTGCCAGATCCTGGTTAGTTTATTCATAAAAGCTCGACCTACGGTGGTTCATCTCCTTACCTCATCCTCGGAGCTTTCTGTAAGAGAGATCTTCGAACCTAGATTGACAAAATCGTCTGCGACCCCTTACACTTGGGCTGTTCGATCGATTACCATAACTTTGGACTTCTTTCGACTGATTTCTAGTTCATATTTTAAACTTATGTCATTTACCCCTGCAAGTAGGTCTGTAAGTTCAGTTTCCCTTCCGGTAAGGAAAGATGTGGGATTAGCAAAGCGCAGATTGTTTATTCTTCTGCCACCGATTTTTTTTATTTCTTTGATTTGCTATTTGTTTTGCGTCGCACCAACACAGACTGCTGCATTTGCCTGATTTGAAAATGGAAAATTACCGAAAACCAGTTTCAAGGCTGCTGAGGGTAAAGTATGAATCCACTATCTCCCGAATGCAAGCTAACAGCTACGTGGTCAAACCGCGTAGCCAGGTCACTCGACGCCACCGATTGAGATGCCTTCAGTCCAACCATAAGACCCCTTTCACACGATCTAGTGCTTTCCACGCCACTTCACTTCATCAGAGGTGTAGAAAGGCGCCCGGAGCATTCTCATGAGACACTTTGGGTGGCGCCACTTCCCTCCACTCTCGTGAACAACCGGCCTAAAATCTGCTAGCTCACTAAAACATATTAGTTCGTTAAGACGGTCAACATTGTGTGCGGCACAAGATCGAATTTTTTGTCTCAAAACGTCTGTTCCATTCATAGATGCTGAAAAATTAATACCGGTAATTGAAATACAAAATATCACTTACCTTAAAATAACACCAACCCTCCCTTTGGGTGAAACACATTGTCTCATGTTGGTGACCTGTCGCTGTAAATTTGCTTCAAGGATTGACAACAATTCATCAAACGAATTCCCACACATACGGAAAATAATGAAAGAATTTTTTGGATCGCTGGCAGGCCTACATTGATCTAGAAGAAAACGATGAGCCCCTCGTTCTAGGCGATATGAATTCAATGGATGGATCCATTGAACCATAGTACTCTTCTTTCTCCTCAATCTTCTTTTACTAAGAATATAAATCCCAAGGTTAACGTTCGCGTTCATGGTCTAAAGTAAAACTGAGACCCAACAGATGTGGTGGGGACTAGAAGTTGACGACTAGTTGCCGGAAGTGGACAACAAGGAAGAAAAAAGTGTCTGAGAAGTGGAGTGGCGTGGCATGGAAAGCAGTGGATCATGTGAAGGGAGCCTTATGCTACATTTCTAAAGAAAGTAGTTCAAGTCGGAAAAATTGTGTGTCCGGGAGCCTTAAAAGCACGGGCCCTGAATTGTTAGTTCTATTAAAATATGGAGCCCGCCATGTTTGCTTAGAATTCACTTTTCCACAACTAAATAGTTAATGTGCATTTTCTTCCTAACTCGTGCAGTTTTCCAGGGAAAAATACGCTTTGGTGCACATTTTACCGGATAAAAAACAACATTGATTGTTTCAAACAAGGGGCATTCGCGGAGGATTAAGAATTTAATTTCCTATAAAACTTCATATGCATTTTCTCCGTAACTCTTAATAATTTGCCGGATAATTAAGCTTTTACATGTTAAACGAGAATTTCAAGTGTACGGCGCGGAGGGCACGCACGACGACGGTGGTACAACTGAGTGGATTAGGTTGAAACTCGTTGTTGGCAGTGCTTCTTTTCTAAGAAAAGAGGTGGCGGTACTCACCCGCAGTAGTGGCGATTAGCGGGGTGGGGGGGGGGAGGAGGGCAGTCGCCCACCACTTTGTAGAGAAAACATTACATTTTTATTCCATTTTAGCCGGATGAAACTAGGAATTATTAAAAAAAAAGCAATTTGCACAAGCTGTGTTGTCTTATCACCGAATTATTTCCTTTATTATCTTTAATTATTAACAAAATTATTAGCGGAAATATGCACAAGATGTCGCGGTTAACCGATTTCTGTAGCGCCACAACAAGTACAGTAGTGGAGACTGACTGCATGTTAGTCTCTTTTGTGTCTCTTAATTTCTTATTGTGTAGTCAAATACTAAATGATTTTTAATTGTATTATGTCCGACTCGTTGGCTGAATGGTCAGCGTACTGGCCTTCGTTTCAAAATGTTCCGGGTTCGATTCCCGGCCGGGTCGGTTAATTCCAATGGCCCGGGGGCTGGGTGTTTGTGCTGTCCCCAACATCCCTGCAATTCACACATCACACATAACGCTATCCTCCACCACAATAACACGCAGTTACCTACATATGGCAGATGCCGCCCACCCTCATCGGAGGGTCTGCCTTACAAGGACTGCGCTTGGCTAGAAATAGCCACACGAAATTAAATGAATTGTAGAAGCACGCCGTACCGGTACTTCTATTAGTTGCAACACATGTGTAACAGTGTTCCTTTGGTGAAAATTTTGCTGTATAGTTTTGAATCAAAATATTAGAAAAAACTATTACCGCACTTCAGTTGGTAAACTGTCAACTTTGACCTCTGAAGAAATTCGCTCAGAGAGCATAGAAAGAACTTACCATTTTGTAGGTCTCTTTTCAGTTCTGGTGTATATACTCCCACCCCACCATCCCCCCGCTATATCCCACAAACTCGGGTACATTTTCTGTCTGTACTTCACCCCCCACCCCCATTTCTAATTCCAATCGTCGCTACTGCTCACCCGAACTTCTTCATAAGCTGCATCTCGCACGGATCTTATTATTGCCCCACTCTGAAGAAATGTTCACTTTCTTCTGTTTTTCTGGTCCTAAACTTGTAAAACCTTGGCGCAACCTACAACCTAGCAATTTATTTTTCGCATAAAGCCACCCGTTTCTCTGGAAGACGTCATTTTTCTGAGTTAATGTCCAACAATCGTGCCCATCATGATCAGATTTGTTTCCCTCTTGAACTGCAGTAAATCTATCGGTGTTGCGACGTTTTCTTCACATTCACTTGATTCACTGTTCGCAGGTACAGGAGATGGACAGTAGGCAATGGTATGTTGATAAACGGGGTTAAAAGTCAGGTTGTGAGTTTCACAAATCGGAAAAGACCTTTCAGTTTTAATTACTGCGTTGCTGGAGTGAAAGTTCTTTTTTTTTTGCTAGGGGCTTTACGTCGCAACCACACAGATAGGTCTTATGGCGACGATGGGATAGGAAAGGCCTAGGAGTTGGAAGGAAGCGGCCGTGGCCTTAATTAAGGTACAGCCCCAGCATTTGCCTGGTGTGAAAATGGGGAAACCACGGAAAACCATCTTCAGGGCTGCCGATAGTGGGATTCGAACCTACTATCTCCCGGATGCAAGCTCACAGCCGCGCGCCTCTACGCGCACGGCCAACTCGCCCGGTGAAAGTTCCTTTTGGGGATCATTGTAAGTATCTAGGTGTTAATATAAGGAAAGATCTTCACTGGGGTAATCACATAAATGGGATTGTAAATAAAGGGTACAGATCTCTGCACATGGTTATGAGGGTGTTTAGGGGTTGTAGTAAGGGTGTAAAGGAGAGGGCATATAAGTCTCTGGTAAGACCCCCCAGCTAGAGTATGGTTCCAGTGTATGGGACCCTCACCAGGATTACCTGATTCAAGAACTGGAAAAAAATCCAAAGAAAAGCAGCTCGATTTGTTCTGGGTGATTTCCGACAAAAGAGTAGCGTTACAATAATGTTGCAAAATTTGGGCTGGGAAGAATTGAGAGAAAGGAGGAGAGCTGCTCGACTAAGTGGTATGTTCCGAGCTGTCAGCGGAGAGATGGCGTGGAATGACATTAGTAGACGAATAAGTTTGAGTTGCGTTTATAAAAGTAGGAAAGATCACAGTATGAAGATAAAGTTGGAATTCAAGAGGACAAACTGGGGAAAATATTCATTTATAGGAAGGGGAGTTAGGGATTGGAATAACTTACCAAGGGAGATGTTCAATAAATGTCCAATTTCTTTGATATCATTTAGGAAAAGGCTAGGAAAACAACAGATAGGGAATCTGGCACCTGGGCGACTGCCCTAAATGCAGATCAGTAGTGATTGTTTGAAGGAGACTCTGAACCCTTGACTTACCATTCCATCGTTGGTCGGCCACAGCTGCTACAGCAGAGCAATATTGAACTCTTAAATCTTGGGGTCGTTGCGGGAATGTTTCGGTCACGATCTTAACCAAACGATGGGGTTCAGAAGAGAGCCTAACTACTTGAAATGAGGAGCAAATATGTGCTTACTAACTTTTATTAAATTCTTAATGGCACAAAAAAATTTTATTTGTATAAATCCTTGACAAAAAAATTAATTACTAATTATTAAATGTTTCAAACGCATTCACATTGCGTAGCGTTAATTCATTTCTTACAATATCGAAGAGTTTTCTTCGGAGAAAGTAGGAATCTCATAAATAAGTGGACAGCGAAACTGAAAAAGTGAAAAGAAAACCTGAAAACTCGGGCACCCATTAATCAAAACGATAACTGAGAATTAATCCACAGGATCCGTGGAAAATCTGACCTTCAGCAAGTAGAACGCCTGATTTACTCTTAATTAAGGTTATCCACCAGTCGAATACTTTTTCGGATACGGAACACCCGCCGAATGGACCCTTAATCGAACCAAATTGACTATCAGTTGCTTTGGATAGGTTGCGAAATATTATTGGAAAGCATGGTGTTCACTACCAATTAACAGCAGCATTCACAATTGAAAAAAATTCCACCATGTATTTGTCATTTCATGACACCCTTAAGTGATAAAATAAACCCGATGCTAAACGTGCATCACCCAAACAGCTGTTCAGAAAGAACCAAAAACAACAACACGATCCGCGAGGATCTCACGTTACGTCGTTCTGAAGGAACAAATCTGCGAAATGCAGGAAACACTTATTCATCACGCATTTAGAAGAAATGCCAAACACTGAAATTAATTAAAAAGTGGCAAATCACTTGAAAAAATATTATTATAAAACCGACTTTCAGGTTATGAATGGTTACATTACGCTTAATAAAATTACAAGTCCACAGGGAAAAAATACACAAACTTACTGAGTTCTTTCCTACTTCAAAATGACTACCATCACAGATCCATCTACTTATTGTTTGTCCCAACACACTACCTACAAGTTATCAATTGGTCGAACTCCACTACGTATAAAATTGAAAGAACGACAAAAATTGAAAATAAAATATATTACTGGCTGACGAATCGAATCCGCGTTCGTAACTCAAGTCTCACACTAATACGTTGAGTGTCAACATGCACACTATCAAAGCGAAACGGACATCAGAACGACAAAACAATTATGTCCGTAAAATAAAATAAAATAAAATAAAATACTGAAGTTAATTAAACTCAAACACGCATGGAGAACTGCAGTAATATATTCAATCACCGTTAGCTCAGTATCCAATATTGGACAAACCTCATTTTGCCGATAGCGGTTCCATAATCTTGAGTAAACACCTTCCAGCTGTTGAGGGATGCGCACAAGCTTGGCCTCGTTATTG
Organism: Anabrus simplex; assembly: GCF_040414725.1. NCBI lineage: Eukaryota > Metazoa > Arthropoda > Insecta > Orthoptera > Tettigoniidae > Anabrus > Anabrus simplex. The sequence continues at coordinate 156,468,365 of NC_090266.1, forward strand.
CCGAGCTAACACTCTTCACATTGCGTATGTTACTGCAGACGCTACCATCGCCCAGGTCACTTCACAAAAACATCTAATCTAAGACTTGAGTATCTACAGCTGAACTCCCAGACCTATCGTCGTGCTTACTTAACGTCTGTACACCCTAACACTAACCTCTATGTACACGTACCTTCCTAATTCTATCGTTGAGCGTAAACTAAGACGTCTCATCATCAGTATACTCCTAGGATAACATGTGACGTCCTAAATCTATTATCGGGCGGAAACTGGGTCGTATACGCTTCCCCTAGCATATCAGGCGAAATCGTAATTTCAAACAAACTCTTAAATATGTCGGCTGTAAATCTGGTCGAAACTAATAACACACAACGAAACAACTCTTGCCACACAACGAACGTAAGTCGGGAAATGCAGTAAGTCCCTATCTTGTTACAAAAAATACGTGAACTTAAAAATAAATATCGCGTGGCGAACAATCCCCGAACTCAAACACGATCTCAGCATGCGAAATGAAGTTTAGGAAAGAATAATAGCTTCCAACACACGTCTAACATTTAGTGGATGTCGTCCAAAAATAATAATCATCACCACCGCAGAGATCCATATTATACTTTTAGGGTGAGGCCCTAAAATCGCCTACCGTCATTTTCCAAACATTAATATCCATGACTATCCAGTGAAACAAAACCCAATGAATCTACACAGCCAAACGTATCGCTTTAAAACGTCCAATATCTCATTCCACAAATGTTTCCGATTTAATGATAAATTACCGCCTTGTAATTTATGAACTTTACTGATTGTAAACTTGTCATTACAGGCAAACAACACCAACCGTGTATTCAAAATGCTCTTCTATCCTTGAGGTCATATTATTCTAATATTCCTTATACTGACTTTACGTAACTAGTCACTTGAATTTTTACTACCGAGAGTTACCATTTTCACCAAATCGTTTTTCACTTGGGATCTTATTTGTAATTTACTGTGCTTCACACAATAATTATCTCGAACCGACCTTCTCCAGGTCCCAGTTTTCGGATTGCTAGCGGAATATACTACAGCCTGGCACATAAATCTCACATTTAATACACAGCCTGTCTCAAAAATTATTCCTCGGCAAATATAGCCTGTCTCAAAAATTCATTCTCATCGCCTTCTCATGAAATATACAGGCTTTCTCTGCCTTCAACATTCCTACCACTCTTATCTCCACATATATAAATTCTTCGCTCTCAATCCATTTTCTTATATCTCAAGACTTTTTGTAACCTCCCTCTCGTGACAAACGACTTTTATAAAAATACACCGTTTTATTTTACTGTTACTACAACTTTCGGACCTCGAGAATACAACAACACACCGTGAGTTTCCCTATCAACGACATACACGATGTCACAAAATTTTACTTCCCATGAATAAAACATAACTTTATCGGATTTCACTGGAATTTTCTAGACACCCGCAAACCTTGTAGAACATGCTTGTTCAATCCACTTGTTAACATAGGAAAATTTTATCCCGCGGTAGATATTATTATTATTATTATTATTATTATTATTATTATTATTATTATTATTATTATTATTATTATTATTATTTCGACAAAAAATTCTGACTTCAAACGATATTCGATATTAAGACACTCGCCACGACTACTTTATCATGATCACCTTCCTAATTTTTCTCAATTCGGATAATATCTCAAAGAATATTAACACAAGATTTAAACTTCGCATTTTATAGTTCCTTAACGTGAATTTTTCAACACTAAAGATTTTCACACGCTGACCAGAAATATAATATCTTTTCCTGATCATTACAAAATATCAACCCAACACACGCAATGAAAATTGGTAGGGACAAACAATAATCTAACTACAACATTGATACAAAATATTCGCAGACCTGCAATTGTAGCCATCGTCCTGGATTCTAGCTGCATTTAACCAGCAAACCTCGTTTATTTTAGCCTTCCATGGCTAAATTTATCATCATCTTCTCATACATACAACTTAAATTACACAACACTTTCCAACGCAACTTTCAAACATTTAGCAAGCGACGAACACTCTGCTCAAATGACTACATTTACTGCGTTCACAAGACCGCTGCCTCCTTCACCCTACTAAAAGGTCCAGGTGTTCCAACAGATAAGAAACCAGACGCAGTAGCTAACTTCAAACTCCTGTTTAACAAACACACACTGAATACCGAGAGAAATTCAATTACTTCTAAACCTTCAAAGTTTCCATTAGCGGCAGCTAAGAAAATTTCTATCATACAATCACATGAATAGAACCAGCTTATGGGTGGTTAGGCCGTGTGCATTTTGCAGAGTTTCGCCCAGACGTGCCATTTGGGCTCATCAGCTGGATTGGTACGCCCCTCCAGGACTCTGCTTAGCAGTTGCAGACCAAGCGCATTGTCCCGCCGTGTTAGCAAATAGGGATTGCTAACCTGCTAAAGGAGAAGTGCATTCTCCGTTTCCAAAAAATATTACAATATCAAAAATGGCTTTCACGGCCGCAGATCTTGCAATCACATGAATAGATCAGTTTTTGGGTGGTAACTCCATGGGGAGTAATATTTTTTGGAAACGGAGAATTCACTTCTCCTTTAGCAGGTTAGCAATCCCTATTTGCTAACACGGCGGGACCATGCGCTTGGTCTGCCACTGCTAAGCAGAGTCCTGGAGGGGCGTGCCAATCCAACTGATGAGCCCAAATGGCACGTCTGGGCGAAACTCTGCAAAATGCACACGGCCTAACCACCCAAAAGCTGGTTCTATTCATGTGATTGTAAGATCTGCGGCCGTGAAAGCCATGTTTGATATTGTAACTCCATGGGGAGTAATATTTTTTGGAAACGGAGAATTCACTTCTCCTTTAGCAGGTTAGCAATCCCTATTTGCTAACACGGCGGGACCATGCACTTGGTCTTCCACTGCTAAGCAGAGTCCTGGAGGGGCGTGCCAATCCAGCTGATGAGCCCAAATGGCACGTCTGGGCGAAACTCTGCAAAATGCACACGGCCTAACCACCCAAAAGCTGGCTTCTATTCATGTGATTGTAAGATCTGCGGCCGTGAAAGCCATTTTTGATATAATTTCTATCATTTTCCATTTCTAACAGTATATTTGAACCATAGCCACGAACATGTAATAAGTTATTTGGAGACCAAACTTTTCACATTTTCTGCCGACGAGGGACGTGGGCTCCGCCGCTCCAGAAACCAGACAGACACTGAGAAATATACGGAGGGAGATTTCTTTTATACTCTATGGGATGACGCTACTCACATCATGAAACTCTGTTGTGCAATATGCTAATTCCGCATCCAATAGACCGATTTTCCTGAAATTTGTTCCATAACTTCGGAATGACTTACGATTTTTTCTGTGTTAATTTAATAATTTTCCCATACTCGCAACAGGCGAAATAAATTATTTCTGCCCGGGCGTTTCGCGGGTTTTCTTCATTCATCGACCTTGACACGTGTCGGTAGTCCGCGGGTCGGACGCGGATTTGTCTCTAGGCTTAACTGCATTTATATTTACCCTGGGGGTTCTGTCTTCCCATAGGGTTTACTGGATTTACTGTGTTGCCAAAATCTCTCGTTACGAAGAATTCCTTGAATTCGAAAAATTGTTCAATATTCTAAGTCCATCGAAGTGTCCCGGCGTTTCACGAGCTTGCGGCTCGGCTCGACACGGGGAGCTCGTTCCCACGAGACAGCCAGACTCATGAAATGCAAACATGGCCGCTCTCAAACAGGTAACTTTTATTTGGAATAAATATTGGAGAAGAAAGAAAATAATTTTCTCATCATAGATTTATGAGTTCAACACTTCAAAGGAATAGTCATTCTTTCTTTTATTCCGCACCGTTACGTAACAGTCAGCTCGATAAGAAAAGCAGCTCGATTTGTGGGTGTGTAGCAGCTATTCACAATAACCACAGTCGTGTGCAATAAAACTAATTCTACGGTTTTTCTACATCGTATTGTGTTAAGGAGATGGATTTGCTCCTATTTACGGAACGAATGATAATAAACACATTACATAGCACACGCAAGAGCACACGCATTAAACTACGTAACACCATCTTCAAACGTAGTGAAGATATGAACGGAAAAATATACATATTTTCACAGCATTTATGTACGTGTTTTAATTCTGTGTGTTGAAACGGGAATGCCCTGTCAGCTTTCGCCGTTCATGTATTTCTTGAGGAGAACGGGCTAACACCCGACTGTGTGGATTTATAACGAGTTCCGAGCGCGCAGGCATCATGGGTGACAGCGTGCAAGTGGTCGCTCGCTGCAGAGTACCAGCCAAGTCCAAGTTACGTCACGATCGACTGTTCCATTCGCTTCGATGTCATTATATCACGAACGGGATGTCCGATCGTGATTTGAAGAACGCCACTTTGTAGGTCTGGATAATAAATACTACAGCCCAAAATTTCATGAAAATCGGCGGAAGGATGGCCGAGATATACAATTTTAAAGAAGCTCATATTTTCAGTCTGGCCATCCGACCTAGAGCAATATAAGGAGATCGCCAGCACCGTAGTAGACAGTGAGTGTGTGATTTCGTCGTGTACCAGCTGCCACGCCGTGCGGGCCAGCTTCAGTAGTACAGTCTGTTACTCTGTCCGGCTAAGGACCGGTGGTAGAAAATACGCGATACAAGTGTCGAACATATTCTCGTCAGACTCCAACTTCGCGTGCAAGCAGGAAACTTGTTCATTTGTAATGTCGATCTGTCGAGCTGATTAACATTATTTTCGTCTTGTGAACTTCGTATTGCAGAGTCTATACAGTAATCGCTGTCTCGTAGATATTTTTGAAACTGTGCTGTTATAAGAGTGTGAAGGACTTCGTGCGTAAAGACTGTGCCGTAGTGAAACATTGTTTCTTTTCGAGAGACTGTGTTAAGTTATTTCGAGAAAACTGTGCCCTAGTGAAAGTACATTTCTTTTCAAAGGACAGTGTTAATTCGCGTCGTAAAGGACAGTGCCGACATTTCTTTTCAAAGACTGTGTTTATTCACTTCGTGGAAAACTGTGCAGACATTTCTTTTCATAAGACTGTGCCGACATTTCTTTTCAAAGACTGTGTTAATAAACTTCGAGTTAAATCCCCTCGTGAAAGACTGTGTCTGCATTTATTGTCGAGATATTGTGTTAAGCTACTTGTAAAACTGTGTCTCAGTGGTGAACTTATTTCTGAGAAACTGTGTGTTTTTTTGATTAAGACTGTGTCTTAATGGAACTTGGTTCTTTTACGCAAGACTGCGTGTTAAGAGTCATTAAGTGTTTCTTTACTATCTTCATAGAACCTTTAATATATTTCCACATGTGTGTGTGCTAGATCATTGCATTTGCTTCTCCGTACTCATTACAAACAGTACGAAAGACTGTGTCCGTAGGACTCAATTTATTTTTCTTCTTCACACAGTTGAATCTCAGAAAGCTCCAGATTATTTTTTCGTTGCCTATCACTTCGAGTTCGCCAGTGACTATTCCATGAACAGTGCTAATTTCTATTATTTTCATAAAACTGTGATTTTGAATCCATTCTTCCAAAGTAATGTGCGTTCAACACCATTTACAGTGGAAATTGTTCAGTTAATAAACAGTGTCTCGCCACAACTTGCAGTGCACTGCGGTAGAGAAGTGTCGTATCAGATTCTATTGACATTCTGTGCAAACCTCTTACACTTCTCTACTCCCTTCATGGGACTTTAGTGGAATAAAAAGCTAATCAACTATTCCACGCTGCACTATAACCAGACGACAGACCCCAGGTTCGAGTCTCCTTTAACATCGAGGGTCGACAATCGCCGTAGGATGTCGTGGTACCTTGGTGGGAGGTGAGGAGTTAAGCGCGGAGGGACGATGCCTTCTCCACATCTTTCAGAACATTCAAACTTCAACCATTCATCTGTAAAGGTGATATAATTTCTGCGTTTTCTTGAATAAACTGCAGGTTCCACTAAAAACGAACTTATTGCATTACCCTTCTTTCTAATACTCTCTGAGCATGGACCGTACACGCTCTGTCGTCAATCCATGCTCTCCACTAAGCTAAAGCACGGGCGTCCCTGTTTCAATATACAATTCGATCGCTTTTTTTTGTACTCACCTTACAGTAGCATAATATATACTTACATGTAAAAAATAAAAGGTGGATTTATTCATGTTTTGAAATTATGAATGTAATCTCTGCATTGAAGAGGTCTTGTGTGTGCGTTGTCTTATCAAATTAATGCATGTGCCTGCCCTGTTTGAGCGTGTTTCTCTGCTATCCTGAACAGGAAGCAGGAAGTTTCAAATTTCCGTAGAAACAGCCCAAACATACAGACCGGTGCTTGTTCACCGTGTAACATTCTCTAACGTACAGTAGAAGGGAATTATAACATTAATCACATACGTTTTAAAAATGTTTAATCAGCCGGTAGTGTAGGGGGTTGAGATTATTACCTAGAGGGCTCTGGGGTCGATCCGCAAAATCCCTAACCTCGCCGGTAATCGAACCCGGGGTCTCCGGGTAGGAGGCAGGCAATATTAATAATGATGATAATAATGATGATAATAATAACAGTATTATATTTACGAGGTCTAGAATGATCTTCAATTTCGTGGCCTACAGCCTCGAAGGGCCTTGGCCTAAAAGCGACCACTACTCAGCCCGAAGGCTTGCAGATTATAAGATGTCGTGTAGTCAGCACGGCTGTTTCTTGGTTTTTCTAGACCGGTGCCGCTATCCCACAGTCAGATAGTTCCTCAATTGTAAACACGTAGGCTGAGTGGACCTCGAACCAGCCCTTAGGTAAAACTCCCTGACCTCGCGGGGAATCGAACCCGGGGTCACCGAGTAAGAGGCAGGCATTTTTTTTGCTAGTTGCTTTACGTCGCACCGACACAGATAGGTCTTATGGCGACGATGGGACAAGGAAGGGCTAGGAGTGGGAAGGAAGCGGCCGTGGCCTTAATTAAGGTACAGCCCCAGCATTTGCCTGGTGTGAAAATGGGAAACCACGGAAAACCATCTTCAGGGCTGCCGACAGTGGGGTTCGAACCTACTACCTCCCGAATACTGGATACTGGCCGCACTTAAGCGACTGCAGCTATCGAGCTCGGTATTTGTTTATCTACCTAGTTATATATTTACTATCATTAGTAGTGTATTTTGAAATCTTCTTATCCAGTTTTCTAAATGTTGTTTTAATACGCCTGTTACTTATAGGCTAGCTATCCAAACTATTTGTGCAGATTACCTAGTTCAATAACAATGCAAATATGTTCAATCTGTATGTATAAGTATCATTTTCGTGTTATTAACGTCTCGATTCTTGTACGGTATATTTATTGCGTGTATTCGCATTAGTCGGTGTAGGCTGTGCTTTTTATTATTAATGAATTAGGACCTGGGAATGGCTAAATTTCCCTGATGCTTGGAATGCAACAGTATTAGACGCTTACCGGAGATTAATGTGAAGGAACACACAGACTTTCAAACTTCACGGTCCACTGGTACTATTCAGACCTCAGGATTATTGCTCTGTATAACTTCTCGAGGCTTTTGATTTAAAATTAGTACTGTAGTTTTGGTTTGCGAAGAGACGGGAATTTCCGTACAGATCTTCTGCCTTTTTAACATTTTATTTTGGATGTATCTGATGAACATCTGTTCTTACCGTGTTATCCTGTATCGCAGCAATAAAAATAACTTGTCGACAGGTTTTTTCATTCGTGTGTAATGTAAGTTAATGCATGAATTCCATACTACGATCTCCTCGGCGAGCTGTGGAGTGCCTGCAACATGGCGATACGCGCATGGACAGCTCTTCCCCAGTCACACGCTACTGCGCAGCCAGCTGTGTAGGGCCTTGGTCAGGTTAGCTACGTTCACTTGTTCAAATTCCGAACCCACGTGGCCAAAAATTAAGGTTAGGACCTGACAAGATGGCAGCAGGGAGGTTAGCCACGTTCACTTGTTCAAATTCCGCGCGAAACAAGTGCACGTGTTTAGTACCTGTCAAGATGACGGCTATCAGGTTAACACCGTTCACTTGATCAAATTCCCAGCCCCACGTGGCTAAAAATTTAAAGGTTAGTGTACCGTAAATTATCACTGGCAAACCTTCAGAAGGTGCGGCCCCCATAGGATCTGGACTTAGCGAGGATAGGGTACAACCCAGAGAGCAAGATCACTAATACCCGAGGAAAACAGGTTAACAAAGTTTATTAAACAAAATAGGTAAACACCAAGAAAAGTAAAAAGATTAAAATATTTAAACACCAACATCACTCAGGTTCCTCCGACACGTGCCCTATTGTAATTTACAGGGATCCAGCCCTGTTCACAGTTCATCACCAAAGAACAGTGTAAAAGATAATTCTAGATAAGGGTTATTGATAATACGCCACCTCAGGTGGCTCAAGGAGGAGCGCAAATTTCCCCTAACATAACATACTATACTTTCATTAAGGGACGCTTCTAAGCGCCTAAAACTCCTAGGGGAGTTGAATACATCATTCAAGATATACGTATATACACTTATTTTCAACTACCCAGGGGACAAACTCCCAATAACTCAAGCTGCAGTAAGGCTGCAGTAAACAGACCCAAGGGGTTCACACATACTTTATGATTTGGAAACAACTCTGCTTTTATAATACCTTGAAACAACTCCAGCGCCAATTCAGTGGTTTACAATCAAAATAATGTCCTTCCATCGTCTGTAAATGTTAACTAAGTTTTAGGTGCTTTCCTCCCATACCCCTAGCGGTCCAGGGTTCGAAGGCGGGTGCGTGAAATGCTCAAGTCAGAGAGCGAGGCAAGAATAACACTTCCTCCCAGCCAGGCCGCACGGCCTCGCCAAGAGTAGCCGTGACGCGAGACCACGTGACGCAAAGCGACACGGACAGGCTGCGTGAAAAGAGCACGGCGCACCCGCAGGGGTACGGGAGGGAAAGCAAAGGGGAGGCAGCACAGGCCGGGCCGTTCCCAGGGCGGAAAAGGTTCCTTTACCCTGGGACCATCATTTAGGAATAATTTATTATTATTATTTGCCCAAAGGGACAACTCAACGGGCGAAGAACACAATAATAGATAAAAGTTGAAAAACATTAAAAGAGACACAATAAATAGTATAAGAGGGGAGGAAAAATCAAATACATGGCTCAGATCCCCCCCCCTAAAGCACCAACCAGGGTGAGCAATAAATTTTCATCAATAAAATACTCTTGCAGTATAGTCCATTCACTTGCTCATAGGCTAATAATATAATAAAAATCTTGCCTTACAATTAATAAGCTTAATAAATAAATAACTTGGAGTACAATAGAGGAAATTCTTGCAGTATAATAGACGAAAGTTCTTGCAATATAATAGACGAAAATTCTTGTCATAATATCCCGGGATGTAGACAAGTAATAGTTTCAGCTTAATTCAGTTAGTTAAGTAATAGCTTCACAAAGTGACATCTCAGTAGATTATCGAGACCAGACCGGCCTCACACACCATCACCAATACAACGAAAAATATCTTCCCAGGCAGATGGACAGTTCTTGTGGCAAAAACACGCCACATGACGAAAGGCAGTAGCGACCTTCACACACTAGGTCAGCAGTAGGCTGGCAGTAGATAGTCCAACAAGAGCAAAGGTCGAAGGGCTCGGGAACTGGAGACGAGGCACGCCAAGGCAGCCCACACGGGGGGCCCTTCCCATGCAGGCACGGGCGAAGATAGTCACTCCAGTACACTGTAAAATAAATCAAGCGCCAGCAATGGTGTCGAATGGATGCCCAGCACATTGGGGAGATACAGGCAGGAGATGGTTCGAAGAACCGGACCGGGGTATGGGAGTGATAAGGGAGAAACGGGACTCCGGGAGGACTCACATAATCATTAAACATACCACTAAAATTTTAAGTCTAAAGAAAATAGCTCCCCTTTAGGCAGAACACGTGTCAAGGGAACCGAAGGGAAGGTAAACACAAGGAAAAGAATAACAGAGAAAATACTCATAGCAAACAAAATGCCACAAAACCTAGATAGCACTAGGCAGCTTTAACCTGAGACAAATGGACTCGGAACACTCTCTCCGTGTCTGGATCTTTCACCAACAGGGTGACTGGTGTCAAGAAATCAATAATCTCGCAGGGCCCGCGAAAGCGAGGAGCGAGTTTCCCAGAAGGCACGAAATTCTTAACAAACACCCTGTCACCGACGGCAAGATCGGTAGGACGGCGCCCCTTATCATAGTGCTCCCGTTTCTTCTCATACGAGACCTTCAGATTTTGCTTAGCCTTCCTCCAAACGGCCCTGATGTTAGGGGGATCAATCTTTTCAGGCAACAACTCATTTATATTCCACAAGTTGGTGAGCGGAGAGTTAGGAACGAAAGAAAACATGAGAGAATTAGGGGAAAATTTATGAGCCTCGTGTACCGCAGAATTGAATGCAAATGCAAGCCAAGGCAACGACGTGTCCCACCTCAAAACATCGTCGTGGTGAAAGGCAATGAGAGCAGACCGCAAGTTTCGGTTAACCCTCTCAGCGTAAGAAGGTTGTGGGTAATAGGGGGATGTGGTAACATGAGAAATGGACAAGATGAAACAAAATTTCTTAAACAGGTTCGATGTAAAGGCCTTGGCGTTGTCAGAGACCAAGTACTGGCAAGGACCAAAGGACGAAAATATAGACTTCAAACATCTAATTGTAGTCTCAGAAGTGGCTAACCTCGTCGGAATCAACCAGGAAAAACGGGTAAAACCATCCACACAAACGAAAACAAACCTATTACCATCAGTCCTAGTTTTCGGCAAGGGACCTACATAATCGATATAGAGCCGCTGCATAGGGAGGGTAGCTTGGCTAGAAGACAGTAAGCCTACACGTGTGTTAGGAGAAGGCTTACTGAGCGCACAAACCTTACATGCTTTAACAAGTTCACGTACTTCAGCGTCCAACCCTTTCCAAATAAAATTTTCCCTAATCTTCTCCCTGGTCTTAAATACTCCTAGGTGGCCACCGAGAGGAGTTTCATGAAAGTATTTAAAAATCATAGGCACCAGGACTGAGGGAATAACGACCTTCATTTTATGATCGTGACGGGCGGGACAACACAGTACGCCATTGCTTAACACATAAGGATCAATAATTTTCCCTTCCTTAAGATCTTGAACAATAGGTCCCAAAATAGGGTCCTCCACTTGAAACTTAGCAACGTCATGATACAGTAATGGGGTATCAGACAAGATAGCCCCCGCTAAGGGTAAAGACAAGGGAACCTCAGAACTTGACGATTCGCTCTCCTGAGTAGGCTGATCCGAAAACATGCGACTGAGAGAGTCGGCGACTACGTTGTCCGAACCACGGATATGACGTACGCTGAACTGGAAAGCTGAGATCCTAATGGCCCAACGGGCCAGACGGCCGGTTTTCTTAGGTTTCCCCAAAACCCAACTCAGAGCCTGGTTGTCAGTATCGAGTTCGAACCTTTCATGCTCTAGGTAAATACGAAACCTTTCTAAAGCGAACAATACCGCCAATCCTTCTAGCTCGTATACAGAATACTTGGCTTCGACAGAAGACAAGGTCCTAGAAGCATATGCAATGGGACGTCTCCCCAATTCCGAGTCCTGCAAAAGGACGGCCGCAACGGCAGACGCCGATGCATCGGTCTGAACGATAAAAGGCTTGGAAAAGTCAGGCATAGCCAACACCGGAGCGTTAGATATGGCCAACTTTAAATCATCAAAGGCAGCTAGTTGGGAGGGCCCCCATTCAAATTTAACCCCTTTACGTCGGAGGGCGTTAAGAGGCCCGGCTCGATTGGCAAAGTTTGGAATGAATTTTCGAAAAAAAATTCACCATCCCAACAAAGCGAGCAACACCCTTAACATCCAGAGGAGGTTTGAACTGGCGAATGGCCTCGGTGCGAGAATGATCAACAGAGACGCCATTGGATGACACAATATGTCCCAAGAAGGACATTTGGGGCTTGGCAAAGGATACCTTAGAAAGTTTGACCGTAAGACCAGCCTTGCGAAGACGGGACAACACTTCCCTCAAATGGCGGAGATGATCCTCGAAGGTTTCGGAAAAAATTACGACATCGTCAAGGTAGTGATAAAGATAGTTGAACTTTATGTTAGAAAACAGTTGATCAAGCAGCCTAGTGAGGACAGCAGCGCCAGTGGAAATACCGAAGGGCAAACGGCAAAATTCGTAAAGATTCCAGTCCGTAGCGAAGGCTGTCAAGTGACGAGACTCTTCAGCTAACAGAATCTGGTAGTACGCCTGATTTAAATCTAAAACTGTAAAATATCTAGCCTTCTTGAACCATGAGAAGCAAGAATGCAGATCAGGGAGAGGAACTGACTGCAATACGACTTTCTTATTCAAAGCCCTATAGTCCAACACAGATCGATAACCACCTTGAGGCTTCGGGACAAGGAAGATGGGAGAGGAGTAGGCAGAAGTAGACGGCCGAATAATGCCCTGATCCAACATTTTATTAACTATCTCCTTTAACGCTTGCATTTTGGGAGGAGCCAAGCGATAGGGCGGTGACCTAACCGGAACCGAGTCCGTGACCTCGATCTTGTACTCTAAAAGAATCGTCATCCCCAATTCTTCGGTGAAAACGTCCGGGAAGTCATCACATATTTCCCTAATACATTCAGCTTGATTCTCGGGCAAATGACTAAGGTCTAATGCCATTTGGTCTTGAGGAGGTGAGGCAATACATGAAGAAAGAGAATTACACATAAATAAGGGTACCTTAGTAGGCTTGCAGAATTTAAACCAGCAGGAGCCCTCCTGCATATCCAACAGGAGCCCAGTATGCGCAAAAAAATTAGAGCCGAGGATTATAGGATATGGCAAATTTTTAGTTACATAAAGGGGAAATTTCCAGGAGAAATTAGCCAGTCGAACTTTGCACTTTACCACGCCGGAAACTTCCACTCTCGAAGAATTTGCAGCAACAAACGACAGAGAAACAGGCAATACATCGGAAAATTTACAAACAGAACTATTGAGAGCAAACCACTTCTCACTGATAAACGAGACTACGCTTCCCGAATCCAAAAGGGCCGATACCGGTTCATTATTTATTTCTACCTTGACGAAGGGGGCTAATCCCTTAACCTCGGTAGATATGGCTAAACACTGATCAGGGCACCCAGGAGAATATTCGCGGGAAAAAGGGCGAGAATAACCTGGTTCTACAGGCGCTAGATCGGGGAGGCCAACACTTCCCGCTTCCCGATCTAGTCAGCTAACATTTGGCTTACGCGAACACTGCCGCGCCACGTGGCCAGGAACCCCACACTTGAAACATACAACATTAGAAGGCCTAGACTGAACCCTGGTGCCCGAACTGGCACCCGACACCTGTGCGCTAGTAGAACGAGCAGGACACTTATTTCGAAGATGATCGGAAGCCCCGCAACCAAAACATCTTTTTAATGGGGCAGGTTTATTAACCAACGAAGAACCAGAATTATCACAGGGCAAGGAAGAAGTATTCTCAACTCGAAGTGAATCAGCATGCCGAAAACCCTCCGCGGACACAACCATCGCTTCCAACTCTTCAAAATTACGAGGCTGGGACGCGAAGCATAAACATGAACGGTATAAGGGAGAAATGCCCTCCACAATTGTAGCTACAATTTGCTCTTCAGTGAAATTCAGCGCAAAAACCTTGGCATAAAACTTGATATCCGAAATAAACTCCGATAGAGGCTCATCCAGGCGCTGCACTCTGTAATAAAATTTCTGGACTAACGAATGAAGAGCCCTAGGAGGAATGAACTGAGCCAATAAATGAGCATGAAACTGATGTAGTGAGGATTGACTCGAAATAGCGTTTACTATTTTATTTGACAAAACCCCAATCGTATATGGGTAAATAATCTGTAGAATTTGAGCAAGCGTTAACCCAAAGACTAAGGCATGATCCAAAAATTCAACCAGAAACTGAAGAAAAGAAACCACATCGCTTGCCGAGTTTACTGAGTAACGAGGGGCACTTTTCAACATCATATTCAAAGGGTGAGGCATATTCGAAAAGGGTGAGCTCAAAGATGGCACAGTAGACTGTTGATTCAACGGGCGACAATCAGAAGGAGCATTTAAATGAACAGACTGCTGCGGTGGAAGCGAAGCTCTCTCCTCGTCAAGCTCACAGCTACGAGACTGTTGATTCAACTCGCCTTCCACCTGGGCAGGTGGGGGAAGAACGGGCTTAGATTTAATGGAAAGCCCTGCTAACCAGGCCTCCACCTTCTCTAAAAGGTCAGCTGATGTGTCCTTTAATTCGAGAACCTGACCCGAAATCTCTTCCTTCAATTCCAGGGAAAGGAGATCTTCCACTCGTTGACAATAATGATTTAATCTACCCTGCAGTCTCTTGAGTTGATGAGGAGAAGCCACGTCATTCTCCAGAAAATCCATCACAGATGCAATATTAGAAAGGTTAGCCTGAATAAGAGACAGTGCGCTAGCGACCTCACCTTCAGTATAATGGGGTACCGTAATCGGTCTATTTAAGTTATTCCGTAACAAAATTTCATCGGCCTTGACGGTGCCTTTAGACTCTAAGTTACGTATCCAAAGTTCATACAAAAGCTCCTCCTTCCGCAGGGAACCCGGATAAGGTATGTCTCGAATGGACATGGTGCAATGGATATAAACCACACAACAACTAAAGAAATCCTGGAAACGGAAAGAATGTTACGGGCTCAAATTCCTCGGCTAATCGAAAACAAGTCCAGATCCAACCACGCTCTGCTACCAGTTTTTGTACCGTAAATTATCACTGGCAAACCTTCAGAAGGTGCGGCCCCCATAGAATCTGGACTTAGCGAGGATAGGGTACAACCCAGAGGGCAAGATCACTAATACCCGAGGAAAACAGGTTAACAAAGTTTATTAAACAAAATAGGTAAACACCAAGAAAAGTAAAAAAGATTAAAATATTTAAACACCAACATCACTCAGGTTCCTCCGACACGTGCCCTATTGTAACTTACAGGGATCCAGCCCTGTTCACAGTTCATCACCAAAGAACAGTGTAAAAGATAATTCTAGATAAGGGTTATTGATAATACGCCACCTCAGGTGGCTCAAGGAGGAGCGCAAACTTCCCCTAACATAACATACTATACTTTCATTAAGGGACGCTTCTAAGCGCCTAAAACTCCTAGGGGAGTTGAATACATCATTCAAGATATACGTATATACACTTATTTTCAACTACCCAGGGGACAAACTCCCAATAACTCAAGCTGCAGTAAGGCTGCAGTAAACAGACCCAAGGGGTTCACACATACTTTATGATTTGGAAACAACTCTGCTTTTATAATACCTTGAAACAACTCCAGCGCCAATTCAGTGGTTTACAATCAAAATAATGTCCTTCCATCGTCTGTAAATGTTAACTAAGTTTTAGGTGCTTACTTCCCATACCCCTAGCGGTCCAGGGTTCGAAGGCGGGTGCGTGAAATGCTCAAGTCAGAGAGCGAGGCAAGAATAACACTTCCTCCCAGCCAGGCCGCACGGCCTCGCCAAGAGTAGCCGTGACGCGAGACCACGTGACGCAAAGCGACACGGACAGGCTGCGTGAAAAGAGCACGGCGCACCCGCAGGGGTACGGGAGGGAAAGCAAAGGGGAGGCAGCACAGGCCGGGCCGTTCCCAGGGCGGAAAAGGTTCCTTTACCCTGGGACCATCATTTAGGAATAATTTATTATTATTATTTGCCCAAAGGGACAACTCAACGGGCGAAGAACACAATAATAGATAAAAGTTGAAAAACATTAAAACAGACACAATAAATAGTATAAGAGGGGAGGAAAAATCAAATACATGGCTCAGTTAGTACCTGTCAAGATGGCAGCAGTAAGGTTAGCCGCGCTCACGTGCTCAAAGGAAGTGAGGTTAGGGTCTGTCAAAGTGACAGCTGACAGCTGTCAAGAGCACGTGCTTTTGTTTACAAACAAGACCACGTGCTCGTGACGTCACGGTCACGTGGCCATGACGTCATGGGGACAATGACCTCGTGGGAAAAATGCTGATTCAGCTCCCGTTCTTTTAGAACCCGCCCAGCCCTACTACTCACAACGGTTGCAGCTCACTAAGAGCCCACACCTACCGTGACGGTGGTCCTACCTCAAGCAGCGGAAACACTGCAAGGGCTGCCGAGTGGGACGTACAGGTCTCACCTGACTGCCACTATCCGCTGAGGACATCTCCTGATTGGCTCCTCGGTCGGCTGCTGTCCTGGAAGCAGTCCTTGGTTGCGGCTGGGCGGCTCTCTCCTGTTGGGCCGACGTCGTCTTCTTCCTCCTTGTCCTGGGCGGCGTCTTCTTCCCCGCGATGGGGGTCTCTTCTCAGAGGAAGAGGCCTCGTTCTGGTGGCCCTCTTCCCGGCCTGGTGACTCTGGGGTGGCGGGTTGTCCTGCTGTGGAGACGGCGTATCCGTCCTCCTGTTTGACGGCGGTGGCGGCTTCGGTCCATGCTGACGCCCGACTCCGTTCCCTGCCCTGTGGGGCGGACGTCTATGTCAGCACCTTGACAGACACGCTGACAGGCCGGGCCTGGCTAGCAGCCTCCGAACGCCAGGGGGCGTCCTTTTCCATTGCTGTGCTGCCGTCCGCCGTATGGGGCGCTTTCCTGGATTGCGCCCGGGTAATAGGCCCTGCCTGGTTGGCCTCGGTCTGCGTCCACCTGGCAGAGCCGAACCACTCGGCCTGGGCGCACAGCCGCCGCTCCGCGGGGCGGCGCGCGCCATCTGATTGGTGGCGTTGTTGGTCTCCGGCTAGGTGGCTTGGACTAAGTCGGTATTAACCGCCTTATGCCTTAGCCTCCTCGGCGTCTGAGTGATGGCCTGCCTCGTCTCCGTCTCGGCTCTCCTCCTGAGGGCGCCGGCGTACGTCCCTGGCACTCCGTCCCTCCCTGGTAGTCGGACGACCTGAAACAGAGTAGAGCGCTCCTTCTCCACCTCGCGCGTCCACTTCTGATGCATGATGATGAAACTTCCTGGTAGAAAGCTCTGGACAGACATGGTCGTCGAGATCTTCTTGCCTCCATGGAGAGGGCGCCGCATTTTGTCCAGGACTAGGCCCCGTTCAGAAGGTACAGGGCGCCCGGGCCTGTAGTAGACGAGCAGCGCCTCGTACTCCGGCCCCGTGTAGCCCTCGGAGAACAAAAAGCCGTTAGCGTGGGTCACACCCGTCCCTGTACGGCTCCGTCTCCACCTCGATCTCCCGCGTCTCCTGCTCCGGCCCAGGTGCCGACGTCTCCGGCTCAGTTTTGTGCTCCAGCGTCGGTACAGGTGGCCGTAGGACCTCCTGGATGATTGCCTCCGTAGAGTCACCTTCTTCATCTGGCTGCCCTCGCCGTTGTCCGCCATCGTTTCCGTAAGTGCCTGAAACACACTTGAAAAGTAGCGCTGAGAAGCGCTGGTAGACAATGCTTTATTTGTGTACATAGTACACATTATGCCGTGCGATGAGAAGTGCACTGGCACCGACAAATGCTGCTCCTTTCCTGTCTGTACCAAGAAGTACAGGTGGCCTGGGTAGTACTTTCTTTTAATTTATTGGATTTAGGTACCAAACCAAACAGCCGGCTAAAAATACATTGTAATACAAAACATGTACATTAAATAGACACTGCGAATACGTATACACATATGAATCTTCCATAATATTACACTGTGAAGACGTTCTGAGTCCTTACAGAATGCGCGCGCACACACATAGAGAGAAAAAGAACACATTGGGACACTGTACGATGTTTACGTATTTTTTTCTGAAGTAGTATCACGTCAAACTTTATAATCTTAAATCGGTGCCTTTTAAGAATATGGCGATTGCATTATACACTTCTGCTTGTTGAGATGATAAAATGCACTGGATGTTGAGTGGTAGTTGGAACTTAAATGAAAGTAAAGTTGTTATGAATTTTTGCCGCTGTACATTATACAGATGGCGCAAGAAGAAGATGTGGATGAGGTCAGCGATTGCTTGGCGGTCACAGGAACAGTACGGCGAGTTTAGGACTCCTGTCCGGTAGAGATGATTTGCAAAACTGCCGTGATTGAACCTCATGCGAATAAGAGAAGTGATGTATCGGCGACAAGCATTCCATTTGGAGAACCAAGGTGAGTGAGGAGGGTATGGTTGGAGTGCAGCGTACTGTTTTCCCCGTTGCCCTTTTTGTAATATACCATTCTTCTTCAATTTGCGTCCGTGAAAGCTGCTTGATACGTGGCACATAGTCTCGAATGGACATTGGTGAATCTAGTCGTACCGAGCTCGATAGCTGCAGTCGCTTAAGTGCGGCCAGTATCCAGTATTCGGGAGATAGTTGGTTCGAACCCCACTGTCGGCAGCACTGAAGATGGTTTTCCGTGGTTTCCCATTTTCACACCAGGCAAATGCTGGGGCTGTACCTTAATTAAGGCCACGGACGCTTCCTTCCCACTCCTAGACCTTTCTTATCCCATCGTCGCCATAAGACCTGTGTCGATGCGACGTAAAGCAGATTGCAAAAAAAAAAAAAAAAATAATCTAGTCGTTCGCCCAAATGCGTTGCTGCTCTAGCGAGCCGGTCAACATATTCGTTGTGTTTGATACCTTAATTGATAGGTATCCAAAGAAATTGCACAGCAATATTGAGACGTATAAGTTATCGAATTCTATGAAAGATCTGAATTTGATGAAGTGTTAGTTTGTATGTACCAGGGGACTGTAAAGTCTTCAAGACACAGACAGTCAGTAATTATAAGAACAGCAGAAGGTTTAACTCTTAAACTGTATGCTAGATCTTTGGAAATAGCGACAGCTTCTGCGGTAAAAATAGTCCAGTCATTTGCTAGTTGCTTTACGTCGCACCGACACATGTAGGTCTTGTGGCGACGACGGGATAGGAAAGGCCTAGGAGTTGGAAGGAAGCGGCCGTGGCCTTAATTAAGGTACAGCCCCAGCATTTACCTGGTGTGAAAATGGGGAAACCACGGAAAACCATCTTCAGGGCTGCCGACAGTGGGATTAGAACCCACTAACTCCCAGATGCAAGCTCTAGTGATTTCGTAAAGTAAGTAAACGAGATTCTTCAGTTGCGGGACAGTAAAATGCGCGCCTTTCACTGAGGGCGACGATGGAATTTTTGAGCCATCAGTGAAGGTCTGAAGAGCATTGGGCCACTGTCTTTGAGTATATTCTACAAAGTAAGACTGAACTCCGGTTAGAGGAAGTAAGTCTGGTGTAGGAAGATGTATTGGAACAGAAAGGAATAAGTAGGAGTATGGAATCTCAAAGCAGGGCAAGACTTGTGGGGTGTTGACGATGGAAGTATGAGGCGTAGAAACTGAAGACTGTTCAGAAGGCATATATTTTTCATCCATTTTTGGTGTCCGTGCTCTCTCATAACTGTTTCTAAATCAGCGAGACTGCTGCAGATTGGTGGTTGATTGTTGTACATCCTGGCTAATACAAATTTGTCTGCTAAATACTGTCGACGTACAGCAAGAGGAGGTTCGGCGCACTCTAGTAACAACGTATTTGCTGGGGTTGAAGCCATTGCTCCAATGCAGGTTCTGACACAGCTACTGTATATTGTATTCTGTCCAGCTTGCGCAGGGCGATTTTGCTTCCGTTGTGATAAAACATACTCCCATAATCCATTTTGGATAGGATCAAACTGCGATATAAGAGGAGAACACAGGGATCAGCCCCCACCAAGTCTGGGTGAGAGCACGAAGAATATTCAGAGTTCGTTCCAGTTTTGGTGTAAGCTCAGATATATGTGGCGACCATGTCAGTCGAATGTCATATGTGAGACCTAAAATCCTTGCCTGAGGTTTGCGCTGAAGTTGTGCGGTCCCAAGTTCAAGGTTAACGGCGTTACTGTTAGGTATTTTCGCGTAAATATCACTGCTTGAGACTTGGAAGGGATAAATTATTTTCAAGGAGCCATTGCTCTAATTGATATACAGCTGAAGCCATGTGGGCTTCTACAGTTTGGAGAGAGCTTGCACTAGTATACACACACACACACACACACACACACACACACACACACACACACACACACACACACACACACACACACACACACACACACACACACACACATCGTCAGCATATTGTAACATTTTAATCCTGGATGAATATATGGTTTCTAGATCAATGGTGTAAATGGTGGAGAGCAGAGGACTAAGCACTGCACATTGAGGCAGTCCTTGTGAGACTTGGTGGGGGCCAAGTAGTTTGTCATGATAATGCATATATATCCATCTGGTGTGCAGAAGATTGTAAATTCCCTTGATGATCGGATGAGGAAGGCCGAGGTCCATAATTTAGACACTAATCTTGAGATATCAACATTGTCGTATGCAGCAGAAATATTCAGAAAAAGGGCAAGCATGTAACTGTTCTTAACATATGCCTTATGTATGTCCGTAGTGTAACGGTTCAAATAACGTTACCAGGTGATATCTGTATTATTATTATTATTATTATTATTATTATTATTATTATTATTATTATTATTATTATTATTATGTCTGTATTATTACTTTATTGTAATTATTATTATTGTTCAATTCAATTATGCAATGATTATCGCTTACGTGATAGTAGTTAAATTGTTACGTATATATGTGTGTGTAGATTAACATTCAAGACGTGTACAGTGAGAGTTGCTGTATGATATCAAGATGTGGATGTAGTGTGTGTAATAACTTGTGACATTACAATATGTTGCAATATTGCTAGCGTCACTGCCGAGTCATCGCTCTGTCAATGAGTGCATTTAGCGGCGAGCTCACTTATTGGAGATACCTACAGCCGCCCCAGGCAATTTCACCATTGTATGTAACATTTGGAGCCGGGTGGGAGTAGCATTATACTTATTTCTGGATATTGCGTAGGTGTGTTAACTAATGGTTATATATACTAGGACCAGCGTCTTATAGCGTCTGTAAAATGGATGGTAAACAGTGAGTGAGTGAAAGGGATGAAGAGGCCTAAGTCGGTCAGTTAGTTGGAGTCATTGGGAGAGTGATGCCACAGTTGGTCGCTCAGTCATATGGATTATGGACGGAGAGACATGCCATGAAGTCATATAAAAGGAGAGACTTGCCATGAAGTCATATAGAAGAAGAGATTTGCCAAGAAGTCATATGGATGGAGGCGCTTGCCAAGAAGTGTTGTGCTGAGATGATAGTAGTCAGTCATCTGGATGGAGAACCAGCAGTCACGTGGATACTTAGTCGTCAGTGAAACAAAAAGGATACATCACCAAATTAGGCTTGATACACCTACAGCAAACATCAACTCAAAGGAATACGTCGCAATTACACTCAAAGTGTTGAAGGTACAGTCAAGTGAACCAGAGAGGGATAAATTTCTTGTATAATTTTTAAATGTCCGGTCAAGAGGAATTCAAATTTAATGCTGAGTTTCTTTCAGTTGTAATGTCATAATTTTATATTTTCATCTGATTTATCCCAGCAGGTCTTGCTATTTTTCTATACAATTTAAGAATATATTTTGTTCTATCAAATGAATTTATCGTTTTATTTCAATGGTAGAATTAGATAACCTGAAATGTAATGCGGAAGCAAAACGACAATCTCCTTATCCCAGAACCTACAGTATCTGGTATGTTGTCAAAAGTAAGCTTATTACCCCACACCCTAGAGATATTCAAGACTCTCATTCTCTTATTGCTGCACTGAGTAGTAGCTGGCGCCCATCAAATATTGTATGTGTAAGTAACCTGGTAAGAACTAAGTGTGAGTACAAGGTCCGACATTCGAGTATTTTTCATTTTAATTCAGATTAATTTTTAAAGTAAGTAGGAGAGTCAGGACCTTCTCAGTAGGGGCAGTGCATGACTGGCATAGGTATTTCTTCCTTTTCGAAAACCATTCTGAGTTCGTGGTAGAAGATTATGAAACACTAACAACCATTCGAGTCGAAGTTTACTCATTCTCTAGAGGGTTTTCAGTATACAGGAAGACAAGGCGATAGTACGGCATGCGTTCGGATCCTCTGGGTCCTTTCCGAATTTGAGGATGGGTATCACAATCTGTGTTAGCCAGGATATCGGAAATTCTCCTTGAGTCCAGATTTCGTTTATGATCCGAAGCAGCCATTGTAGGGGATGGATTGATAAATGGGCTAGCATCGGGTAACATATATTATCAAAACCTGGCGAAGTACTTCAGGACTGTTTTATTGCATTTTGCCACTCAGTCAATGTGAAGGGAGAGCATATGAAATGAGTACTCGGGTTCGTGTTGAAATGAAGTGGTTGAAAATCAACAAACGGTGGAGCTATTTTGTCAAAGAATCCCTCTATACAGGCTGGTGATACCTTATGGGTTCGTGGACTGTGATCCTTGTGGCGGAATCCTTTGATTTTGTTCCAGGCGTCGGAGATGTTGGTATTCCTACCTAATGATGCACACAATTCCTTGCAGCTCTGTCTTTTCCTTTCTTTCAACAATCTTCTTACTTGAGCTGTAGTGTGCAGGCATTACTGGTACCTCTCAAAAAAGGGTTGTTCCCGATATTCCCGAAGCGCTGTCCGTCGTCGTGCAACAGCTCGAGAGTATTCTGGGGTCCACCAGACAGCTGGTTTTTCCCGTGTGTGTAGAACCAACTTTCTTCAGGGGAATTGAATCTGATGCAGCTTTCTCCATAGCAGAGATATAGAGATTATAGCTGACACCACTAGAAGTTTGCAGTTTGAGGCGTAATATCTCTTCATTCATATTGGCTCTAAATATTGGCCAATTTGCTTTAGAGCAGTTCCATTTTCCTGTCAACACTTTCTGGGGCTGAATAAGAGGAGAATTCTCTATTGTAATCAAGATGGGAAATTGGTTGGAACCCCCAGAATCAGTAAGGACGGACCAGTTGGTGGACAAGGATAAAAAAGGGGTGGTAATATTGAGGTCAACTGTCGATTTCTGCCGATTCGGTGAAGGAACCAATGTAGGGGAATGATCATTCAGGATGACTAAATTATATTGTTCGACCATATCGACTATATCATCGGTGGTTGGACGACTCCTTTCCGTGGAGTGAGCATTGAAGTCTCCACAGATGATCTGTGGGGGAGGAAGTTGCATCATGATTTCTTGCCAAATATCCAATGTGATTGCTGTTCTCGGTGGGCAATATCCAGATGCCATCGTAAGAGTTCTAGAGGGTAGTTGGATACTAGCTGCAAACAGTTGAAATGGCGAGGGCACACTACCTTCGATAGTTAGCTGTCTGTAAGATAATGTCGTGTGTAACAGAAGAGCTACAGCACCATATCCATCATCATAGTCTTCCTTTATAGTGGTATAGTTGTGAAAATGTATATATATTTGAGGTTTGAACCATGTTTCTGACAGTACAACAACACGAGGCTTTATATTGTGAAGTGCATTGTCTAGACTATCTTTGTTTGAAATAGCCGATCATGCATTCCATTGAAGAATTTTAAATGCCATTATGAGATAGGAAAACCTGTAGCAGCATATTCTTGATCGCCATGAGTTGTAGAGAGTCAGATGGTTGAGAAGAAGATTGTTGGATCAGTAGAGTAATGAACCATGTCCCAGGTAGTGCTGTTGTAGATGCATTTCGGCTTTGAATCTCACGCTGTAGAGCACCTCTGTTCGAGGTCACCGACCGGCCGTTCCACTGTAAGATTTCAAAGGCCATTTTCAGTGGCGAAAATATTGGTAATCATGTCACGGATTTCGGTTGGATGAATGTTGCTGGACGCTGAAGACTGAAGTTGACCTACTGTGAGCATAATAATATTGAATAGAATAGAAATCCACTTTTTAAATTCAGGGCAGTTTGTCAGTGGAGAGATGACCTCCTTTGCAGTGAACACAACAGGGAGTTATAAAATCCGAACAATGACTAATATCATGAGGCCCTGAGCAACGGCTACAGCGTTGGGCACTTTGGCATTGCAGGTTAGAATGATTGAATCTCAAACATCGTTCACATAATCGCACAGACATCACAAATGGTTGCACTGGACATCTAGTTCCGAGTAAGTGGATATATACGTATGTTGGCAGTTGTTGAGCACGAAAAGTTAACAAACTGGGATAGGCCTTCTCTCCCCGCGAATAATCTTAGTGAAGTGCTTTACACGAACAAGTGGTAACGGGGTTTGTATCTCCCGTAATGAAATGAAATGGCGTATGGCTTTTAGTGCCGGGATATCCCAGGACGGGTTCGGCTCGCCAGGTGCAGGTCTTTCTATTTGACACCCGTAGGTGACCTGCGCGTCGTGATGAGGATGAAATGATGATGAAGACAACACATACACCCAGCCCCCGTGCCATTGGAATTAACCAATTAAGGTTAAAATCCCCGACCCGGCCGGGAATCGAACCCGGGACCTCTGAACCGAAGGTCAGTACGCTGACCGTTCAGCCAACGAGTCGGACATCTCCCGTAATATTTCAGTTTCACTAAGTGAGGCGTCGACATTTGTTATTAAACCTTGTCTTTGAATAACACTAGACGGAATGTAAACTTCTAGATTTTGTTTACGAAAAAATTATGTTTCCACTAGTTGATTCTCCACTGCTCCTAAAGTGGTTTCAACTCGAAGTCTGTTTCGCCCTATGGGTTTTATGTCCAGGATGTTCTGACGGCATACGACCTGCTCGTTAAATAACAGCCTGCCAAGCGTCATTGGATGGAGACTACCCACGTCTTTGTTTACACTTTCGACGATAACAGCGAAAGGGCCATGATCATTGGGATTGTACCTATTTTCGCTGCTATTGCGAAATACAACTCTTTGATTAGTGTTGGGCTGTTTTACAGATGGGGATAAAGTATTTATTTCTCCCACAGCTGAACCTTTAGAACAGTTCGTGGTATAATTTGAACCGGAACTGTTTATGGTATCAAGGAGCATGTCAGACTTCTCTGTAGGAAGGGGTTCACTTCCACTAGGACACATTTTTTGCACTGGGGATTGAATTATCTTAAAAATTCAGAGTCAGAATTACCTGATTTGATGGCTGGCTGTGCTGAAGCAGTGGGTATTGGTACCTGACCTCTTTGTAGTAATGCGGCAGATGCAACTTGCATCTCTGTTCAGTGGGTGTGGACTGGTTGTTGAGGCGACAGATGTTGATGTGATTCGGAGGATTTTTGGCACTTAAAGTAAAGTCTGGAGTCATCGGTGGAGAGTGGCTGTAGCATGCTTGTAAGGCAACGTTAATTACCTGACCCGTGTCAGATGGATCGTTCATGATGCACTCACATAAACACACACAAACGGAATTTTCGAACTGCTGCTAATCTTATTTGAAAGTAAAGGAAAAGGAAACACAGTCAACTATTAGCGGCAGATAGGTAAAATCTAATAATACATAGGCCATAGACCTATTCCACATGTAAACACAGTACTTAGTACGCTGGAGCAACAGCGGAACACTCGATGTGAACACAACCACGCCTCACAGTGAACTGGAGTGAGTGGTACTTGGAAAGTACAAATTTAACAAATAGCCTGGCGAGGAGAGTGATCAGCGGGAAGCACGTACGTCCTCTCGCTTCGACTGCCAAGCTCGTCCTCTTATCGCTCTCGCACAGTAAAGACCGTATTTAGAGCAAACCTGTTGTGCAACGTCATGGGACCGCTACTAGCGCCACGCTAATGCAATTTGCGGGATATTTGAATCAACGTCATCTTTTAGATGTATAAACACGTCTACCAACGTTCGTTACTGCAGCACAACTCCTTCTTGTTGTTTGGATATTTTTTCCGCCAGTGTATTTGGGAGTACCGAGAATCGAAGCCGGGCCTCCAAGGACGGCAGCTTAATAGCGCTAACCGTTACACTATTGAGGCGGACTTCATATGGTGTGAGAATATATAATGCTGTCGATGGTTATTCGTCCGTCGGATGGAGACGTTAAACCTTGAGCAGACCCCCTTGGTGTTATTCAACAGGAGTAGCCTACGTGCCGACACCGGTTTTCACTATCTCATTATCATAATTCTACATCCAGACGCGCAGGTCACCCATGGGAGTCAAATAGAGAAACCTGCACTATGCGTGCCGAACATATCCTCGGACACTCCCGGCACTAAAAGCCATACGATAAATAAAATAAATTCACAAGAACCTCGTTTATACGGATTAAGTGGGACCGGGACTGATCCGGATGATCGAAGATCCGGATAATCCGGAACAACTAAGAAAACAAATACAGTACATGTTATGTAATATTGTAACGTAAGCTGTACAGTAAGACCTTTTTCAATTGAACCAAAAATTTAAGAAAAAATTTCTTACATTTACAACTCTGTTTTGTGCACTAAAATAATGTGTGAGCTTTTTCTGTTTTACATTTGTATATGGTTTGCGCGCAGCATGATCACAAAGACGCTTTACTACCATCCAAGGATCAGTTCTGTCAGTGGGTTTTCAGTCTGGGATTCTAAATAGGCCATCAGTTTGTCCAGCTATATTGTTGCACGAGTCATTGTTTCTTCTGATGGAGCACCGGTTTTATTTTCGAATTCCCCATCACTCTCGTCATTACCTGCCGAGGAACAAGAGGCAATAATTTATTCATCTGTCATTATGTCGTAACCTGAAATACAATAA
The DNA here is from genome assembly GCF_040414725.1 of Anabrus simplex. Lineage (NCBI taxonomy): Eukaryota > Metazoa > Arthropoda > Insecta > Orthoptera > Tettigoniidae > Anabrus > Anabrus simplex. Next base: position 156,495,052 of record NC_090266.1, read on the forward strand.
TTTTTCAACCAGTAATTTACGTCGTTCACATCTACGTCCGAACATCCGGGAATGCGTAGAAATGTGTCAAGGAACTCAAAAGAGTCCACAGTTCCCCATTCTCAATTCCAGACGAATGCCGGAGCGGTACCCTTGATAGAACGCGGACGACTTACTTCAAATTCCTGTCCTTAACTATCCTTCGCGGAAAAGACATTCAAGAAGAATCGACCCCATGAAAGAAATACTGTACGAGTAAAACCTAATTTTTAGTATTTTCGATCCGGATAAACCGGAGATCCGGATTAATGAGGGCTGGATAAACGAGGTTCTTGTGTAATGAGAAATTGCGGAACAAGCCAAATGAAGTGTATGTCTGGGACTCTTACGTGAATACACTGCAACATATATCAGAAGTACAAGTAACTTTCCGAGGTTACGAGAACTGACATGTTTCATTGATTTAGGCTAGAATCTAAGGAGAGAGATGAAACGTTACAGAGAAGCTGATTACAGTCAAGTTATTATTTATTTATTTATTTATTTATTTATTTATTTATTTATGTATTTATTTATTTATTTATTTATTTATTTATTTATTTATTTATTTATTTATTTATTTATTTATTTATTGTCCTAACACTTTGGACCCTATTGAATGTGAGTATATTAGGGTTACATAGTTTTGATCAATTTCTTAATTATTGGACATTGACACAAAACTAGGAAATGAATTATTGAAGATGTGGTGAAATGAACTTTGAGGAACTGTTTGTAACAGCAGGATTTCTTGAACAGACGGCATAATGGCTTTGAACGTTCCACATTACAATTGCTTAGGTGATACTCAAGTTCGAATCGTGTTCTTCCAAATATGGCATAGTCGAACAGTAAATGGTCCACTGTTTGTGAAGATCCATAAAGGCACAAGTAATCGTCTGCAATGTTAATTCTGAAGCGTTCAAAGTAGTACTTAAACTTTCCATGGCCGGAGAGAAAATGAGTGAGAATGAATTCGGGCACTAATATTTTGCACTGGAGTCGGCTGTGTATTTATGTATGTATGTATGTATGTATGTATGTATGTATGTATGTATGTATGTATGTATGTATGTATGTATGTATGTATGAATGTTTGATCCTCCACAGCTCCACCAAAAGCTATCATAGACAGCCTAGGCATCACTGAAGAGGTGTACTAGGGATATGAGGAGTGAGGTAGTTTCCCGTTGCTTTCCTCGCCGAGCCAGAAGTTGCTATTGCATATCAGTCTGCCAAGCCCACTGAAATGCTTGCACCAACCGACCCTATGAGCAATATTTTCACACCATTCATAACAAAGACTGGCTGCATAAAGAATGTATTACTAGCATCGCTCATACCTCGGTCACTTTCATATTGTCAAAGCCAAGGATGAGACTGAGACAGGTCAGTGAAAGTAACAAATTGATCTAGCACATACCAGAAGACATAGCGCACTATAAACACTACATCTTGCCAGTTGCTTTACGTCGCACCGACACAGATAGGTCTTATGGCGACGATGGGACAGGGAAGGGCTAGGAGTGGGAAGGAAGCGACCGTGGCTTTAATTAAGGTACAGCCCCAGCATTTGCCTGGTGTGAAAATGGGAAACCACGGAAAACCATCTTAAGTGTTGCCGGCAGTGGGGTTCGAACCTACTATGTCCCGAATACTTGATACTGGTCGCACATAAGCGACTGCAGCTATCGAGCTCGGTCATTTTGTTCTTGATGTCCGGAGGTTGTTCCACTGTCTTATTACGTAGGGCCCGGATTCATATGCACTAAAAACTCCAAAAATATGCGTGCACATATGCACAAAAAATGTTGAAAATATGCACGAAAATATGCACTAAAAATAAAACAAAATACACTTACCAAACGTATTATTTAACTTTAACTCATTGTTGAATTGACAAACATGTTTCATTTATTGCAAAATGATGCATGGTAGTAGGTTATCAACAGTTTTTCAATGTTGTCGGACAGAATGAATATATACGCTGAAAATGATCGTTCTACGTCGACGGACATAACTGGGCAATGACTGGCATTGACTGCTTGGAACATTCTTTCGGCACTATGTAGTTGCTTATCGATTAAATCTACTTCAGTCTTGGGTTTGATTTCAACACCACACCGAGTTTCCTTTTAACTTTTCCTCCAGTTTCACCAGGTACACCATTTAAGGAATGGAATTGAATTAACTGAAGGGATTGGTGTGGGGGTGCACTGCGAGTTTTTAGGCACTTAATCGCCTTCGAAAGTGACGAATAATGCACATGGATGAAACTGATATCTTTATATACAGTTTCAGATTCAAGGCGCACTTTACTTCACGAATCCACGCAGTATAACTATCACCAATACTTTTAGCTACATCTTTCACTCGATTAAAATTTTCCTGGTGGAACGATACTGCGGATAACCAAGTTCCCCACGAAGTTCCCCATCTTTTGAGAAAAGGTTCCGGCGGAAGAGATACCTGAGGCAGATGAGTTTTGTACAATTGTACAGTACACGACTGAGCTATGAGCGATGCTAGTAATGCCATTCCTTATGCAGCCAGTCCCTGCTATGAATGGTGTGAAAACGTTGCTCATAGGGTTCGTTGATGCGTGCATTTCAGTGGGCTTGGCAGAGTGATATGTACTAGCAACTTCTGGCTCGGTGAGGAAAGCAACGGGAAACTATCTCACTCCTCATTTCCCTAGTACGCCTCTTCAGTGATGCCTAGACCATCTATGACAGCTGATGGCAGAGCTGTTGAGGATACAACCAGCCTTAGGGCTGAAGAATAAACATACATACAGTACACGAGCTGGCGGTTTTAGGAATAGCTTTTTCCCATTTGAAATTACTTTGTTGACATATGGAAAGAGGTACGTACATCGTCTGCAATACGATGCACCAAACATGTGACATGATGAGATTTGGAAAAAAGTAATCGAAGAGACTGACCAGCTTTCAACATAAACGAAGCTGCATCTGTGTCTAAAAGGCGATCTTTATAACAATCGCTCTTCGATTCACTAGGCCACAGAAGTCGCAGGGAATCGTTAACAAATCTTGCAACTGTAGCATGGTTGTATTTCTAGCACCTTGCACGAAAGTAAATGAGGTTTTCGGGTTCTTCCGGACCTAATTTACCCACTATGGAGTTCGCAATGTATCGACCACACGAATCGGTTGTTTCATCTACCAATATCGAGACACAGTTCCGTCCTATGTCAGATCGTATCGAATTGATGACAGAAGCGTGCAGTGAAAGTAAAAAGTTCCCCTAAGGGTACATTCCCTCCCCTGCGAACCATGTGACCTTGCCGCGGTAGGGAGGCTTGCGTGTCCCAATGAAGCAGATAGCCGAGCCGCCGGTGCAACCATATCGGATGGGTATCTGTTGAGAGACCAGACTAAGGAATGGGTCACCGAAAGGGGGGTAGCAGCCTTTCGGAAGTTGCAAGGGCAGCAGTCTAGATGATTGACTGATATGGCCTTGTAATAATACTCAACATGGATTAGCTGTGTTGATACTGCTACAGGCTGAAAGCAACGGGAAACTACAGCCGTAACTAACTCCCGAGGACATGCAGCTCTCTCTGTATGAATGATTTACTGACGATGGCTTCCCCCGGGTAAAATATTCCGGAGGTAAACTACTTCTCCGTTCGGATCTCCGAGTGAGGACTACACGACAGGAAGCGAACATCAGGAAGATGGATACTGACATTCTGCGAGAAGTTTGAATCGTTGTGGTAGGTTAGAGAATCTGAAAAGAGAGATGGATAGACTAAAGTTAGATGTAGATGGTATACGTGAAGTACGTTGGCAGGAAGAACAGGATTTTTGTCAGGCGACCACCGAATTATCAACACGAAATCAAACAGGGAAAATGCAGGAGTTGGTTTAATAATGAATAAGAAAATAGGGCAGCGGGTAAGCTACTACGACCAGCATAGTGAAAGAATTACTGTCGTCAAGATAGACACCAAACCAATGCCCACCACAATAGTGCAGGTCTATATGCCTACTACCTGTCGGATTTTTTATTATGGACACTCGAGTTTAGGCTTTAATTACAAACGAACCAATAGGCCTATTGAAATTCGAGTTATACCAATATTTTCCTTGTTTAATTCTACATTAGCGTATATAAGACGCATTGTTTTGAACGTTCATTACATATTTTTTATTTGTGGTTGTAGTAAATATTGCCCGGGTTTTTGGCTTCTTCTCTACGAAGCGCTCACTTAGGAATATATACAAGGAGAACGACTTGTCTGATTCTAATGAAATTTGTATATGTTATAACCACATGTATTTGTAGTGTAACACTCAAGTTACAATTTTTTTCAACCACCCTGAAAAAAGTTCTTATCATTTTTCTAACGCAACTTTTTCTCAGCCCAGGATAAACGTACAGCAGCAAACTTGGGCTTGTTTTGAAGCACTCAGTCATGGTTATCAGAAACTACAACAACTGTAACCGTACAGTGTGGTATCGAATTTATGAAGAGTAATATTGAAAGGAGGTTTTGTGTACGCCGGACAGTGCGATTAACAGCAGGCCGGGTGGTGAAAACGGGCGCAGTGTTGCCGCGTTCAGTAGTAATCACGCGCGCAACGAACACAGCTCTTCGTTTACTTTCAACCTTTAATTTTATTTCCTCTTATAAATTCCACTTCCCATCACCTTTTCTCATAAGGACTTTGTACCTTCAACGGCAGGTTTAAAAATGGTTATCTTCCTAATTTAGAAATATCACACTGTACAATTATTACAAGAGTTATTTTTATTATTATTTACATATATTTACGGTATTTAATTCTATCAATTTTCTTCGTCTGAAAAATCACTTTGCTCCGAAGAATCGGTGCTGCTCTCATTCATGTTGATTATGACTGGCTCGAAATAAGGGACATTTGCACACAGTCCATCTTTTTTTTTTTTTTTTTTTTTTTCCCCCAGTAGTGGTCTTCACTTTTCGTCGCGTGTTTAATACATTGTTTCCAGAGTTCAGGGGTCACGGTACGTAAGGCTTCTCGGCATAAAGCGTAAATTGCTTCCATACCTCTACCATTTTCTAATGTGTTAGCGATATTTGTTTTTGCTTATTTTCCCTTTTACGTAAGCACAAATGAGCTCGATTGGATTAAGCTCGCAATGGGCCTCTGGTAACCAAATAATCTGTACATCTGGTCGAAGTCGTTTAGTCAGTTGTTCCAGCTTCTTTACCGGCGTTTGAAACTAAGGCCTGGCAAGGACAATCAGCTCTGATTTAGTTAATTTGTTATAATCGTCAACTCCAGGTTGTAGTGAAATATTCTTTGACGTTATCCAATGTATAATTTCACGTTTCAGCCATGACATGTTCGGGTTTTTAGATGAAGGATCGATCCTCGTATGATATGGAGCTTGATCTATAACGACGGCCGAACTTTGAGGAAATAAACTCAGGACTTTCTTGAACCATTCTTCATAATGAGTCGAGTTCATCTCATTCTGGTAATCACCACTACTTTTCTTGCCATTAAAACAAAGTTCTGCACCGTCAAGAAATCGTTCTTCACTTCCGATACGTAAAATCATGACCTGGATGACGTATTTCCATCATTCTCCTTTGAAGCGGCTCCTACTCTCTTCACTGACGACAGCGATAATCCAAGACAATCTGCCACCTTCTGGTACACAGGGAACCTCTTGTCCCCTACTTTACCCCTCACATTGAAAGAAAAAATAGCACTCGAAATCATTGCAAACCGGGCGATTTGGCCATGCGGTTACGAACGCGCAGCTGTGAACTCGCATCCGGGAGATAGTGGGTTCGAACCTCACTGAGGGCAGCCCTGAAGATGGTTTTCCGTGGTTTCCCATTTTCACACCAGGCAAATGCTGGGGCTGTACCTTAATTAAGGCCACGGCTGCTTCCTTCCCATTCCTCGGCCTTTCCTCTCCCATCGCCGCCATAAGACCTATCTATGTTGGTGCGACGTAAAGCAAATAACAACAACAAAAAAAAATCATTGCAAGTTCACCCTCTGATACCGGTGGTCTCGGAGGCATCTTGAAGTGACGTGGTCAACATGCAGAACATAGGAAAACTGAAAATAGCTTCCGGACAAACCAAGGTCACGGGCATTCCGTTTCCCAACTGCCCGGGGCGAGTGTACTTTGTTCGTTGCGCGCGTGATTACTACTGAACGCGGCAACACTGCGCCCAATTTCACCACCCGGCCTGCTGTTAATCGCACTGTCCGGCGTGGACAAAACCTCCCTTCAATATTACTCTTCATAAATTCGGTACCACTCTGCACGGTTACAGTTGTTGTAGTTTCTGATAACCATGACTGAGTGCTTCAAAATAAGCCCAAGTTTGCTGCTGTACGTTTATCCTGGGCTGAGAAAGAGTTGCTTTAGAAAAATGATAAGAACTTTTTTCAGGGTGGTTGAAAAAAATTGTAACTTGAGTATTACACTATAAATGTATGTGGTTATAACATATACAAATTTCATTAGAAACAGACAAGTCGTTTTCCTTGTATATATTCCTAAGTGAGCGCTTCGTAGAGAAGAAGCCAAAAATCCGGGCAATATTCAGTACAACCACAAATAAAAAATATTTAATGAACGTCGAAAACAATGCGTCTTATATACGCTAATGTAGAATTAAACAAGGAAAATATTGGTATAACTCGAATTTACATAGGCCTATTGGTTCGTTTGTAATTAAAGCCTAAACTCGAGTGTCCATAATAAAAAATCCGACAGTAGTTCAGCGGATGATGAGGAAATCAAAAGAATATATGAAGAGATAGAAGATTTAATACAATATGTAAAAGGTGACGAGAATCTAATTGTGATGGGAGGCTGGAATGCAGTGGTAGGCCAACGAGATTCAGAAACCAGGTGTTGGATTGCAAAACTTTCCCAGGAGCAGATGTGGACTCTGACCCCAACTTGTTGGTCATGAAATGCCATCTGAAGTTGAAGAAATTGAAGAAAGGAAAGAATGCAAAAAGATGGGATATAGACAAGTAGAAAGAAAAGAGTGTGAGGGATTGTTTCAAGGAACATGTTGCACAAGGGCTAAATGAAAAGGCTGAAGGAAACACAATGGAGGAAGAGTGGATAGTCATGAAAAATGAAGTCAATAGGGCAGCTGAAGTGATGTTAGGAAGGAAGAAAAGATCAACTAAGAATCAGTGGATAACTCAGGAGATACTAGATCTGATTGATGAACGACGAAAATACAAGAATGCTAGAAATGAAGAGGGAAGAAAAGAATACAGGCGATTAAGGAATGAAGTGGATACAAAGTGCAAGGTTGTCGAAGGTTGTATGGTCCTGGGAGAGGTAGATGCTGCATACAGGAAAATCAAGGAAATCTTTGGAGAAAGGAAATCTAGGTGTATGAATATTAAGAGCCACTTCTAGGGAAAGAAGACAAAGCAGAAAGATGGCAAGAACATATCCAACAGTTGTATCAAGGTAAAGATGTAGATAATTTGGTTCTGGAACAAGAAGAGGCTGTTGATGCTGATGAAATGGGAGACCCAATTTTGAGGTCAGAGTTTGACAGAGCTGTGAGAGACCTAAATAGGAACGAGGCACCTGGAATTGATGACATTCCCTCTGAATTACTGACTGCCTTAGGAGAAACCAGCATGGCAAGGTTATTTCATTTAGGGTGTAAGATGACAGGAGAAGTCCCATCCGATTTTCGGCAGAATGTTGTTATACCTATTCCCAAGAAAGCCGGTGCTGACAAGTGTGAAAACTACCGCACCATTAGTTTAGTATCTCATGCCTGTAAAATTTTAACACGTATTATTTATGAAAAATGGAAAAACAAGTTGAAGCTGAGTTGGGAAAAGATCAATTTTGCTTCAGAAGAAATGTAGGAGCACGTGAAGCAATCCTGACTTTACGTCTGATCTTAGAGGATCGAATCAAGAAGGACAAGCCCACGTACATGGCATTCGTAGATCTAGAACAGGCATTCGACAATGTTGATTGGACCAGGCTATTTACGATTCTGAAGGTGATTGGGATCAGATACCGAGAACGAAGAATTATCTACAATCTGTATAAAATTAAGTCTGCAGTGATAAGAATCGAGGGCTTTGAAAAAGAAGCAGCAATGCAGAAAGGAGTGAGGCAAGGCAGCAGTTTGTCCCCCCTCCTTTTCAATGTTTACATAGAACAGGCAGTAAATGAAATCAAAGAGGAATTGGGAAAAGGAACCACAATCTAAGGAGAGGAAATCAAAACCTTGAGATTTGCCGATGATATTGTTATTTTATCTGAGACTGCAGAAGATCTCGAGAAGCTGCTGAATGGTATGGACGAAGTCTTGGGTAAGGAGTATAAGATGAAAATAAATAAGTCCAAAACAAAAGTAATGGAGTGCAGTCGAACGAAGGCAGGTGATGCAGGAAATAATAGATTAGGAAATGAAGTCTTAATGGAAGTAGATGAATACTGTTACTTGGGTAGTAAAATAACTAACGATGGCAGAAGTAAGGAGGACATAAAATGCAGACTAGCACAAGCAAGGAAGAGCTTTCTTAAGAAAAAAAATGTCCTCACTTCAAACATTGATATAGGAATTAGAAATTAGCTCACAAGGAAAGGGAATAGAAGCTTTTGAAATGTGTTGTTACAGAAGAATGTTGAAGGTTAGATGGATAAATCGAATCACGAATGAAGATATACTGAATCGAATTGGTAAGAGGAGATCGATTTATCTAAATTTGACAAGAAGAAGAGAGAGAATGATAGCACACATCTTAAGACACCCAGGACTTGTTCAGTTTGTGTTTGAAGGAAGTGTAGGTGGTAAGAACGGTAGGGATGGACCAAGGTGTGAATATGACAAGCAGATTAGTGCAGATGTAAGATGAAGTAGTTACGTAGAAATGAAAAAGATAGCACAGGATAGGGTGGCATGGAGGGCTGCATCAAACCAGTGTATGGACAGATGACTCAAACAACAACAAGGATAGATTCATCTGGTATCCTTCGACTAGCACAATACTCTTCATGAAACGAGTGTAGATGTGGATTATTTAATTTATTTATGCAGCGGAATGTTGCTGCATACAAAAGCTTTACAAATGTCAGGGGAAACTATACTAACTTCACAGCGTGTTTTCACGTCGGTTAAAAGAAGCTGTTTTGTATTCTTGCTTTTTTTTTTTTTAATCTGAGACGTGAAGTTGTTTTCGAATGCTGTTCAGTTTGAAATTTTTCATCGTATTTTACACTCCTGTCGCACACGTGACAGTATATTACATCACCATCACTTGTATAGTCACTGTTGCCTGATATCCACTGTTTAATTAAAAAAGACCTAGAGCTCTTATCTTTAGGCATTTTTACAGTTTAATCTGGTAAAACACTGCAATGGACGAAGAGCGAGTTAACAGACGAACGCTCTTGGTTAAGCATATGGTACATTGGAAGGCTACTGAAAGGAGAAAGGAATGTCAAAAAGAAGGAACTAGCTGTTGTGGAATGGGTCATTATCCGTATACCTGCTTGTATTGCGACACTGGTAGCTCTTCCCTTGATCAGGGGAGGCTTCTCGTGTTCCCAAGGGATGTACAACATATAGAGTTCATTCGATTTTTCATTTCATTCAGGAATCGAGGTAATCGATCACACATACCAGAACAATATATCTGTATATGCACTAACGTTCAAAATATGCATTTGCATATGCGCATATGCATTTTTAAAATATCCGGGCCCTACGAGTTATTAGATGTGATTTGATTTGAGATTTCTATAGCTTGGGGTTGATTTGTTGTAGGCCTAGGTAATTTCTATGTTGGATGAGGAGGCTTCTTTTGCAAGGATGTCTGTCGTTTCATTTCAAGGAGAACCGGTGTGTCTTCGGATCCAGGAAAGACAGACATGGGGGCACTCCTGTGCTCTAGATCTTATAATAGCAGCTATTGGAATGACATTGTGCTTGTCGCTGATTGTGTTCAATGCAGCCTGCGAGTCACTTATTAGTATCCAAGCACTACTGCTGTTGCGTTCACACCACTCCACAGCAGACTTGATGGCCCATACCTCGGCTTGAAATACTGAGCAGCTGGAAGACAATTTATATTGGGCTGAAAACACTTCCCTGCTGTTCTCGTTGACAACGAATGCGCATCCCACTTTGTCAGATTCAGTGTTATAAGGTGTGCGAGAGTCGTCTGTGTAAATATAATAGTCGTCGTTGAGCGAGCAGCTATTGCAAAAACCGAGCTCGATAGCTGCAGTCGCTTAAGTGCGGCCAGTATCTAGTATTCGGGAGATAGTAGGTTCGAACCCCACTGTCGACAGCCCTGAAAATGGTTTTCCGTGGTTTCCCATTTTCACACCAGGCAAATGCTGGGGCTGTACCTTAATTAAGGCCACGGCCGCTTCCTTCCCTGTCCCATCGTCGCCGTAAGACCTATCTGTGTCGGTGCGACGTAAAACAACTAGCAAAAAAAAAAAAAAAAAAAAAAAAAAAAAAAAGCTATTGCAAACGTAAGTCTTGAAGAAACTAGGGTGACCGGATTCCAGGCAGTTCTTGCCCACGGTGATTTCAAGAATTGGTGCGGGAGATGTTACGTTTTTCTTCATTAATGTGAGTTTGGCCGTTCCGATGAAATGAAATGGCGTGTGGCATTCAGTACCGGGAGTGTCCGAAGACATGTTCGGCTCACCATGTGCAGGTCTTTCGATTTGACGTCCGTAGGCGACCTGCGCGCTGTAGTGAGAATGAAATGATGATGAAGACGACATATACACCCAGCCCCTGTGTCAGTGAAATTAACCAATGATGGTTAAAATTCCAGACCCTGCCGGAAATCGAACCCGGGACCCCTGTGACCAAAGGCCAGCACGCTAACCATTTAGCCATGGAGCCGTTCCGATGGCAGTAAGGAACAGGGGTTTTATTGCAGCGATGGTTAGGGCTGCTTGTGTAGCTATTGTGCAATAGCCACGAGAAATTCGAAGGACGACTCCTCTCTGAATCTGCAGATATTTTTCCTTAGCCCACTGCTTTTCGAGTGTAGAACGAAACGATGAAGCACAATACAGTATCAGTGGAACAGAGGTTGTGAATGCGGTATACTTCTGAGTTTGTTCCCCATGACGGCCCGCATGCAATAGCAATGACCGGAAGAAATTTATCTGATTTAAGCTTTAGTTTATTGAAATGTGGCCTAAAAGTTAAATGTTTGTCCAGCAGGACTCCCAGAGATAAAAGCTGATCTTCCAGTACGATTTCGTGTCCATTCATCTTGAGCTGTGGCTATATCAAATTTGTGGCTGTATCAGATTTCTTCTTCTCGTAACAACTATAAGTCAAATAAATAATAAAGTTTAATTATTCCACCTATGCAACTAAACTTTAAACTTTATTATTTATTTGTCTTCATTGTACATTTCAATACGGACAAAAATATGAGAATTATAACATCTAACCATAGCCTTAGTTTTCAGAGGATTAAATTACAGCTTATTTTTCGAACCCCAGTGGAACAGAACGTGTAGTACTGTATTCGTTCGAGTGCTTTAAGTCAGCATCATTGTCAGCTTCAATTAACAAAATGCGTCGTCAACGTAAGCAACAATCTTGCAGGTCGTGGGAAGAGGTACTGCGAGGACGTCATCATACAAGAAATTCCATAATCCTGGCTTGCAGTTAGATTATTGGACTGTTCACTATTGTTGCCTACAGTGTTACTTCAGCGCGAGCGGAGCTGTGGGTAATGCTAGGGAGAATACACAGGGGTATGACTCCAGAGAGATATCATCGCTGGCTTCTCACCGAGGCGGCTGCGGTTTGAATTCCAGCAATGCTTTTGTGATGTTTGAAATGAAAAATCATGTGCCTGTGAGTCGAATTCCTAGTAAAACTAAGGATCCCAGGTCTATACTCACGAAACCAACAGCCACGTAAAACTACAACTTTTGCTTGGGATATTTTAAAATAATTATCAGACAGTGAATTAAGAGCAGGTTTCACTCTAAACTCACCCTCGCACTGCGATCTCGAAAGTAATTTGAATGAATCTACTTCCACTCCCCTATCATCTCGACACAAATAAAAGAATTTTATAGATTATTATTATTATTATTATTATTATTATTATTATTATTATTATTATTATTATTATTATTATTGTCCGACTCGTTGGCTGAATGGTCAGCGTACTGCCCTTCGGTTCAGAGGGTCCCGGGTTCGATTCCCGGCCGAGTTGGGGATTTTAATCGCTATCATTAATTCCTCTGGCGCGGGGAGTGGGTGCTCTTGTATGTCCCAACACTCTTCTCTTCATATTCATACAACACACCATACTACCAACCACCACAGAAACACGCAATAGTGATTACATCCCTCCATATAGGGTTGGCGTCACGGACAGCATCCGGCCGTAAAAACAGAGCCAAATCCACATGTGTGACGCAGTTCGCACCCCCGAACCCACAGGTGTGGGAAAAGCTGTAGACAAAGATTATTATTATTATTATTATTATTATTATTATTATTATTATTATTATTATTATTATTATTATTATTATTATTATTATTATTAGTAGTAGTAGTAGTAGTAGTAGTAGTAGTAGTAGTAGTAGTAGTACCGAGCGGGGTGGGCGCGTATGTTAACGCGATATGGCTATGGACCCAGGCTCTGCATCTGGGAGTCGAGCGGGTTCGAATCTCATTGTCGGCTGTCCTGAGAATGATTTTCTATGGTTTCCCATTTTCACTGTCAAGCACATGCCGGGACAGCTCCTATTCATAGGCCAAGGTCGATTCCTTTCACCTTCTTATCCGATTTCATTCACAATCATCCATTTCATTTTTATTTGCTCTTGAACTGAGGTTGGCGCCGGGAAGGACATCCGCTCGTAAAACATGCCAGGTAATAATTCCCTCTCACCTCATCCACGACCCCGGATCAGGAAACAGGACTAAGGGGTAGGCAGACAATAATAATAATAATAATAATAATAATAATAATAATAATAATAATAATAATAATAATAATAATAATAGACGCGATTCCCTGCGCACCTTAGAGAGGAAATCAATTATTGACGATTGAGTATTTATAATCACATTATACTGAGGTAGATCTCGTTCCTTAAAGTAACATAAACTACTTGCATACTTCTTGATATTGTATAAGCAATAAATGTTTGTCCAGAAATTAGGAGGTATAGTGAAATGAAATGGCGTATGGCTGTTAGTGCCGGGAGTGTCCGAGGACAAGTTCGGCTCGTCAGGTGCAGGTATTTTGATTTGATACCCGTAGGCGACCTGCGCGTCGTGATGAAGATGAAATGATGATGAAGACGACACATACACCCAGCCCTTGTGCCAGCGAAATTAACCAATGATGGTTAAAATTCCCGACCCTACCGGGAATCGAACCCGGGACCCCTGTGGCCAAAGGCCAGCACGCTAACCATTTAGCCATGGAGCCGGACAGGAGGTATAGTGACAACATACAAATGCACCCTTCTCATAACTTAGCGTATCGATATTAACATTTGATAAGTTGGCTACCCTGTATCGAGAAGACCATAGCGCTTTAACGCGAGTAGTGTGGTTGCGCCAGCGCCCGACATTCATTTCATAACTTGCCACAAGGTGACGGAGTGTCCAAGCAGGGTCCCAGACTTTCTAATGTTTACTTTGATTTGTGCTCACAGCCGACGCATTAAAATAGCATTTTGGCAGTTAATTCCAGCGAAGTGTACTTTTTGAGGACGAATCTAAAACGAAATTATTTGGTTGCGAGTACAGCCTTCGTTTAGAATAACATGGACAGATAGAAGCAACGGTGAGAGCAGTAGCCCGTCTCATACACACATACAGTGGCGGCTCGTGAGGTATGAATTGAGGGGGTCACACAGACGATAAGTTCGGTAGATGCAGAGTGGGTTGTTGTCCCATAAGCTCTGTACTCTGACCGGCCAACCGAGCAGAGGAGAGGTGGTCACGGCTCTACCGTGGCTCTACGCCTCTGCATTCGGGAGACGGGCCTGGGGCACAGTGCTGCATTTCTCACCTGGCCTCGCCCGTCGGCTGTCCTGAGAATGGTTTTCCGTGGTTTTCCATTCTCCTGCACTAAGGCGAATGCCGGGACAGTTCATAGTATAGGCCACGGCCGCCTACCCCCTCACCTTCACCGCACATCTCCTTCACCGTAACAAATCTTTCGGCCTGAGAGACGGCGTAACCGTCTAAGAGGCCCCCCTCCCCCTTCAGGGGAGGAATGAAAACGTTTCGTGGTAGTAGTAGTAGTAGTAGTAGTAGTAGTAGTAGCAGACGATAACAGAACAGAACTAAACTAAATAAATAAATAAATAAATAAATAAATAAATAAATAAATAAATAAATAAATAAATAAATAAATAAATAAATAAGTAAATAAATAAATAAATTAATTAATACATTCGTACCTCACGAGGCGCCACTGAACATGTATGGTTTTCGGAGAAGCCAAAGTACCGGAATTTTGTCCTGCAGGAGTTCTTTTACGCACCAGTAAATTTACAGGCACGAGGCTGACGTATTTGAACACCTTCAAATATTACCGGACTGAGCCGGATTCGAAATTGCGAAACTGAGCTCAGGTAGGCAGCACTTTACCGTCTGAAGTATTCAGCATAACATTATTATTATTATTATTATTATTATTATTATTATTATTATTATTATTATTATTATTATTATTATTATTATTATTATCCTCTGGATCGTTTTACTTTACAATAGTGTTATGAATACGCAAAAAAAGTGAATTGCTGTGCACAGAATAGAGTGCGTTGTATAGTAAATACTAAACTGAATACACTAAGTATATTGTATTGTAAACAATGAACACTGAATTAAAATAAAGAGAGTAACGGGGTTAAAAGTCAGGTTGTGAGTTTCATAAATAGGAAAAGTCCTCTCAGTTTTAATTACTGAGTTGATGGGGTGAAAGTTCCTTTTGGGGATCATTGTAGGTATCTAGGTGTTAATATAAGGAAAGATCTTCATTGGGGTAATCATATAAATGGGACTGTAAATAAAGGGTACAGATCTCTGCACATGGTTATGAGGGTGTTTAGGGGTTGCAGCAAGGATGTAAAGGAGAGGGCATATAAGTCTCTGGTAAGACCCCCAACTAGAGTATGGTTCCAGTGTATGGGACCGTCACCAGGATTACCTGATTCAAGAACTGGAAAAAATCCAAAGAAAAGCAGCTCGATTTGTTCTGGGTGATTTCCGACAAAAGAGTAGCGTTACAAAAACGTTGCAAAGTTTGGGCTGGGAAAACTTGGGAGAAAGGATACGAGCTGCTCGACTAAGTGGTATGTTCCGAGCTGTCAGCAGAGAGATGGCGTGGAACGACATTAGTAGACGAATAAGTTTGAGTGGCGTCTTTAAAAGTAGGAAAGATCACAATATGAAGACAACGTTGGAATTCAAGAGGACAAATTGGGGCAAATGTTCATTTATAGGAAGGGGAGTTAGGGATTGGAATAACTTACCAAGGGAGATGTTCAATAAATTTCCAATTTCTTTGAAATCATTTAAGAAAAGGCTAGGAAAGCAACAGATAGGGAATCTGCCACCTGGGCGACTCTCCTAAATGCAGATCAGTGATTGATTGATTGATTGATTGATTGATTGAAACATCATTCGGACTATTTTCATCCTTACGAAGAAATTACTAAGTATAACGATTGAATTGTTGGATTGATAAATATTACAAACCGCACTCGCACTTGCTTTCGCAATTTCTCGCACACTGACTATTACAGCACGTTTGCAGCCTTCGAACAGCACTCCAGGGTGAAAAGATAGTACCGGTAGAAACCCCCAATGCGCCGTCCACCCCAGTGCCAGCAGTGAGCTCCGAGGACACATCGAGCTTGTGCCCAAGGCTGCTGTAATGTTTGCAGTATTCTCCCTCGTCCACATGCCCAGCGGCAAAATAGCCGAAAGGTTTCCTAAAGGTGGATTTCCATTTGAGATTAACTGGGAGAGTAACTCTTGATATCCGCTCTCAGGTTGTTGTCCATTTGAAAGTAAACTTCGGCCGGAATAACTATCGAGAGTACCCGGCGAATCCCTCGCCAAGATAGCTTTCACGAGTTCTCGTCACATCCTGTCCACTTGTCCACCTGTAGAGAGCGGAGAGTAGTCGAAATGTCATCACACTACCACAGACAAGTCGCAATAACTGTGATTATTCTATGTAAAAAAATCTAAAAGGAAACGGTGCTGGGTTTAGCCATGGATTGAAAAGAGAAGTGCTCCAGGTGCCGGTCATATGCTAATTCGGGAATTACAAGTGGAAGACGCACAGCAGTTTCGAAAATTTTGTAGACTGACGAGGATGTTGAGTTTATTGTCTAATCTGTGGGACCGGTAATTTTCAAGAAGGACAATAAAATGAGAAAATCTATATCAGTGCGTGATCGAGTGATGGCTACTCTAAGATTTTTTTGCCACAGGTAAGTTTATTTGAAATATTTGTATTTATAGTAAGATGTATTCTATTCGTGCTAATTGTTTACCTACTGTATACAATGCAATTCTTTTCAGGTGATTCGTTTAGCAGTCTTCAGTATCTTTTCCGTATCCCTGTATGTACGAATAGTAAAAGAAGTTGCTCCCGCTATCTACAATGCCCTCAAAGGAAAATACTTACAGGTAAAGAAATCACTTATGAAATAATATCCTTATGTCATCTTATGCCTTTGCTGGCAAGATGTAGTGTTTACAGTGCACTATGTCTTCCGGTATGGGCTAGAATAAAATTGTTACTTTCATTGACCCGTCTCAGTCTCTTCCTTGGCTTTGACAATATGAAAGTGGCTGAGGTATGAGTGACGCTAGTAATGCCATTCCTTATGCAGCCAGTCCCTGCTATGAATGGTGTGAAAATGTCGCTCATAGGGTCGGTTGGTGCACGCATTTCAGTGGGCTTGGCAGACTTATGTGCAATTGCAACTTCTGGCTCAGTGAGGAAAGCAACGGGAAACTACCTCACTCTTCATTTTTCCTAGTACGCCTCTTCAGTGACACCTAGGCCATCTATGACAGCTAATGGTGAACCTGTTGAGGATCCAACCAGCCTTCGGGCTGAATACCCAACATACAACATACACACATGTAATCTCATTCATTCGAGAATGTAATTACACGAGTTCTAGTAAAGCAAGCTGATAATTCAAGGTAAAGAAACCGAAAAGTACAATTTTAGGCATACTGTACGTAAGTTTTCACTTCGTACAGGAAGGAAAGAAATATAGTGTACATAATTTTGCATTACAGATCTGCCAAATGAAAAGTATTAATAAAATCTCTTGCCGAATTCGCCTCAGAAGTCTTTGGTAATGCAGGAGGAGATGAGAAAAAATCATTGTATCGTGGTGAAGTGCTGTTGCTGGCACTCCCTGAAGAGAATGAACACGTTGCTTCTTCGTCCTCATATGCCGCACGAACTATGACTTTTCTTATTTCATTTTTCAACTTCCTTCTAATATACTAATTTCGAAGACTGCGTAGTTCTAAAGCAACATATACCCCTAATTTGTCGTATTCGTCTGATGTTCCTTTCGCCCGAACGTCTAATGCAGTTTTTATTGCAATGTCAGCTTCTTCCTCGCGTTTCCTTTTAGACGACTTCGAAGTTATTTTCTTCTTTACTATATTTAGAGTTTCAAAGGACTTTTCCGAAGTCTCAAAAATTTCTCCATCCTTTGGTATGTCTTTGTCAGAATTTGAAGAACTCTCCGCCTAAAATTAAATACCAATTTACCAAATTCAAAACAAATCAAATAAAAAACAATAAAGTTAACTGTTATTGTTTATTATTATCATTATTATTACTATTATTTACCTTTATCATAATATTATAACAGTAATGTATTAATACATCTTCCTAGTTATTCATTGCCTAACCGAGCTCGATAGCTGCAGTCGCTTAAGTGCGGCCAGTATCCAGTATTCGGGAGATAGTGGGTTCGAACCACACTGTCGGCAGCCCTGAAGATGGTTTTCCATTTTCACACCAGGCAAATGCTGGGGCTGTACCTTAACTAAGGCCACGGACGCTTCCTTCCCATTCCTAGGCCTTTCCAGTCCTATCGTCGCCATAAGACATATCTGTGTCGGTGCGACGTAAAACAAATAGCAAAAAAAAAAAAAAATCATTGCCTAAGCAGATTATTATTATTCTATCATTACAGTTTCCACAAAACTCGGATGAATGGCTTAAAATAGCAGAAGATTTTGAAAGACGATGGAATTTCCCTCATTTCCTGGGTGCCTTGGACGGGAAGGATGTAGTTATACAAGCTCCTAATAACAGTGGGAGCCTGTTTTACAACTACAAAGGAACGCACAGTATTGTTGTGTTGGCAATCGCAGATGCTAATTATAAATTTATTTTAGATATCGGTTGTAATGGCCGCATTTCTGATGGAGGTGTACTTTCTAACAGCAATTTGTTCGATAAATTGGAACAAAAGGCACTACCTTTACCCTGTCCTGAACCACTTCCAGGAAGAAATATGCCAGTACCATACTGTCTTCTTGGTGATGATGCTTTTGCAATGAAAACATATCTTTTGAAAACGTATCCCTTTCGTGATCAACCAGCACCCAACCGAATTTTTAATTATCGCCTGTCAAGGGCTCGTAGAACTGTGTAAAACAGTTTCGGGATTTTAGCAAAGAGATTTCGAGTACTAAAAAAAACTGTGCTCTTGGATCCGAATACAATTAAAGACGTTGTGTCGTCAATATGTGCCCTTCAAAATTTTCTACTGAACGCAAATGAGTCAGCCTATTTAGGAAATGGAATGATTGATTCAGAAGATGCGGAAAGTCTAGAGGTGATATCTGGACTTTGGCGTGATGAAGATAACCCTGGAAATACACTTTTCCGCTGGAACGAGGCAAAAGAAATAACTATACAACTTCACAAAATGATGTGAGAGATGAATTCAAAAACTGTTTTATGACTGCTGAGGGTGAAGTGGACTGGCAGTATATACACATCGCAACCCACAACAGAGAATAAGAAACTTGCGTTGAAGAGGGAACTTACTAGATTATGAACTTACCAAATAAGATTGTGTTGGACAGGGAATAAGTCCCGAAATGACGAACTTCAGAGCATTGAAATAAGGGCAACTACTTTGGTATTATCTGTCCCGCTACCGCTTTTTCTGTTTTTAATTTTTTGAATTCTTGAGATACTTTAAACAATAGAGAGCATCACATTATCGCTTAATTTAAATATTATATTATATTATATTATATTATATTATATTATATTATATTATATTATATTATATTATATTATATTATATTATATTATATTATATTATATTATATTATATTATATTATATTATATTATATTATATTATAATGACCAGGTTACAATCATTATAATATATTTATTTTAATGAAAATTGATGTGATTTAATACAATCTAAACTAACAATTTACTCTTAATTCAACTTTATTTAACAGTCTTACCTGATTCCTTAAGATGTGGAGTTTCCTTTGAACTTCAGCTCCGGAACACGAAAAGTTCACTCCTATTTCCTCTGAAGTTTTATGTTTCTTCACTCTGTCACGGTAATCGGTACATTTCACATTCCACAAAATTTCTCGACTTTCATACATTTCAATGAACAGTTTTGTTTCCTCCTGTGATCAATTTTTAGCCATCTTGCAATTGAAAATAGAACCAAGCTCTCGATAGCTTCGCCACAATTCGAACACGGTTCGTATCTGGAGAGCTAATCTCCGAGAGAGGGCCGGGGAGCACGTGTCGACTAGCGAGCACGTTGAGACAAGTTAGCTTTCGGAGAGTTGCGAGGGAATTTCCGAGAGTTGCTCTCGGCACTGTGTCCATTGGCGAGTAACTGCTATCGAGAGGTTCTCGCCAGTATTTACTCTCAAGTTTACGGGCACCTTTATACACTGCTTCTTCAGTCACAGAGAGGGTTATGCCCGGCTGTTGCATTTAGCACTGGGACTAGAAGAATTGAAGCATATGACAGGCCTACATGTAATTGGCTGTATTTAAGCCATGATGACGTAAATACCTTAATGTCGATTATTTTCTAATTTAAAGTTTATCTGAAAAGCAAGGAGGCTCGTATTTTATAAGGGGGTGGGAGTGGGGAATCGCGCGACCCATTTACTGTATGGTTCCAGTGTATGAGACCCACACTAGGATTACTTGATACGAGAACTGAAAAAGATTCAAAGGAAAGAAGCACGATTTGTTCTGGGTGATTTCCGGCAGAAAAGTAGCGTTACGAAACTGTTGAAAACTTTGGGTTGTGAAGACTTCCCATTTTTATGGCTGAAGAAGTGGAGGGAGTATAAAATAAATGGTAATGTCACAAAGCATCAGGAGGGGGTGGTATTAGACAATATTATACAGTAGAAACAGGTAGGGATAGAGAAAGTGTTTGTGACATCGTGGAAAAGTGAGGATGAAACATAAGTTGAATGAAAGAGCGGATTTTCAATCACAAAGAGATTGTCTGGACCAATTTCCTATTCATGTCAAGTAATTCAGGAATGCTACGAAAACAGCAGAGATGTATTCATGAATTTTAGTTCTAGAATGCGTATACCGCAGTACTAAGGAAAAACATGTTAACGATATTAAGGAAATGTGGTAACAAACGTAGGTTCTTACAAGCGATCCAGGTTCGTTGGGACTTGATGATAAAATTGTTCTTGTTTCATAGTAGTTACAAGGACCGAACTCGATAGCTGCAGTCGCTTAAGTGCGGTCAGTATCCAGTATTCGGGAGATAGTGGGTTCGAATCCCACTGTCGGCAGCCCTGAATATGCTTTTCCGTCGTTTCCCATTTTCACACCAGGCAAATGTTGGGGCTGTGTCTTAATTAAGGATTCCATGCCACTCCTAGCCCTTTCCTGTTCCGTTGTCGCCGTAAAACCTATCTGTGTCGGTGCGACGTAAAGCAACTTGTAAAAAAAAAGAAAATACTACAAGGATCAGGCAAGGTTGAAATCTACCAACCTTACATGAATAACCTAGTTTACTGATTGATAGGGAGGGATACAGAGAGTTAGGGAGAAATCTCATAAACATTTTAGTTTGACCAGATGGTCTCATAAAGGGAGACTGTGTTGCAAACTTGAAACTTGAACCGAGCAGTGGTCGCGCGTGTTAACGCGCTACGGTTATGAAGCCAAGCTCTGCATTCTGGAAACACGTGGGTACGAATCCCTGCGTCGGCTGTCCTGAGAATTATTTTCTGTGGTTTCCCATTTTCACTTCCAGGCAAATGCCGAGATAGTTCCTATTCATAGGCCATAGCCGATTTCCTCTAACCGCATGGCCAACTCGCCCGGTGAATTAACCCTCTCATGCATGAATTTAAGAAAAGTTAAATTAAAAATATTGTAATGTGATTTTCCTGGTTAAAACGACCCTATTAGATGATACAAACATAAAACACAAAACGAAGTTACCATACTTGGCGGGAATTTGATGTCCTCATATGAGGACATCATGCATTTAGTGGAATGTCAACAAGTCATACATTTACTACTTTGGTTTATTATACTAGTATTTACAAGAACATTTTACATCTGAGGCAATTGTATGAGTACAGCGAAATTACACTGGTCCTACTGGGGCATTTATATGTAAGTGATGTACTTCACACGTTCATATTTCAGGCAATGGTATGGAAACACTGAAAGCGCTCTGGACATAGTGGTACATTACATTTTCCACAAATATACTGGGTTTATTGCACAGTTTTTGTCACGGCACCTGTTAGCATTTCTAGCCTTTGTTTTCTACGGATAGTGTACTATTCCATCCATCCTCTTTTCAGCAGGCACAGTATGTGTAGCCTATTTCTTGAGTGGTGGTGATGGGCCATTTGCGCATGGCCGTCCCCTCTTCCGTGGTGCTTCTTCTGCCCCACCACTGAAGACAAGTCCTGTTGCCACTCGACTCTTGAAATCGAGCAGGTCGATAGGGGTCTTGGGGATGAGTGACGGTCGCTTGGTGGGCCAAGTCCCTTCAAGGGCTGCGGTGCCATGGGGTTTGGTTTCTTTACAATTTTAATATATTCTTTAAAATTGTAAGTTAAAAACCTACTTGAGACAGCTTGAGACGGTGAAACAGCTCAAAGTAAATGTAATATGTTGTTTGACACTGGAGAAACACGAACACTGATTATTTCATGCTATCAGTTAAATGCTGCTGTCTGGTGGGAATGTTGTAAACTACTATAATCATGTCCTACAAATATCACTCGCTCATCTGATAACATTATAAACCATTTGGAGAATCCTGGAAAATAAATATTGGCTGAAGCAATTGAGAATACAAGCTAACCTCAAAAATAACACATGGTAGTTTGTTGCATGATGTCCTCATATGTGGACACCCATATTATACCAATATTGTGTAAAGACTATAAACTAGATGAAGCTAAATTATATTGGTAACCATAGTAGAATATACAAAATGAAGAACTACACACTTACCTTGGGCATTTTCGAAATAGGAACAGCTCAAAACAATTGGAAACTATGATGACTTCTCAAAAAATGGCAAACCATGAATATCATGTTTTCAATTATGCCAATTAAATGCTGCCACCAATTGGTTCTTTTTAAAACTGATGTTTTCCACTCTTACCAATTTAAAATAATATTTTGATAACTTTACCTCCATCTTTGGAAACTCCAGGGACTAAATAATGCCTAAAAATTCGGATGTCCTCATATGAGGACACCATGCATGAGAGGGTTAAATCTCTAAGTCTATTAAACTTAAAGCTGTTGATGATGCACATAGGCCACGCCCACTTTTCACAACATACAGTCGTACCAGCTCAAGTCTTCTATTTATTGCTATTTATCCTTGCATATTAGCAGAATTCTGTACTGGAAGGCGTAATATAACTACAACGTGACTGGCAAAGTTCACGACTGTGTTTATGATTTAGATGTCTGTGAAACTGGCGCGAGTATTGCTTTAGTTGACATCTCTGTGGTTGCCATGTGACTTGCTATGTATTGTTGATTGTTTATCTGAGCGGTGTTCATGGTAACAGCTAATATGCCTAGATGTAACATAATTTTTAGAAAGTACAAAAAATATCTGATGTTCGGAAGACGAAATGTAAACCAGGCAAAAGTGACGTAAATAACGTTGTGGCTAGTATCTCCACACCTCCAAGTGCGCCTAAATCTAGTGGATTTAGATTCATTGATATCCAGTCACACAGTCTACCTGAACCAGTTTTATTACCAACTAGCTGTTACCCACGGCTTCGCTCGCAAGGATTTCGTAAGTTGATAAAAATTAATTGTTCCTCGGTACTGCATTAAGACATTATCTGAAAATCCCTTAAGTATAAAAACTCGCTGAAAAATTGCATCTTCATTAGCATGAGCACGTTTGTGGCATTACCTTTTGGGGCTAAGATGACCAAGGTACTGGCAGAGCTAAATCTGGAACATGCGTCATGGAACTCTACATGTAAGAAACAGTCCTCTTTTAAGTCGAAAAAAGAATGAGTTCTTTATGCTAAAGGAGATTCCAAATACCAATTTGCACGTCTATAACATCTTAGTTTTTGAGATATAAGTATCCTCATAAAGAGAATTCAACCCTTTCTTCACTTATTTTTGATCTCCAGCTTAAATTGATTTTCCGAAAACAAAAATAGGCCTACGTGTTTCTTTATTTTTAAAGGAGATTGCAAATACCAATTTTCACGTCTGTAACATGTTAAGTTTATGAGATATAATGCAGATATACTCATTTTAAAAGCTGCCCCGCTCCTTGGCTGAGTGGTCAGCGTTGAGGCTTTCGGTTCACAGGGTTACGGGTTCAATTTCGGGCTGAGTCGGGAATTAAATCGCGTGTGATTAATTCTTCTGGCTCGGGGACAGGTTGTTTGTGTTTGTCCCAACACTCTCCTCTTCATATTCACTCAACATACCACTTTACCAACCACAACAGGAACACGCAATAGTAATTACATCTCTACACATACGGTTGGCGTCAGGAAGGGCATCCGGCCGCAAAATAGGGTCAAATTAACATTTGTGACACATTCAACAGTTTGCCGTGCTCGTGACAGCCTGTAATTGAAAATCTTATTTTCATAGTTTCCGGCTACACTTCGTTTGGGATACGGCCTCATTACATTTTCAGACAATGGAAAGGCCTCATCACCAGCAAAAACGTACGGCAATGGTTCTTCAAAATTATTCACCAGTGCTGGAGGCGGGATTTTCAAATTTTGTTCATTCATTTTTTTGCCCAAGACACTAGTTGAAAATATGCTTCCATCACTAAATCTTCCCACTGGACCAACATCAATTATTATAAACTTGTAGTTGAAGTCAACTACAGCCATTAACACGACCGAGAAAGTGTGCTTGTAACTGAAGAACGAAGAACCACTTTTTGCTGGGTTCTTTATGACGATATGCTTTCCATCCAACGCACCAATTGCAGTGTGGAAAATGCCAGCCAGCGTTGTTCAAATCCAACTGCAGTCTGCCCCCACATTTCTGCTGTAGGTTCTGGTAAATACAGTGGTTGCATAACATCCCATATTGCGGTTGATACTTCATTAACAATCTTCGAAACGGTTCGATCACCCATTCTTTAGCTATAAGCAATACTTTTGTAACTGTCTCCAGACGCCAAAAACCTGTAAACAAGAGGAAAATATGGAAACGAAAGAATCCATCCACCTAAATACACTGGAGCTTACCAAATATTAACAAAGAATAATAAATTAAGTTGAAAGTACAACTAGACATCTAAGTTGAAATATCCATCGCTTTACCAGAATAACTGAAAATGATCTCTTTTTCTTTTCAGGTAATAAAGCTAAGTCCATCTGGACAAAATTAAGGAGCTGCCATAGAGATGCGCTTCGTAGGCGACGCAAATATCTTACAAGTGGAGCTGCAGCTGAGATGAATGATTTCCAGAAACACATGGAATTTTTATTGCCATACATGGTTAACAGGAAGCGAGTCGTCAATTTGCACAACAGCAATGATGAAGAGTCACAGGCCCAGTGTGAAAATGTTGATGAGGACATTGAAGATATGGAGGCAGCAATAGCAGACGAAGATGGCGAGATGCAAAATGACGACACTGACCTTGAAGATGTTACAGACAAAAACGGAAATAGCGCTGAGTCTGAGAAAGATATTTCTGTATCAGCTGTCAAAAAGCCGATTTTGAAACAATCGCGCAAGAAAATTGCAAAGCTTGACGTGAGCAGCTTACTACATAGGTCAATTACAGAACGTGAACGCAGGGCAAGAGAGAGAGAGCAGCCGAACGCCAAAAACTGCATGATACGAAACCTCCAGATGACTCTTTGTATCATTTTTTCCATCTCGATGTACCGTGCAACACAAAAAATGCCGCCAGCAACTCAGCGTATTGTTAGAAATGAAATATTTGAAGCAGTTGACCAAGCTGAAGCTGCCCTGTAGAACACGCCACGTACTTCGTTCCAAGAACAGCCTAAGCAATTGAATGAACTCCAGTTTCCCTCCAGTTCTTTCTCAGTTTCACCGGCAAGTACTCCACCCCTGACCCATTCAAACAGCCCCATAGATGACGCTCAGTTAATCGAGATCGAAAATCGCAAACATCTGGTGCACTACATAAACAGTTTCCCAGGATCTACGTGACAACTTTAGAATGATAATTGTGAGAAACTTACATTTTGTGTGATATTACTCTTTGAATGCATGAGTGAAAATATGTATGTGGTTTTGAACTCTGTGAAAATAATGAGATTTTTCTTTTTTTTAACCGCTAAACTTTTATCTATTTGCCACAAGACACCGTATTCTAAAATTCTATCAACAATGACAATCTGTTGTGAATACATTTTGATTTATATTGAATAAAATGTGATAAATAAAGGAGCTTATCTAAGGAATACAGCTAATTTTTCTTCAGGTTCAATCGGTCTTTGTGCATTACAACCTTCAGATTGAATAGCATTTCGTAAAATATGCAGAACTTCGTTGAACTGGATTTTGTTTAAACGAAAGTAGTTACTGAACTGTTTATCTGAAAATTCTGACGTCAAGGCAAATTCACCATGAGTTTTCCTCTTCTTCATATACTCGCTTTTCCAAGTTGACTTTTTACGTTTCGAAGCGATATACATTAGCATAATGGTATCGATTTCTTCATCAGAGTCTGATTCGGAACTTAGATCAATGTAGTTAGCCATTGCTCCTTCCTTCAGAGAACTGACGCGAGACTGCGTGGCAATGTGCGCTCACATGCACTTCGCAGTTTCGTCAGAGCTACGCTCTCCTGACCTGATCTGCCCTGCTCTGCGGCCACTTGCTTCTCTATGTGCGCCCGGCCTTAACGGTTGGTTTTAGGGCCTTAAAACATGGTTTCCGGGCCCGTAGGGCTTACCGAGTTTTGTTCTTTGCGTCAAGGCACTTAAATTGAGCTTTGTCTCGTCTTTTTAGGACAAATTCGATATTTCACCTTTATTAGCCTAGTATTTTTATATCTCCCCTCATGCCCCCCCCCTCGAATTGTTTAGAAAATAAGATACAGCCCATGTCCCTCAGGGATAATGAATATTTACATTAGTAAAATAATTTTTAGGATCAGTCCAGTAGTTCCTGAGATTAGCCATTACATACAAACTTTACCTCTTTATATATTAGTATAGATAAGGCCGGTCTACCGAGCCCTTTTGAAATCCCGACCTTCTCCACCGATGTCTCCATGGGAAAACACAAAATCCCAATTAATTCCTGAACTCAATGATCTGTATGTGGTATCCGAAAATCACTTTTTGCTCCTTCACCACTGTCAGAATGACCACAAATGATGCTGTTAATATCTACACTGATGGAAATGAACAGAGAATTAATATTCTAAATATGGGCTTCGAGATTGGAGTCTGCACATGCCGCATCCATGGAGCTATTGACCAAAAACATGTTGCTGCAGCCAAAACTGAAGTTCTAGCTGGAATGAAACAAAGAAGGCAACAGAAGAGGGGTGAAGAGAGAAGAGCAGAAAATGAGGAAGACAAAGATCAGAGCCCTGGAGCATTTTAGCTCATTAAACAGAGTTTTATGACTAACAAACTTTCATTTATGATTTCCGGTATTTCCATTTTTTCAACAAATGTTCTTTTTTCTTCAACACTATGGTTCATGTTTGTGGGTTACTGTAGTCACGTCCTACTTCATGAACCATGGGCAACGGCTGAGTGGCCTAGTGAGTGGTCCTGAGAGTCGGGATACCAGTTGCTATGGAATGGGAGTGGGCATCTCGGACATATTCTGAGTCCTGGCCCTCCTTTGTGCTCAGGCGGCTAGGACTAAACAATTCACCGGTGGTCCATAATCCGTTAGAAGAGAGATCCTCACTTGGACTATGTGCAAGTAGGGTAGCATCCCGCTTCATGAATCGACCGAGCTCAGAACATTTTAAGCAAGCCTCGGACCTATGAGAGTAACGGAGTCCCACTCCCATTTGACAGGCGAGGGAACGCTAATGCAGTGAGCTCGCAGCTGCGATCAACAGTATTCTGTAAGAAGGAAGTCAACTCCCAGACGAAACTATCTTTACATCGGTCTGTTTTCAGACCAACTTTGCTTTACGGGAGCGAAAGCTGGGTGGACTCAGGATATCTTATTCATAAGTTAGAAGTAACAGACATGAAAGTAGCAAGAATGATTGTTGGTACAAACAGGTGGGAACAATGGCAGGAGGGTACTCGGAATGAGGAGATAAAGGCTAATTTAGGAATGAACTCGATGGATGAAGCTGTACGCAAAAACCGGCTTTTGGTGGTGGGGTCATGTGAATGGAGGAGGATAGGTTACCTAGGAGAATAATGGACTCTGCTATGGAGGGTAAGAGAAGTAGAGGTAGACCAAGACGACGATGGTTAGACTCGGTTTCTAACGATTTAAAGATAAGAGGTATAGAACTAAATGAGGCCACAACACTAGTAGCAAATCGAGGATTGTGGCGGCGTTTAGTAAATTCACAGAGGCTTACAGACTGAACGCTGAAAGGCATAACAGTCTATAATGATAATGTATGTATGTATGAATTTTTTTACACTTAATAAACTAATAAGAACACACATTTTACCACAACAGAAATGGTATATTTGAAAAATAAAATTTTTAAAAGGCATCTGTTGAACATTTTCACTAATTTTTAATGCAAAAATTTTAAAATATTTCATAAACGTTGATATTATACCAAGAAAAATATCCTTGCGCCTATTTGTTTACACTATTGGTGAGATCCAATTTCAATTTTCAGAAAATTCGATTCGAAGGTTTCTTGCAAAAAAGATACATAAATTGGTATTCAAAATTAAAATTTTGGATTTCAACATAAACTCGAAATTTTAAGATAGAAATCTGAAAATTGCAAAATTTGTAGATAATTATACTTTTTTTTTTTTTGCTAGTTGCTTTACTTCCCACCGACACAGATAGGTCTTATGGCGACGATGGGACAGGGAAGGGCTAGGAGTGGGAAGGACGCGGCCGCGGCCTTAATTAAGGTACAGCCCCAGCATTTGCCTGGTATGAAAATGGGAAACCATGGAAAAACTTTTCAGGGCTGCCGACAGTGGGGTTCGAACCTACTATCTCCCGAATACTGGATACTGGCCGCACTTAAGCGACTGCAGCTATCGAGCTCTGTGATAATTATACTAGCAATGCGCCTATCACTTTTCATATGTATGTGAATTGTGGTATGGGAGATATATGATATTTTCTGTGCACATGCATATTGGTTGACGTCCCCCCCACCCAATTGACTCCCGTACGGTGCCCTCCCAGGGGAACGAAAAGGTTCTTTTATTTTTATTTTTATTTTTTTTTGCTAGGGGCTTTACGTCGCGCCGACACAGATAGGTCTTATGGCGACGATGGGATGGGAAATGCCTAGGAGTTGGAAGGAAGCGGCCGTGGCCTTAATTAAGGTACAGTCCTAGCATTTGCCTGGTGTGAAAATGGCAAACCACGGAAAACCATTTTCAGGGCTGCCGATAGTGGGATTCGAACCTACTATCTCCCGGATGCAAGCTCACAGCCGCGCGCCTCTACGCGCACGGCCAACTCGCCCGGTCTTTTATTTTCTCTCGACATTTGAAGTCAAGTATTGGACTCAAATAATGCTAAAAGAAATTACATTTCACTGTAAAACTGTAAATTCGCATCAATAAGGAAGAGTATTCGTCAATATCAAACTTAGGTGACTGACTTTCTGCGCGCAGTTCACTGGTAAATATTTTCAGGTTGAAGATAAGGCACGGACTCTTGAGCTTCAGTCCGAAGATATAGCGTGGGTGAGGGGTATGAGATGTAAGGGTGAAACACGCTGGTGAGTGGTTTCGTGGGGAGAACGTTTGCGGGAAAAGGCTTTCACTTTGACAGAGTCCCCCGACCTGAGAGACCACCGGCCGCCACTGCAGTTTAGATCACGAAGTTGTCAGCTTGCATTCGGGAGATAGTGGGTTCGAACCGCACTTTGGGCAATCCTGAAGATGTTTTCACGTGGTTTTCCATTTTCACACCAGGCTGTGCTCTGAGGCCACGATCGCTTCCTTCCCAGCCCTTTCGCCATAAGACCTGTCTGTGTTGGTGCGACGTAAAACAAATAGTAAGAATAGAGACTACAATATGAAAATCGGCACTTTCGGTGTTAAATTAATGTCGATGGAAAACAATGTCTAGTCGGACCAGGTGGGCATTTTCAGATGGGTGTGTTTTATTTCAGAATGGAATACACCCATTCCCTAGTACTGGATCGACTGAAACAGTGGGGGGGGGGGGGCTCATTCATTTACTGCAATTTATTAAATTCGATTCATACATTATATGTTCCTCTTATAATTATTTGACAGTTACTACACTAAATATAATTTATTTTGTCCTAGACGTCAACAACGTTATATAGTCTAGGACAACCTGTATCTTCCCCTTTCTTAGCTTATTTAATGCTTACTTTTTCGTCATAAGTCTTACGGAGTACCCTACCATTACGGCATGCCTTATGACTGTATTGAATGAGTGGATGAACGCATGAATTGGTAAATGGATGGTTTCATGGTTGAAATGTAGTGGACTGGATTGAGAATTCCTTTATGAGTGAGATCCTGACTGCCTAAATGAATGAATGAATGGATGAATGCCCGAGTGCAGGAATGAATGGACTGGATTCTAAGTCCTCTCCCCCAGTCGCGGATAGCCACCAACTGCGGAGAGAGTTTCGTGCTAGATAGTGAATTGATGAAGTAACTTGAACTTTTAATTGTGGATGAAAGAAATGCTGACTGCCTGAACAGATGAATGAATAAGTTAATGGATGGACTGGATTCCAGGTCCTCTCTCCCAGTCAGGGATGACCAGCAAATTGGGAGAGAGTTTCATGAAAGTAATTAATTAAGGCATGTTATCATTCAATTCACCTATACGTAACGGCTGAATTAAGGATAGAAGATGAAATGAAATGGCGTATGGCTTTTAGTGCCGGGAGTGTGCGAGGACAAGTTCGGCTCGCCAGGTGCAGGTGATTTGATTTGACGTCCGCAGGCGACCTGCGCGTCATGATGGGGATGACGTGATGATGAAGACGACACATAGACCCAGCGCCCGTGCCACAGAAATTAACCAATGATAGTTAAAATACCCGACCCTGCCGCGAATCGAACCCGGGACCCCTGTGACCAAAGTCAGACACGCTAATCATTTAGCCATGGAGATGGACTAGGACAGATGATTATGGATCGACAATAGAACAATTTATATATTACTACTGAACCCTTAATTCTACGATGAAAAATACATACATACATACATTATCATTATAGACTGTTATGCCTTTCAGCGTTCAGACTGCAAGCCTCTCAGAATTTACTAAACGTCGCCACAATCCTCGATTTGCAACTAGTGTTGTGGCCTCATTTAGTTCTATATCTCTTATCTTTAAATCGGTGGAAACCGAGTATAACCATCGTCGTCTTGGTTTCCCTCTACTTCTCTTACCCTCCATAGCAGAGTCCATTATTATCCTAGGAAACCTATCCTCCTCCATTCGCCTCACATGACCCACCACCGAAGCTGGTTTATGCGTACAGCTTCATCCATCGAGTTCATTCCTAAATTAGCCTTTATCTCCTAATTCCGAGTGCCCTCCTGCCATTGTTCCCACCTCATTGTACCAGCTGACTTCCTTCTTACAGAATACGGATGATCGCAACTGAGAGCTCACTGCATTAGCTTTACTACACCTTGATTCAATCTCACTTACTATATTACCACCCTGAGAGAACACACAACCTAAATACTTGAAATTATCGACCTGTTCTAGCTTTGTATCACCAATCTGACATTCAGTTCTGTTGAATTTCTTACCTACTGACATCAATTTAGTCTTCAAGAGGCTAATTTTCATACCATACTCATTGCACCTATTTTCAAGTTCCAAGATATTAGACTGCAGGCTTTCGGCACAGTCTGCCATTAACACCAAGTCGTCAGCATAGACCTAACTGCTTACTACATTTCCACCTAACTGAGTCCCTCCCTGCCATTTTATACCTTTCAGCAGATGATCCATGTAAACTATGAACAGCAAAGGTGAAAGATTACAGCTTTGTCTAACCCCTGTAAGTACCCTGAACCAAGAACTCATTCTACCATCAATTCTCACTGAAGATAAATTGTCAACATAAATGCCTTTGATTGATTTTAATAATCTACCTTTAATTCCATAGTCCCCCAGTATAGTGAACATATTTTCCCTCGGTACCCTGTCATATGCTTTCTGTAGATCTACGAAACATAAACACAACTGCCTATTCCTCTCATAGCATTTTTCAAGTACCTGGCACATACTGAAAATCTGATCCTGACAGCCTCTCTGTGGTCTGAAACCACACTGGTTTTCATCCAACTTCCTCTCAACGACTGATCGCACCATCCCTTCCAAGATGCCAGTGAATACTTTGCCTGGTATACTAATCAATGAGATACCTCGATAGTTGTTACAATCCTTCCGGTTCCCTTGCTTATAGATAGGTGCAATTACTGCTTTTGTAAAATCTGAAGGTACCTTACCAACACTCCACGCTAATTTTACTACTCTATGAATCCATTTCATCCCTGCCTTCCCACTATACTTCACCATTTCAGGTCTAATTTCATCTATTCCTGCTGCCTTATGACAATGGAGTTTATTTTACCATCCTTTCCACTTCCTCAAGCATAATTTCACCAACATCATCTTCCTCCTCCCCATGAGCTTGGCTGTTTGCAACACCACCAGGATGATTTCCTTTTACATTGAGAAGATGTTCAAAATATTCCCTCCACCTCTCCAGTGATTCCCTGGGATCTATTATGAGTTCACCTGAATTACTCAAAACACTGTTTATTTCCTTTTTCCCTCCCTGCCTAAGATTCTTTTTTACTGTCCAGAAAGGTTTCCCTGCTGCTTGACTTAGCCTTTCCAGGTTATTACCAAAATCTACCCATGACTTCTTTTTGGATTCAACAACTATTTGTTTCGCTCTGTTTCTTTCATCTACGTACAAATCCCTGTCTGCCTCGGCCCTTGTTTGGAGCCATTTCTGATAAGCCTTCTTTTTACGTTTACAGGCTGCTCTCACTTCATCATTCCAGCAAGATGTTCGCCTTTTCACATCTTTACACACAGTTGTTCCTAGGCATTCCCTTGCTGTTTCTACTACAGCATCCCTGTATGCCACCCATTCACTTTCTATATCCCGAACCTGCTTACAGTCTACTGTTGGAAACTTCTCACTAACCATATCCATGTACCTCTGTCTAATTTCCTCGTCCTGGAGATTTTCTACCCTTATTCGTTTGCAGACAGATTTCACATTCTCTACCCTAGGCCTAGAGATACTTAGTTCACTACAGATCAGATAGTGGTCTGTATCATCGAAAAATCCCCGGAGAATTCGTACATTCCTAACAGATTTCCTGAATTCGAAGTCTGTTAAGATATAATCTATTATGGATCTGGTACCCCTAGCCTCCCATGTGTAGCGGTGAATAGCCTTATGCTTGAAGAATGTATTCGTAACAGCTAAACCCATACTAGCACAGAAGTCCAGCAAAAGCTTCCCATTCCCATTAGCTTCCATATCTACCCCATGTTTACCAATCGCCCTTTCGTATACTTCAGTTCTATTCCCAAATCTCGCATTGAAATCGCCCATTAGCACTATTCTATCCTTGCTGTTGACTCTGACCACGATGTCACTCAATGCTTCATAAAACTTGTCAACTTCATCCTCATCTGCACCCTCACATGGTGAATACACGCACACAATTCTTGTGCTAATTCCTCCAACTAACAAATCTACCCACATCATTCGCTCATTTACGTGCCTAACAAGAACTATGTTTCTTGCAATGGTATTCCTGATAAAGAGCCCTACACCAGACTCTGCCCTTCTCTTTCTAACACCCGTCAAGTACACTTTATAATCTCCTATTTCTTCCTCATTATCTCTCCTTACCCGAATATCACTTACTCCTAGCACATCCAGATGCATCCTCTTTGCTGACTCAGCCAGTTCTACCTTCTTTCTTCCATAAGCCCCATTAATATTCATAGCTCCCCATCGAATTCCATTTCGTTCGCCAAGTTGTTTCCAAGGAGTCCCTCGCCTGTCAAATGAGAGTGGGACTCCGTTACTCACATAGGTCCGAGGCTTCCTTAAAATGTTCTGAGCTCGGTAAATTCATGAAGCAGGATGCTACCCTACTTGCACATAGTCCAAGTAAGTATCTCTCCTCTAACGGGTTATGGACCACCGGTGAATTGTATAGTCCTAGCAACCTGAGCACAAGGAGGGCCATGACTCCGAGATGCCCACTCCCATTCCATAGCAACTGGTATCCCGACTCTCAGGACCACTTAATAGGCCACTCAGCCGTTGCCCATGGTTCACGCACTAGGACGTGACTACAGTAACCCACAAACATGAACCGTCGATGAAAAATAATTCCAAATATTTATTTCAACTACAAACAACTTTTTGAGAGTAGCTATGTTTTATTTCAAGAACCACGCTTTCTCGTGGGAACGAACTTACCGTGACGAGCAAGCCGCGAGCTCGTGAAATGCCGGTACACTTCGGTGGACCTCGAGTATTGAATAAGTTACCAATTTCGAAAAATTCTTCATAACGAGATATTTTAGCGACATGGTAAATCCAGGAATAAAGGATCTAAATTATTTATAAACCGTATGTGAAGATAGAATCCCCAGGGTAAATATAAATGCAGTTAAGCCTGGAGGAAAGTTGGCGTCCTGCTCGCGGATCTGCGACACGTGGCGAGGTCATTTTCCTGAAGAAAAGCCGCGAAACTACATGGCAGAAATAATTCATTACGCCCGTTGCAAGTATGGGAAAAATATAAAATTAACACCATAATGAATTATAAGTCAGTCGGGATTTATGGAATAAATTACAAGAAAATTGGTTCAGTGGATGTGGAATTAGCAGATTGCGCAATCGAGCCTAGTGGAGAGGGTGGCGTCCCTCCCAGAAGGTATAAAAGAAACCCCCTCCACCTAATTTACACATTCTATCTGTTGGTCTGAACGCTGAAACCCACGTCACTCGTCTGCAAGAAAATGCGGGGGTTTGTTCTCAAAGTAACTTGTTATATATTCGTGTCAATGGTTCAAGTAGAATATTAAATGGAAGGTGATAGAAATTTTCCTGAGCTTCCGCCAATGAAAACTGTGAAGGTTTAGATATATGGTTAAAATACGTAGCTGAGTTTCTCTCCGTATGAGAATTGTGTATGTTTGATATTGTCGAAGGGAAGTCTGGAGGCTAGCTGTGAGGTCTGATTTTTGTTATCTATTTGAAACCACCTGGCCAGCAGTAGCGTGAACGAAAGCAGGGTCCTGGAAAAACTGTGGCAGTCGCCAGTTGAGAAGGGTGCTCGGTGCATGTTAAACGCGAGGAAAGTGTGTCATTTGCGGTGTTAACCGATAACGAGTGTAAAATTTAAGTTATATAAGAAGATGATGTCAAATGTAGCCATGAAAGGCTAAGCACGAGGGAAGCTGGCTAAATGTGGCCGGAATCTCCAAGACGACTACGATTACAGGTCTGTGACTATATTTTTATCAATGTTGTAGTTAGAATTTGTTTGTCCCAATAAAATTTCAGTGCGTGTGTCGAATTAATATTTAATAATGATCAGGCGAATGTGTTACATTTCTGGTCGTCGTGTGAAACTCTTCAGGGCTGTAAAATTCATGTCGAGAAACTATAAAATGCGAAGTTTAAATAATGTGTTAATATTCTTTGAGGTGTTGTTCAAATTGAGTAAAGTTAGAAAGGTGACAATGATAACGTAGTCGTGGTGAATGTCTTAATTTCGATTATCGTATGAGTTCAGAAATTTTTTGTTGGATAATAATAATAATAATAATAATAATAATAATAATAATAATAATAATATCTACCGCGGGATAAAAATTTTTCTATGTTAAAAGTGTATTTAACAGATATGTTCAATAAGATTTGTGTTTTCTCGAAATCCAGTGAAGTCTGATAAAGTCATGTTTGTTTCGTGGGAAGGTAATTTTTGTGACATCGTGTATGTCGGTGATATAGGGAATCACGGTGTGTTATTGTATTCTTGAGGTACGAAAGTTGTAGTAAAAATAAATGAAAAGGATTCTTATAAAAGTTGTTCGTTACGGGAGGACTGAGGTGAAAAGTTTTGAAACAGGAAGAAATGGATTGTGCCGGGATATGTTAAGATAAGAGTTGTATAGATGTTGAAGGCAGAGGAAGCCTGTATTTCATGTGTGATGCCGCCGTGGTAGGCGATGAAGATGAATTTTTGAGACAGGCTGTATATTCAATGTGAAATTTCTGAGGCAGGCTGTAGTGATATTCCGCTAACAATCCGGAACAGCTGACCGGGTGAAGGTTGGTTCGAAATGAGTGCTCTCTGACGCACATTTTGATTTCAAGTTAAGATCCCCCAGTGAAAAACAATTTCTTTTGAAGCTTGTAGCTCTTGGCAGTTAAGTCCAAGTGACGATTATGTAAAGTCAGCATAATGAACATTATAGGCGACCTCAGGTGTAAAAGAGCATTCCGAATACACGGTTGGTGTGATTTGGTTGTTATAACAAATTTCCACTCAGTAAATATCATAAATTACGAGACGATAATTTATCATTAAATCGGAAACATTGTGGGATGAGATATTGCACGTTATTAAAGCGATAGTTGGGCTGTGTAGATTCATTGAATTTCGCTTCACTGGATAAGTTCACGGATATGGATGTTTGGAATAGTGAGATGTTAGGCGAAGTTTGGGCCTCACCCTAGAATTATAGTGTGGATTTTTGCGGTGTGATGATTACTGTTTTGGCGATATTCACGTATTGTTAGACGTGTGCTGAAAGTTATTATTATTTTTCCCAAACTTCATTGCGCATGTCGAGATCGTGTTTGAGTTGTGGATTGTTTGCCTCGCGTTATTCATTTTCAATTTCACGTTTTATTGACAAGATAGGGACTTAGTTGCATTTCCCGACTTGCGTTCATTCTGCGGAAAGTTTCATGGTGTGCTATTGTTTCGACAAGGTTTACAGCTAAATATCAAAGACAGAGCTCGATAGCTGCAGTCGCATAAGTGCGGCCAATATCCAGTATTCGGGAGATAGTAGGTTCGAACCCCACTGTCGGCAGCCCTGAAAATGGTCTTCCGGGGTTTCCCATTTTCACACCAGGCAAATGCTGGGGCTGTACCTTAATTAAGGCCACGGCCGCTTCCTTCCAACTCCTAGCCCTTCCCTGTCCCATCGTCGCCATAAGACCTATCTGTGTCGGTGCGACGTAAAGCCAATAGCAAAAAAAAAAAAAAAAAAAAAAAAAAATCAAAGAATGTGTTTGAAGTTACGATTTCGCCTGACATTCTAGAGGAAGCGCAGACAACACAGTTTCCGCTCGACAATAGATTTAGGACGTCACATGTTATCCTAGGAGTATACTGATGATAAGACGTCCCACTTTTCGCTCCACGAAAGGTTTAGGAAGGTGTGTGTATGTACATAGAGGATAGTGTTAAGGTGTGTAGACATTATGTAGGCCCGAGGATAGGTTTAGGGTGTCGGCTGTATATACTCAAGTCTTAGATTATGTGTTTTTGCGAAGTGACTAGAGCGATGGTAGTGTCTGCAGTAGTGTATGCAATGCGAAGAGTGTTAGCTAAGTAATATTGAGGTCATGTGTGGCACAGCCCTTACCAGCTGGAAGGTGTTTACCTAAGATTATGGAACCACTAGTGGCATGAACGTGAGAGTTGTCCAATATTGGGTACTGAGTTAACAGTGATTGAATATTACTGCGGTTTGCCACGCGCGTTTGAGTTCATTGAACTTCAGTATTTTATTTTAGTTACGGACTTAATTGTTTTGTCGTTCTGACGTCCGACTGCTTTGCTAGTGTGCGTGTTGACACTTAGTTTATCTATGTGAGATTTGAGTTACGAATGCGGGTTCGATTCGTCAGCCGGGAATATATTTTATTTTCAATGTTTGTCGTTCTTCATTTTTGTAATAGTTGATTGTGGTCGATCAATAACTTTGTAGTTAGTTTGTTGGGACAAACAATGAGTAGATGGATCTGTGATGGTAGTCGCTGTTGTAAAGGAAAGAATTCCTAGATTTTTGATCCTATTTTACCACGTGGACTTGTAATTTTATTAAACTTAACGTAATCGTTTATAACCTGAAAGTTGGTTTTATAAGAATATTTTGCAAGTGATTTACCACGTTTTCTTTAACTTCAGTGTTTGGCATTTCTTCTAAATGCATGATGAATAAGTGTTTCCTGC
The DNA here is from genome assembly GCF_040414725.1 of Anabrus simplex. Taxonomy (NCBI): domain Eukaryota; kingdom Metazoa; phylum Arthropoda; class Insecta; order Orthoptera; family Tettigoniidae; genus Anabrus; species Anabrus simplex. The sequence continues at coordinate 156,533,044 of NC_090266.1, forward strand.
ATTTCGCAGTTTTGTTCCTTCAGAACGACGTAACGTAAGATCCTCTCGGATCGTGTTGTTATTGGTTCCTTCTGAACAGCTGTTTGGGTGATGCACGTTTCAGCATCGGGATTATTTTATAACTTAAGGGTGTCACGAAATGACAATACATGGTGGAATTTTATTTTCAAGTGGGAATGCTGCTGTTAACTTGTAGTGAACATCATGCTTTCCAGTAATATTTTGCAACCTATCCAAAACAACTGACAGTCAATTTGGTTCGATTAAGGGTCCATTCGGCGGGTGTTCCCATATCCGACAGGGTATTTGACTGGTGGATAACCTTAGTTAAGAGTAAATCTGGAATTCTACTTGTTGAAGGTCAGATCTTCCAAGGATCGTGTGGATTAATTCTCAGTTATCCTTTGGATAAATAGGTGCCTGATTTTCAGGTTTTCTTTCATTTTTCTCGTTTTAGCTGTCCACTAATCTATGATATTTCTACTTTTCTCCGAATAAAATTCTTCGATAATGTAACTAATAAAACTAACGCCACGCAAAGTGATTGCGTTTGAAACATTAAATAATTAATTTTTTCTTGATCAATGATTTTATATAAATATTTTTTTTTGCAGTTAATTGATTCAATAAAAGTTAGTAAGCACATATTTGCTCCTCATTTCAAGTAGTTAGGCTCTCGTCTGAACCCCATCGTTTGGTTAACATCGTGACCGAAATATTCCCGCTACGACCCCTAGATTTAAGAGTTCGATATTGCTCTACTGCAGCAGCTGTGGCCAACCAACGATGGATTGGTAAGTCAAGGGTTCACTACATTTGAGATTTATATTTAACCTTCTAGTAATTATAGGACAGGCTTGCCTCTTATCCTTCTATTTCTCGTTCATATTTGTTTTGATTTTTCTTGTTTCCTTTTTCCACACTTCTTGAAATAAAAAAATATGTTGCTATTATTTCCGGTGTAATTCACTCTTTATTGAATAGTTTAACAATTATTAATATTTTTAATGTTATTGACTTTACATCCCACTAACTACTTTTACGGTTTTCCGAGACGCCGAGATGCCGGAATTTAGTCCCGCAGGAGTTCTTTAACGTGCTAGTAAATCTAACGACACGAGGTTGACGTATTTGAGCACCTTCGAATACCACCGGACTGAGCCAGGATCAAACCTACCAAGTTGGGGTCAGAAAGCCAGCGCCTCAACCGTCTGAGCCACTCAGCCCGGCTTTAACAATTGTATAGAATTATCTCTCTCTTTCTCTTTTTGTTTTATAATCACTTCCAGATGTTTAACAATCGGTACTTCGGTACTCTCAATAGACGCGCTTCTTCCATTTCTTCTCCACACAGTAAACACTGATTTTCGTTATTTCTCTCTCTGACCCTTCTTTTTATATATTCCCATTAGCCACCATTTATTTCAGAATAGCGGCAGGGTAGGGTGGGACTTTTAGAATCATGGGGCTAATAGGATCAATTTTATTGATTGACCTATTCCGCACAACGCTTCAGACATAACTAACCGGCAGCCATTTCCAGTGAGAGAGTATAGAAATCGGCTCTCTACTCGGGTAATCCGTCTTCTTGTGGAGTCGGATATTGTTTACAACTACCATTGCTCTACTCCGCTTCTCTGCCAGTTAAGTATATGAGAAAATAATGGATATAATGAAGGTAGAGTTTATTTTCAATGAGGAGAAAGGAAATTAGTAATATTTAAATATCGTGACATGCTGTGAAGAGATGTGTGTTAAAATGTAATGTATAATTTAAACGGATTAAATTGTAAATTGTCCGGCTGCTTGGCTGAATGGTCGGCGTACTGGTCTTCGGTTCACAAAGCGCCGGGTCCGATTCGCGGTTGGGCCGAGGATTTTATATGTGTACGGTTATCTCTCTGGCTCTGGAAATGAATGTTTGTATTCGTCATTCATTCTTCATCATTTAACATACAACACACTACCAACCACCAATGAACCATGCAATAATGATAGCTGATGTCATTGGTTTTATGTCCCACATTTTACATTTTGACGGTTTTCGGAGACGCCGAGGTGCTGGAATGTTGTATCGTAGGATTTATTTCACGTTCCAGTAAATCTACCGATACGAGGTTGACGTATTTGAGCAACTTAAAATACCACCGAATTGAGCCAGGATCAAACCAGCCAAGTTAGGGTCAGAAGGCCAGCGCACAACCGTACGAGCCCCTCAGCCCGGCAGGCAACAATAAATGTAGGGTTTGCACCAGGAAGGGCATCCGGCTGAATGTACAGAAAACAATAACATGGTTCAACCCGGAAGAAGGACTAGACAAGTCTACATACCGTGGAAGCTTCACATCTAAGGACTTAAAATTAGTTTAATTAAGTAATCATTGCTTTTTATGTTGGTGAGAGGGCGAGTTGGTCGTGCGGTTAGGGGCGCGCGGCTCTGACCTTCCATCCTGGAGATAGTGGGTTCGAACTCCACTGTCGGCAGCCCTGAAGATGGTTTTCCGTGGTTTTCCATTTTCACACCAGACAAATGCTGGGGCTGCGGTCGCTTCCTTCCCATTCCTAGCCCTTTCCCATCCCGTCGTCGCCATAAGACCTATCTGTGTCTGTGCGACGTAAAGCAACTTATAAAAAAAATTAAAAATATGTTGGTGAGTGTTCATAGAGCTGTACTTTTGAAATTCCTAATAGTACGTCATTGCGTCTAATCACATTTTTCCAGATAAGCCTAAACATGTGATTCAGTTAGCTCCATGATTTTTGCGAAATCACTGCTTTGCATCTCTATGTAGCAGAGGCAAGTACAGCTAATTGAGCATATACTGAAACCCGAAATCATTTGAAAGCACCAATTGAAGAACATGGCGATGGGAGGAACTCTAGATGTAGCTCACCTTAGTATTAAGTTAGTTCTACAGTTTCCAACTTGTTCGAGATACTCGAACAACCTATCATGAAATGAAACGGAGCATTGTGACAATTGTTCCAAACCAACTTCTGGGTTAAAATTACTGCTGCTGCTGATGATGATGATAATAATTTCGTGTGGCTATTTCTAGCCGAGTGCAGCCCTTGTAAGGCAGACCCTCCGATGAGGGTGGGCGGCATCTGCCATGTGTAGGTAACTGCGTGTTATTGTGGTGGAGGATAGTGTTATGTGTGGTGTGTGAGTTGTAGGGATGTTGGGGACGGCACAATCACCCAGCCCCCGGGCCATTGGAATTAACCATTGTAGGTTAAAATCCCCGACCTGGCCGGGAATCGAACCCGGGACCCTCTGAACAGAAGGCCAGTACGCTGACCATTCAGCCAACGAGTCGGACTTGATGATGATGAGGGAATGAGTTCAGCCCGGAATACCTTCATTATATAGAAGCCGCTACATTAAATTTTCGAGTTTGGTTGCAGGTGGGACAAAGGCAAGAGAAAGTTCGTGAGGATAAACCTAAATTTGAAATGAACACTTCGGTTGAAACTGTACATGCGAATCGTCTTGTGTGATGGGGCCACGTCAAGCAAATTAAAGTGGAGACCATTGTCTTGGCCTAGAAAGTAAAGGAAAGAGAGAGAATGAGACGATGATTCCGCCTAGAATTTTACAATTTCAACATACCTCGTAAGTGTGATAATAATAATAATAATAATAATAATAATAATAATAATAATAATAATAATACCGAGCTCGATAGCTGCAGTCGCTTAAGTGCGGCCAGTACCCAGTATTCGGGAGATAGTAGGTTCGAACCCCACTGTCGGCAGCCCTGAAAATGGTTTTCCGTGGTTTCCCATTTTCACACCTTAATTAAGGCCACGGCCGCTTCCTTCTCACTCCTAGCCCTTTCCTGTCCCATCGTCGCCATAAGACCTATCTGTGTCGGTGCGACGTAAAGCAAGTAGCAATAATAATAATAATAATAATAATAATAATAGCTTGTGGCCTCCAGAAAGGCCTATGTAGGTCTTTCGTGTTGATGCCTGATAAGTGGCCTGCGCGTTTGTGAGAATGGGGTCCTATCCACGCTGAATTCTAATGCTGAAGACGCCATTTACACCCAGCCCCCCGCGCCATTGGAATTAATCAGTGATGGTTGAAAATCCCTAACCCGGCCGGGAATCGAACCCGGGACCCTAACCACGCTAACCATTTAGCCATACAGCCGGACTGACGAAAGCAGAAGAGGCCTCAGTATTAGGTCAATAGACGCGCTAAAATAATTCGCAGAAGTCATAGGAATCTCTATTTAACTCATTTTCAATGGTATGCGAGACTTACAAGCTGTGGATCAGCAAATAACTAAAACTTTGTTCTTATATCTATATATACACGCTATCCTTTTGTGCAATAAATTAAACGCATCAAAAAGATTATATATGTACTTTGTTTAAGAATCAATCAATATCAATCACTACTGATCTGCAAGAAATTGGAAATTTATTGAACATCTCCCTTAGTAAGTCATCCCAGTCCCTAACTCCTCTTCCTATAAATGAATATTTGCCCCAATTTGTAATCTAAAATTCCAACTTTATCATCATATTGTGATCTTTCCTACTTTGTCTACAAATGTCATTCCACACCATTTCTCCGCTAATGTAAAGTAAACTCATGTCCTCATCCCGAGGTGGTGCAGCTCTTTTCAGGCACACCCCCATTGCAACCATATACCAGCCCTCCTGCCATTCTTAAATTTCTGGCAGTACCGGGAATCGAACCCGGGCCCCCTAGGACGGCAGCTAATAACACTAACCGTTACGCTACGGAGGCATTTCTCCGCTGACAGCTCGGAACATACCACTTATTATTACAAGTAATGAAAATAATTTTCTCTGTATTGAAAGAATCTTAATATACACTGACTGACAGAGCAAATGCAACACCAAGAAGGAGTGGTTCGAAAGGGATGAAAGTTGGGGAAAAAACAGAGACGGCACGGACGAATAATTGATGTTTATTTCAAACCGATATGCAGGTTACACAATGCGCACAGCATCGACTCAGTAGGATGTAGGACCACCGCGAGCGGCGATGCACGCAGAAACACGTCGAGGTACAGAGTCAATAAGAGTGCGGATGGTGTCCTGAGGGATGGTTCTCCATTCTATGTCAACCATTTGCCACAGTTGGTCGTCCGTACGAGGCTGGGGCAGAGTTTGCAAACGGCGTCCAATGAGATCGCACACGTGTTCGATTGGTGAGAGATCCGGAGAGTACGCTGGCCACGGAAGCATCTGTACACCTCGTGGAGCCTGTTGGGAGATGCGAGCAATGTGGGCGGGCATTATCCTGCTGAAACAGAGCATTGAGCAGCCCCTGAAGGTACGGGAGTGCCACCGGCCGCAGCACATGCTGCACGTAGCGGTGGGCATTTAACGTGCCTTGAATACGCACTAGAGGTGACGTGGAATCATACGCAATAGCGCCCCAAACCATGATGCCTCGTTGTCTAGCGTTAGGGCGCTCCACAGTTACTGCCGGATTTGACCTTTCTCCACGCCGACCCCACACTCGTCTGCGGTGACTATCACTGACAGAACAGAAGCGTGACTCATCGGAGAACACGACGTTCCGCCATTCCCTCATCCAAGTCGCTCTAGCCCGGCACCATGCCAGGCGTGCACGTCTATGCTGTGGAGTCAATGGTAGTCTTCTGAGCGGACGCCGGGAGTGCAGGCCTCCTTCAACCAATCGACGGGAAATTGTTCTGGTCGATATTGGAACAGCCAGGGTGTCTTGCACATGCTGAAGAATGGCGGTTGACGTGGCGTGCGGGGCTGCCACCGCTTGGCGGCGGATGCGCCGATCCTCGTGTGCTGACGTCACTCGGGCTGTGCCTGGACCCCTCGCACGTGCCACATGTCCCTGCACCAACCATCTTCGCCACAGGCGCTGCACCGTGGACACATCCCTATGGGTATCGGCTGCGATTTGACGAAGCGACCAACCTGCCCTTCTCAGCCCGATCACCATACCCCTCGTAAAGTCGTCTGTCTGCTGGAAATGCCTCCGTAGACGGCGGCCTGGCATTCTTAGCTATACACGTGTCCTGTGGCACACGACAACACGTTCTACAATGACTGTCGGCTGAGAAATCACGGTACGAAGTGGGCCATTCGCCAACGCCGTGTCCCATTTATCGTTCGCTACGTGCGCAGCACAGCGGCGCATTTCACATCATGAGCATACCTCAGTGACGTCAGTCTACCCTGCAATTGGCATAAAGTTCTGACCACTCCTTCTTGGTGTTGCATTTGCTCTGTCAGTCAGTGTAATAAAAGAAAATTTATTTTAACTTCAACCTATTCAATACAGTACAAGATGTTAACGTATTAGTTAAAACATTGTTAAAATAGTTGAGACATGTTTCGCCCCTTCTGTGGGGCATCACCAGTCATATCAATACCTCAAAATTCTACCAGACATCTGGTTGGAAATTATAAAAATATGTTGCATGAGTGAAAACATTACTTCGGCGAACAAATTTGTTTGAGTCTAAAATATAATTAGTCAACATAGACATCCAAGTTGAATTACGATGTAATGCAACATTTTTACATGAGCTGGTCATAATATCACATATAAAATTTCACATCTTGAAGCTAATTCTGATTAAACTACATCAAGAATGTAATATTGAGGTAAAGAAAATTTAAAAAAATGGAAACTAATACAAATTTGGAATGCTTTTCCACAACATTTTACAATGTAAAACACATGTACAGCAGTTGTAATTATATGTATTCTGCACTCATTCACAAATATATGTATATAAATTTTAAACTGTCTTCGAACTTACCATCAAATAAGACTTTAAACTACCATTGTTTTAAGTGAAAATTCACCAACGTGTTCACTAGTGTAACATTTTTTAATCAATTTGATATTTTATTGATGATAAGATCTTGTAAATGTTTTTTAATGTATTCACTCATGCAACATATTTTTATAATTTCCAACCAAACGTCTGGTAGAATTTTGAGGTATTGCAATGACTGATGATGCCCCACAGAAGGGGCGAAACATGTCTCAATTATTTTAACGATGTTTAACTAATACGTTAACATTTTGTATTGTACTGAATAGGTTGAAGTTAAAATAAATATTCTTATATTATATTACATACCACTTAGTCGAGCAGCTCGTCTCCTTTCTCCCAATTCTTCCCAGCCCAAACTTTGCAACATTTTTTGTAACGCTACTCTTTTGTCGGAAATCACCCAGAACAAATCGAGCTGCTTTTCTTTGGATTGTTTCCAGTTCTTGAATCAGGTAATCCTGGTGAGGGTCCCATACACTAGAACCATACTCTAGTTGAGGTCTTACCAGAGACTTATATGCCCTCTCCTTTACATCCTTACTAGAACCCCTAAACACCCTCATAACCATGTGCAGAGATCTGTACCCTTTATTTACAATCCCATTGATGTGATTACCCCTATGAAGATCTTTCCTTATATTAACACCTAAGTACTTACAATGAGCCCCAAAAGGAACTTTCACCCCATCAATGCAGTAATTAAAACTGAGAGGACTTTTCCTATTTGTGAAACTCACAACCTGACTTTTAACCCCGTTTATCAACATACCATTGCCTGCTGTCCATCTCACAACATTATTGAGGTCATTTTGCAGTTGCTCACAATCTTGTAACTTATTTATTACTCTATACAGAACAACATCATCCACAAAAAGCCTTACCTCTGATTCCACTTCTTTACTCATATCATTTATATATATAAAGGTCCAATAACACTGCCTTGAGGAATTCTCCTCTTAATTATTACAGGGACAGATAAAAAAAGCTTTGCCTACTCTAATTCTCTGGGATCTATTTTCTAGAAATATAGCAACCCATTCAATCACCCTTTTGTCTAGTCCAATTGCACTCATTTTTGCCAGTAGTCTCCCATGATCCACCCTATCAAATGCTTTAGACAGGTCAATCGCGATACAGTCCATTTGACCTCCCGAATCCAAGATATCTGCTATATCTTGCTGGAATCCTACAAGTTGAGCTTCAGTGGAATAACCTTTCCTAAAACCGAACTGCCTGCTATCGAACCAGTTATTAATTTTGCAAACATGTCTAATATAATCGGAAAGATCGCCTTCCCAAAGCTTACATGCAACGCATTTCAAACTTACTGGCCTGTAATATTCAGCTTTAAGTCTATCGCCCTTTCCTTTATACACAGGGGCTACTATAGCAACTTTCCATTCATTTGGTATAGCTCCTTCAACCAAACAATAATCAAATACGTACTTCAGATATGATACTATATCCCCACCCATTGTTTTTAGTATATCCCCAAAAATCTTATCAATTCCAGCTGCTTTTCTAGTTTTCAACTTTTGTATCTTACTGTAAATGTCATTGTTATCATATGTAAATTTTAATACTTTAGCATTAGTCTCCTCCTCTCTCTGGACATTATCCTTGTAACCAACAATCTTCATGTACTGCTGACTGAATACTTTTGTCTTTTGAAGATCCTCACATACACACTCCCCTTGTTCATTAATGATTCCTGGAATGTCCTTCTTGAAACCTGTTTCTGCCTTAAAATACCTATACATACCCTTCCATTTTTCACTAAATTTTGTATGACTGCCAATTATGCTTGCTATCATATTATCCTTAGCTGCCTTCTTTGCTAGATTCTATTTCCTAGTAAGTTCCTTCAATTTCTCCTTACTTCCACAGCCATTTCTAACTCTATTTCTTTCCAATCTGCACCTCCTTCTTAGTCTCTTTATTTCTCTATTATAATAAGGTGGGTCTTTACTATTCCTTACCAGCTTTAAAGGTACAAACCTGTTTTCACATTCCTCAACAATTGCTTTAAATTCATCCCAGAGTCTGTTTACATTTTTATTTACCGTTTTCCACCGGTCAGAGTTTCTTTTTAAAAACTGCCCCATGCCTGCTTTATCAGCCATATGGTACTGCCTAATAGTCCTACTTTTAAGACCTTCCTTTCTGTCAAATTTATTTTTAACTACCACAAAAACAGCTTCATTATCCCTAATACCATCTATTACTTCGGTTTCCCTATAGAGCTCATCTGGTTTTACCAGCACCACATCCAGGATATTTTTCCCTCTAGTTGGTTCCACCACATTCTGAATCAGCTGTCCTTCCCATACTAGCTTATTTGCCATTTGTTGGTCATGGGTCCTGTCGTTCGCATTTCCTTCCCAATTGACATTTGGTCAATTCAGATCTCCCGCTATAATGGCATTCCTTTCCATGTCGTTTCCCCATAGCTGATTATCTTATCAAATAATTTTGAATCCGTGTCAGCGCTACCCTTTCCCGGTCTGTACACTCCAGAGATATCAAGTTGCCTATTATCTTTAGAAATGAGCCCTATACCTAAAATTTCATGTTTTTCATCTTTAACTTTTTCGTAGCTTAAAAATTCTTCTTTCACGTGTCCGGCTCCATGGCTAAATGGTTAGCGCGCTGGCCTTTGGCCACAGGGGTCCCGGGTTCGATTCCCGGCAGGGTCGGGCATTTTAACCTTAATTGGTTAATTTCGCTGACACGGGGGCTGGGTGTATGTGTCGTCTTCATCATCATTTCATCCTTATCATGGCGCGCAGGTCGCCTACGGGGGTCAAATCAAAAGACCTGCATCTGGCTTTCCGAACTTGTCCTCGGACACTCCCGGCACTAAAAGCCATACGCCATTCCATTCCATTCTTCTTTCACGAGAATGAATACTCCCCCTCCCACAATTCCTATCCTATCTGTACGATACACACTCCAGTTCCGTGAGAAAATTTCTGCATCCATTATATCATTTTTCAGCCATCATTCAACTCCTATTACAATATCTGGTAAATATATACTTATATTTTAAATTACTAATTCTATTCCTTTCTTTACAATACTTTTACAGTTCAGCACTAACATTTTTATGTCATCCCTACTTGATTTCCAGTTCCCTGTTCCCTTATCACCGCTCCCTAGGCCACCCCGTTCCCTGAATGTACCTCCCTATTACCCTTCCAAACCAATTTCCTAACTTACACGTACCACTGCGGTTTAAGTGAAGGCCATCTGAACGCAGATCCGTATCTCCTACCCACCAGTTAGGATCTAGAAATTTCACTCCCAGAACTAGCTGTTGTTTTACCCGTCGTTGATGGGTTAATTTTTGTAATGTAATCTAGTAGAGAGCAGTGGCAACAGAAGACACAAAGCACACATTACTTATAACAGTGGTCAGTCAGTGTAGCGTTACTTTTTAATACGTTTTAGGGGCTTTGGACGTGCTAGGTCATCACATTATGTTTCCTTCTGGCTTAGCGATATGAAGGCAAGGCCGCAGCCAGGAATTTTTTCGGGAGGTTAAGATTTTCTGGGAGTGGGGGGAACTTCCAAAGACAAAAACTTGAGGAGGAAATAAAATCTCTATATTTTTACTTTCAAATAGCTTCTACAGAATTAAAAATGAAACACTTTTAGAGCAGTACCTTATACAACTCGTCTGCCTCTGTGCTGTAGTGGTTAGTGTGGTTAGCTGCAACCCACGGAAGCCTGGAAAAATGATACAAGGGCTGGAACGGGGTCCACTCAGCTTCAGGAGGTCGACAGGGAAGACGGGACTCTGATTCCTACCTCAGCCGTCTTCAGTGGTTTCCCACTTCTTCTTCAGGAAAATGCTGGGATGGTACCTAAAATAAGGCCACGGCCGCTTCCTTCCCTCTTCCTTGCCTATCCCTTCCAATCTTCCCATATCCCCCCGTACCCCAAGGCCCCTGTTCAGCAGAGAAGATGAGGCCGCCTGGGGAGGTGCTGGTCCTCCTCTGCAGTTGTATCCCCTACCAAATATCTCACGCGCTAGGACACTGCACTTGAGGCGGTAGAGGTGGGATCCCTCGCTGAGTCCGGGGTAAAAAGCAACCCTGCAGGGTAAACGGGTTAAATAAGTAATAAACTCAACTAGTTAAGTGGAGAGGTATATTCATAACTGTCTAGTGGTCAGCGTACGCTAGGATACGTATGTGCAGCACAAGACAGAGATTTATGTCATTGGTTTAAAAACTGAGGATTTTAAAAATATTTATTAAACATGTTTACAGGTTTGATACATTTTGAAAAAATCTTCTAGCGGCTGGATATCATGAAAATATATCTATATGTTTATTAAAATTCTTCTTCTTGGAGACCTCATCTACCTTGCGGTGTTGAAGTTTGACAGACAGCTCACCACTGTTTCCTGTCCATTGCTCGGGTCCTGGTTTCTTTCCTTCTGGCAACCACTGCGTTTAATACAACTGATTATTAAAATTTTTAAAAATCTGCCATCTGAGTGTCAAGTTGAATGTTTTGTTCTTGTTTATGTATTATATGTAAATTTCATTAATTTACAACTTACATTTATAACTTAAGTTAATGATTTTTAAGCACTGTATAAAAATCAATTTGTTTCTTTTTCTTCCTTCAAATAGGCCTACTTGGAATCAGCTTGTTTAACCGTAAGGCTTTGATATCATCCGCTCGGAAACCCCGCGTGCCATGTTTGTTTGGGAAATTGGAAGTCGAGAGAGAGAAGGATTCTCGGAATGATCCTAAGAACGGTACTGGAAGATTATTTTTTGCATCTTCTCCCTGCGTAACTCCTTTCTTCCATCCGATCAGAGAGTACCGTTCTTCTTCAGTGGATTTTTCTGAACACCACCGACTTTCTTCAGGACCTGCCTCATAGCCTGCCTGTTAAGTTTGTCACCCCCAGTTCTTTTATGTTCTTCTCAGTAATAATAATGTTATTGGCTTTAAGTCCCACTAACTACTTTCGACGGTTTTCGGAGATGCCGAGGTGCCGGAATTTTGTCCCGCAGGAGTTCTTTAACGTGCAATTAAATCTACCGACACGAGGCTGACGTATTTGAGCACTTTCAAATACCACTGGACTGAGCCAGGATCGAAATTGCCAAGTTGGAGTCAGAAGGCCAGCGCTCTACCATTTGAGCCACTCAGGCCGGCGTCCTTCTCAGTCTCGTCAGCCAGGTGGTACGGACTTTCTTGTTTCGGCAGAAGGTGAACAGGCGGTTGATCAGTTTGTTGGGAGACACTCTTGTCAGATGGCCATAGAAAGCTACCCTCCTTTTCCTGGTACAATCAGAGAGCCTCTCTATCGGGGAAGAGAGCTCTGAAGTTTTGACGTCTCCAGTATTCCCCATTTTACAGTACCGGGCCTAGGGTCTTCCCGAGAATTATCTCTCTGACTTCGAACTTTCTCAATCAAGCACGGCATTCAGGGCTTCGGAGCTGTGTAGTTTGTCAGCAACAAGCTAGAAAGAGAACTATACAGTGGCTAATGGCTATTTCATCGCCATATTAGAATCCACTTGAGCGACGCGTCTGCATATTTTAAGCGATCAAAACAAGTAGGCGTGGTGATGAAGCAAGTACCGTACACAGGTTGCAGAAATGAAGGCAATTTCGTAACGTTAACATATTTCAGTAATTATAAAAGAAATCACAATTAATTTCCATTAAATACGTATATCCCTACTTACAGAGAATGAAAATATAGAACAGAAAATCTTGAACAAAATAATACAACAAAATGGAGAAATTATTCATAATACCGGTACTTGGAATTGTAATGAAAAAAAATTAAATGGCGTATGGTTTTTAGTGCGGGGAGTGTCCGAGGATATGTTCGGTTCGCCAAGTGCAGGTCTTTCGATTTGACGCCGGTAGGCTACCTGCGCGTCGTGATGAGGATGAAATGATGATGAAGACGACACATACACCCAGCCCCCGTGCCAGAGAAATTAACCAATTATGGTTAAAATTCCCGACCCTGCCGGGAATCGAACCCGAGACCCCTCTGACCAAAGGCCTGCAGCCATGGAGTCAGACCGTTGTAATAAAATAATGTAATGAAATAGCACATTATAAAAATTACAATTGTAGTAATAATAAAACAATAAAGTACTATGGTGGAAATTGTTCACATCCCTTGAATAATAATAATTCTTCTTTTCCTGCCGCTTTTCCCACACCTGTGGGGTCGCGGGTGCGAACTGCGTCGCACAATGGATTTGGCCCTGTTTTTACGGCCGGATGCCCTTCCTGACGCCAACCCTCTATGGAGGGATGTAAGCACTATTGCGTGTTTCTGTGGTGGTTGGTAGTGTAGTATGTTGTGTGAATATGACGAGGAGAGTGTTGGGACGGACATATACACCCAGTCCCCGAGCCGGAAGAATTAATCAGAAGCGATTAAAATTCCCGACCCGGCTGGGAATCGAACCCGGGACCCTCTGAACCGAAGGCCAGTACGCTGACCATTCAGCCAACGAGTCGGACTTGAATAATAATAATAATAATAATAATAATAATAATAATAATAATAATAATGTTGTGTGGCCTCCGACGAGGTCTGGTGCAGGTCTTTCGAGTTGACACCGTATAGGCGACCTGCGCATCTGTGGAGATCGGGCCCTACCTATGACGAATTCTAACGGTAAAGATGGCACACACACCTAGCCGTTGAGCCAATGAAATCAACCAATGAGGGTAAAATATCCCCGACCCGGTCGGGAATCGAACCCGGGACCCACTGGGCCAAAGACCAGTAGGCTCAGCTTTTAGCTAACATGACATGTTGTTGATGATAATGATAATAATAATAATAATAATAATAATAATAATAATAATAATAATAATAATAATAATAATAATAATAATAATAATAATAATAATAATAATAATAATAGCTGCGAATGAAGTTGCAGTGGCCTCTTTTAAGGTACAGTAAACCCAGCATTTGCCTGATGTGAAAATGGGAAACACAGAAGACAACATATCAGGGCTGTCGACAGTAGGATTCAATCTTCGGTAGTCATAGATGAACAAGAAATACTGGAATTTTTACCAAAAAGGCCAAGATCAAAACCAAGTAAAACTTAAATCTAAATTACCGTAAATTCTATATAGCAATGAAATGGAATGTCGTACGGCTTTTAGTGCCGGGATATCCCAGGACGGGTTCGGCTCGCCAGGTGCAGGTCTTTCTATTTGACTCCCGTGGGCGACCTGCGCGTCGTAATAAGGATGAAATGATGATGAAGACAACACATACACCCAGCCCCCGTGCCATATGAATTAACCAATTAAGGTTAAAATCCCCGACCCGGCCGGGAATCGAACCCGGGACCCTCTGAACCGAAGGCCAGTACGCTGACCGTTCAGCCAACGAGTCGGACTATATAGCAATGGTTATGTAGGACTGAAAGTCCTCATGTTATTCCGTATCGTAGGCAGACGGGATGAGGTGACTAATAAATTCACTCGGTCAGGCAGGATACCGTTTATCGCGTTTCGCTGTTTCGTTATTTCCTAACAGAAAAGTAAGCCCACTGTACTAAAAAAACGTACACATGCTGGACTGTGTTACAAGCAAAAGCAACATAATTCTGCCAATCGCCAAACACTGTGTGTACTTATTTGAAATAAGTTATGATACATCATTTGTGTATTTTTCTATGGTTTGTGATATTGTACAGCCTACCGCACACAAAGATGGCTAATTTATGCAGTTAATTTATTCAATCTAATCTAAGGTAACGCATTATAAACGAACGAAACTGTATGTATGACTCTTGGATGCTTCCACTTACTTGTGCCAGGCTCCTCACTTTCATCTATCCTATCCGACCTCCCTTGGTCAACTCTTGTTCTTTTCCGACCCCGACGCTATTAGGTTTGCGAGGGCTAGGGAGTCTTTCACTTTCACGCCCTTCGTGGCCCTTGTCTTTCTTTGGCCGATATCTTCATTTTTCGAAGTGTCGGATCCCTTCCATTTTCCCCTCTGATTAGTGTTATGTAGAGGATGGTTGCCTAGTTGTACTTCCTCTTAAAACAATAATCACCACCACCACCTGACTCTTGGATTCCATTGTTGGATGCGCTCGTGAACGGTCGGTTGTTGAGAGAGCTCTTGCATTATTGCAGTGGTAAAGTAGTTAAAACCTATTGAAATTGTTTAATTTTGTGTGTGCGTGATCAATTTAGTGCTATTTATAAGTTATATTGGTTGTTAATGCTTGTTGGTAGAAATTGGGAGTAGTGATATTTATTTAAATTTTATAACAAGTAATTCAGTTGTTCAGTAGATTACGTTTTCTAGGTTAAGTAGATTAGCTAGGTGTACCTTGTTCCGAATTTAGGTTTAGGAAATACTTTAGGTACCGGGTACCTAATAATATTAACTTTTTTTAAATATCCGTAGGTTCGTTGGTATAATACTTACAAAGGCAGATTATTATAAGGAGTTGTAACTTCCGCCGCAACTTTTCCGGTATTTCGTATAGGCCTAGATATCCGTTCAAACTATGACGAAGGCAATAATTTATTACATTAAATAACACGATACGCCTGTAATCTTCGATTTAAAAAAGAAGTTAAAGAGAATACACGGTGATTTCACTGGATAATTACGGTACTTAACAGTTTTTGGATTGTTGACGATTACACGTAATAAATCTCATTGTAGACCGTATTGGACGTCAGATTATGAACATGAAAATAAGGATAAATTTTCACCACCTTTACAATACGATTGTTGCTGCATTCCGACGAGATCAAAGAGTAGGCTACATGCACATGGTAGTTGTGTATACAAATACAAAATCAGCTGATTACTTTATTCTGATAATTTGTAGTTCAAGTTCCCGGCATACTTTGTACTTTGCACCTTCGTTTATTCATCGAGTAAAAGTTAATAATCAAATTCCTATATCACAATAATACTGCAGTTCAAGCCCCTGGCGTAGTTTGGACAGAAATTATTGTTGACAACCTCTTATTTTTCAGTATCTAAGGACACTCTTATTCTCCGTCCCGCGTAGTAGGGAAAATAATAGTAATCCACTAGCGGTAAAAATCATATAACCACATTTCAGTTGAGAATTGTAGTGTAGATACGGTATATTTAGATAGTATCGTATCTTGCCTGCTATATTCGTGTGTATCTTTGTGTGTGTATTTTTCGCATGTATCTATTAGAGCATAGTACTAATAAAAATCTGTCTAAGCATTTAGCTTTGTTCGTAATCTTTGAGTACCTACAGTCAAATACAGTAGAGACAATACGCGACCCTTCCGGATAAAGCCTTGTTAATATGGGAGACTAGTCGCAAGTGGCGCTCCTAGTGGCGTGACCTGAAAATTCGCGCTAAATTCAAATATCAATGGAAATGTATAAACAGAAATGGATAAATAAATTACGTCTAGAAAGAAAGCGTTACTAAGATATTAACTTCAATGTTGCTAAAGCAATTCTGGATAAATGAATTAAGAATTATTTAACAGGTTATTATTTAAAGACTGAAATTAGACATATTATAATCAAGATATAAAATGGACTGATGTGAAAGGGCTTGATCTTTCATTTATGCATTACTTTTTTAGCTTTAGCATTCCTGCCTGAACGTTTACGGCTAGATTTGTCTTTTTTCTCATTTAAAAGCATTCTATCATCACATTAAAATACTTGTCAACAAAAATATCGGCACATTCCTTACACACATGATTCAATGAATTTACATTTAAGAGCTGGACAATTTTAACTTGAAGCCTACTAACAGAAAGAAAATCTATAAATTTAGCCTCAAAAACATTCAAACATTTCCTAGAAGCAATACTTGCCATAATGCCATTACATTAGTGTAAAGCAAATATGCATCATCATACTGTTTCAACAAAATATGTACATTTCTTAAATCACCCAATTTTCTTCAGTGCTTGACAAGCATTACGGCATTCCAAATGGGGTAACTTGGAACACAACCAGCCACACACATATACATATGTATTTTCCTGCATTAAATCAAACACACAAATCACACCTACAACACATCGGTATTGAAGGTTAACTGCTGCACTGTACAATAAAATAAGCTTATTATATTTTAAGCCAGTTAAAATGTGGGTCGCACAGGTCAGACGTTTAGGAAGTACTATAAAAATCTCTTTGTAACTGGAAGAATATATATGCAAACACAATATTTACTTACATTTTCTTTTCACGAGGGAAACGGAATAAAGACCGCGAATTCTTCTGCTCTTCATAGTTATTGCAGCAAAACACAGTACATATCTTTCCACTCATATTGAGGGGAGATATAAAGGAATGACACACGCTACTATTTACTTATGTCAACTTAATGCAAACGCATAAATAACGCCAAAAACTTCAAAAACAAACTCACGTGCTCTTATGACAGAATCAGTAACTCTCATGTCACTCCGCTAGATAGAGCTCTAATAACTGTCCCTCGATATCTCGCAGAGTGTCGCGTATTGTCTCTTACTGTATTTGCTACAGTAGTTCTTGCAAATTTCAAACTTGCAATTTTCATTTCTGTTTGTGCTTAGTAGTGAGATACGGTACCGGTATTGTGATTAGGATACGTCTGAACGTAGTTTAAAATTATTGTAGTGTACTGTACAGTAGTATATGAACACGGTAGCTAGAAGAGAGACGGTGTCATGAGACGGATGCGCAGTAGACTGCCGTGGTCGTGACGTTACTGGACCGTCCTTCCAATTATACTACGCGTTGTTTGGCGCGCTAATATCAGTCGATATACTCTTTGGTGTCGGTGATTTCGCTCAAGCAGTGAAGTTCAGTGCATTGCTGTTCGTATGTGGCCTGCATATTGTTTCTTTAATTATCTAATTACTTTCGAGGCTTGCGAATGTTTTGAAAGTCGTGAACTTGTGCGTATCGTTCGAGAGTGAATTCCACTGTATATGTCGTGGTTGTGCTGTTAAAATGACGTGGTTTGCGGTTGCAGGCTATAAAAACCATCCCAACAACGCAAAAAATCGTACCGTAAGTTGTCCTTTTATAGTTTACCAAAATACCCAATTCTACACAAACAACGGGTACATTTTTGTAAAAGAAAATATGCTTTTAATTCAAAATTAGACGTATATGCCCCGAACATTTACTGTCCTCTGATTTTGAAAGAGATTTACAATCTGAACTGCATCAATAGACTATTCAGAGAGAAATATACGCGCCGAAAGGCGGGATTGTAAACAAGTTCTAGAATCGCTAATAAGCAAATCTGTAGAGAAATCAAGTTGAACTTGATCACCTTTCTCAGAAAGGACAAATTAACGAAGTGTGAACTAGCTGGTGTGATGGTCGAAAATGAAGAATTAAAAGAACGAATACAATTATTTACTGAAGATCTAAAAAGGGCCCAAACCAAAATAACTAAATTGGAGGCAATTTTAAAGAACAAAGAGAATTTTTTTCATCATCATCATCATCATCATCATCTGTTTACCCTCCAGGTTCGGTTTTTCCCTCGGACTCAGCGAGGGATCCCACCTCTACCGCCTCAAGGGCAGTGTCCTGGAGCTTCAGACTCTTGGTCGGGGGATACAACTGGGGAGAATGACCAGTACCTCGCCCAGGCGGCCTCACCTGCTATGCTGAACAGGGGCCTTGCGGGGGATGGGGAAGATTGGAAGGGATAGACAAGGAAGAGGGAAGGAAGCGGCCGTGGCCTTAAGTTAGGTACCATTCCGGCATTTGCCTGGAGGAGTAGTGGGAAACCACGGAAAACCACTTCCAGGATGGCTGAGGTGGGAAGCGAACCCACCTCTACTCAGTTGACCTCCCGAGGCTGAGTGGACCCCGTTCCAGCCCTCGCACCACTTTTCAAATTTCGTGGCAGAGCCGGGAATCGAACCCGGACCTCCGGGGGTGGAGGAGAGAATTTTTTTTTAATGTCAAAAACAATGTTTACTAAAGGGAAAGGGTACAAACTGGTCACCTGAAGATGTAGCCAAAGCAGTTACAATTCGGTGTATCTACAAAAAAGCTTTGTCATATGTTAGGAAAACTCTAAAATATCCCCTTCCTAGTGAAACAACAATAACACGGCTGTTGTCACAAGTGTCAACTCCACCTGGGTTTTTGGATATCAGTTTTAACCTACTAAATGGTCAAGCAAATATTATGAATGATAATTTTTAAAGAGATGTAGTAATGAAATGAAATGTCGTATGGCTTTTAGTGCCGGGATATCCCAGGACGGGTTTGGCTCGCCAGGTGCAGGTCTTTCTATTTGACTCCCGTAGGCGACCTGCGCGTCTTGATGAGGATGAACTGATAATGAAGACAACACATACACCCAGCCCCCGTGCCACTGGAATTAACCAATTAAGGTTAAAATCCCCTACCCGGCCGGGAATCGAACCCGGGACCCTCTGAACCAAAGGCCAGTACGCAGACCGTTCAGCCAATGAGTCGGATAAGAGATGTAGTGATAAGCTTTGATGAGATGAAAGTTAAATCTGATATATGCTATGATAGTGTCGAAGATAGGGATTCATGTAAATGTGCAGGTTATTATAGTAAGAAATCAAACTGATAAATGGAAACAGCCTGTCTACTATCAGTTCGACCAGACTGATTTATTTTATGAAACGGTAAAACTTGTTGAGGAAACGGGATTTCACCTAAGGGCTTTTGTGAGTGATATGAGTGATAAGCATCGACCCAGGAATAAGTCCAGAGAAGTCTTCCATTAAAAAATCCATGTACTGAAGAATGTGTGATTTGAGCATTTTGTGATGTTCCTCACCTCCGTAAGTTAATAGGAAACCATCTGTTAGATCAAGGATACAAGCTTGCATCTGGAAAAAAATTACAAAAGACATCTTTGTAGAGTTAGTACAGTACCAGCAAATCAGGGACTTAAAACTCACTCACAAAATAAGCCAACAACATTTGCTAGTAACTGGTAGTGAATGACAAAATGTAAGAAAAGCTGCTCAGCTTCTCTCTGGCACTGTGGCTATGGCTATATCGTATATTTTTCCTGGGAATGAACATGTAGTACAGTTTGTTGAAACTGTTAATAATTTGGTGTTCTTAATAACAGAATCCCTCATCATCTAACAAACAAGTTCAAAAGTACTTACAGAACAAGTTTAGAGGAACAGGATGGTATCCTGAATAAAATGCTTGACCTGTTTTCATCAGCAAGAGTTACTGGAAAGACCGACTTACTACCTTTTCAAATAGGCTGTATAGTTTTCATTCGTAGTTTGCAGGGATTATTTTAAAACCTAAAATCTGGATATCAATATCTACTAGCATCGAAATGTAACCAAGATGTTTTAGTCATATTTTTCTATGGTCAGGGGCTTAGGTCGGTTTTATGACCATCCCCTGCCCACAACAGTTACCTAGAGAATTAAGTCCGTATTAATGAGCAAAAGTGCATATGACATGATTAAAACTGCAAACTGCAACAGGGAAGAGTGTAAAACATTAACTGTAAATGTCCTCCACTGAGTAGACTTTGCTGTTATTAATGACACCATAGAATCAGTCTAAATTTGGAAATTTTTAATTCAGGGTATGAATACTTTAATTGTATAGTTGACTCATTAATAGATTAGTTTAGTGAGCAGCACAGTCTCAAAGATTGCTTACATAATGAAAATAAGGACTTACTGAAAATGTTGGCAGAGTATATTGCATACCGAGTTACGAACAAAGGAATTACCACTAGCTTCATCTACGCAGGAAAAACAAGAAAATGCGATAATATTAGGGACTCTGACCGGATCTCGGCTTTGTCTATAGGAGGCCTAATCTTCCCATTGGTTCAACACTGTTTGCGAACTAGAAAAAGATTTTCAAAGGCTCCACAGAAATGGTCTGAGGAAGTGCCCAAAAATGATGAAGGAACTGACAGATATCATCAGACCTAAGTATAGTGAAGTCGACGACTTAGCTGTTACGCGTCTTGTGAGAACTCGTTCATTTATAAGAATGAAAGAACTGAATAAAATGAGAGCACTCAAGAGGTCAGTGAATGAAAGCTGAATTCCGGTTGTGCATGCTGACGCTGCACGGAAAAAATCAAAGAAGATGAACAAAATTAAGTCCTGAAAAGTAGGCCTAAATTAATAGTAATATTACTTTTTATGTAGATTTATTATTATTATTATTATTATTATTATTATTATTATTATTATTATTATTAACAACTTGAATTCTTAATCTTTTGTTTTGAACAATTTGGTGATTATAAACTACAGCCTTAATATAGTTTTGAGAAATAGGGATCCATATTGTACTGGATATTCAATAATAATATTACTATTATTATAGATTTTTGTTAGTAATAAAAAAGGAATAATGTTAGTACATTACTTACTATTTTCAGGAAAAATAACAACATGCAGTATTTAATCCTATGTATTTTATTTAGACTTTTTCTGTTAATATCATTTCTTGATTGTTAAGCTTTTGATTTATTTGATCTGTATGTGTATAGGTTACCTACATTAAATTCTTTCAAGTAATTGGGAACTGTAAATACTAAAATTTCCAGTGTATTGGAACATTTAAAAATGATTTTTAAACTATTCTGGCTTTTAAAGTAGGTATGCAATATTTACGAAAGCACACAAACAAAATAATAAAAATAATAATTTTATGCAATATCTTAGTGGTTTTCGTGTGAAAATACTATATTACAACGCAAACATATTTGTCATAAGGAAGATACATGGGGCGCTCGGCACGCACACTGATTTATAATAGGTAACAGTGCCTTGCAGACTAGAGTCCGCTGACGTCACACGCTCCTGGCAGGCTGCGCGTGACACCTACCGTCTCTCTTTAGCTACCGTGGTATATGAGTAATATCTTATTAGAAATTAGTGTGCGTATTTTATTATTGTAAAATATTTGTGTAGTACAGTAGAGGTCTTAAAATGGCGGCAGTGAGTATGTGATATATTAAGTGAAGTGACGAAAAAACAAATTTATGTGAGTAATATCCACAATTCTTCAGGAATATACTGCAGATCAGTAACATCAATAACTCAGGAAACCATTAAAACAAAATCTAATTAGCACTCAAACAGCTACAACTAAATAAATAAGATAAACAACATCATGGTGTTCGTGTGCTCCCCGTGTGGCAAGAAAATAAAAAACAATCAACAGGCTGTAGGCTGTGATGGTAAATGCGAACGTTGGTTCCACGTAACATGTGTAAAAATGAACAAAGAAACTCTCCAAAACTTCCGTAAGGAAGAACAATTCCAATGGTCGTGTAAACGTGAAGACTGCATTGCACAACCTAACATAAATGAGGTTATGGCGAACTTCTCCAAACAACTGGAAGAGTCCCTCAAAGTACTAACAGAAGAAAACAAAGAATTACGGAAATTAGCGACCTTTCTTTCTGAAAAATATGATGACCTCAAGAAAGAACTAGACACTTTGAGGAAAGATAAGAAAAATGCGGAAATTGCGACAACGGCAGCCGTGAACGAGCTAGAAGACTTGAAGCAGTATCAACGCAAAAACAATTTACTAGTGTATGGAGTTCCTGCTGAAAAGGATGAAAAAGTGTTCCAGAAAGTAACTGAAGTTGGCAAGGCGCTGGGAGTCGATATAAAGCCCGAAGATATTGACGCTGCACACAGACTTCCATCCACGAAACCTGGACCACAACCTATCATCGTGAAGTTTGTTAATCGATGGAAGAAAGAAGAAATCCTCAGTAGCAGACGACAAAAAAAGACACTAAAAACGAACGAAATCGGATATAGCTCGGTAAATAACATCTATATCAACGAGCACTTAACGCCTAGGAATGAGACCCTCGCCAAAAAATGCCGCGAGCTACGGCAACAGGGGAAAATATTTGGCACATGGGTCAGGGACTGTAAAGTGTATATCCGTAAGTTCCAGGACGGTCCTTCGAGGCTAGTGGCAAACCCTGAAGTTCTGCATGAACTTGCTCACTCCAGCTGATCTGGAAACAATGAGGTAACCTTTCCTTGTGTTGTGCCCGCTTCAATTCCAAGCTTTCTTTACTTAATTTCAAATTTTTGTCCTTACATAACCAAACCTGGATCCTGAAAACAAATTTCTTGAAGTACACGAATTTAAATGTGAAACCCTCTATAATTATATTAAAGATAGAGTTTCAGAAAGTAGATCATGTGAATTGAAAGGCCTACACATAAATGCACAAAGCATGAAAAATAAATTTGATAATATACAAATTATCTTAGATCAGATTAAAGAAGTAGATATTCTTGCAATCTCTGAAAATTGGTTAACCAACAAACTAACCCACGCTTTTGAAATAAAAAACTACACTTCTCATCATGTGGTAAGAGAGCAGATAGGTGGGGGTGTTTCGCTTTATGTTTCAAACAAATGGAAAAGCAATGTCATAAATGAAATAAATAAATCTCATAGCATACTGCAAGTCATGATTACAAAAGGAAATCAAAGATATGAAATCATTACCATTTATAACCCACAGGATAGTAACTCTTCAAGTTTTTTGTTTGATCTAGAAAATATCCTAAATAGCAGTTCAGGGCATACTTCAATAATACTTGGAGATACAAATATAGACTTGCTTTCTACCTCCAGAAACAGAACTTTGTATGACAATTTAATAACAACTTACGGCTATATAACTTGTAATAACAAATACCCAACTAGAGTAACAAAAACAACCTCCACATTAATTGATCACATACTTGTCACAAATAGTAGTAAAAAATGTCATGTATTCAATATAACAAATAACTTAAGCGATCACTACCTACTGGTATGTGAAATTTCTAGTGAAAAATCAGTTCCAGCAGTACCAATAATCAAAGATAGTGGTAAGCAATTTGTAAATTACAACAAATTAAATCAGTATATCCTACAAAATAAATTTAAATGTGAGGAAATAGATATAAACACTTATTATAATAAATTTATTGAGTATATCAGCACAGGAATTGAAACCAGCTCAATTTCAATAAAAAGAAAGAACCCCAAAGACATTCCCCTAAAACCTTGGGTTACCCAAGAATTACTAACACTGATTCACATCAAAGACTCACTGTTTTCAAAAACTAAAGTAAAAAACCCCTCTGCAGAAGTAATTGAAGAATACAAAAGAATCAGTAATAAAATAACCAAATTGAAGAGAGAGTTACAAAAAAGGTATTATGAACACAGATTACAGAATTGCAAAAACCAAAAAGAAACATGGTATGTAGTCAATGAAGTGTTAAATAGGAAGCTTGGACATAAACATGAAATCAGCCATCTGGTGGTAAATGATGTCAGCATTACAAACACAGAGGACATATGCAATAACCTAAATGAACTATACGTTAATGTAGCTGAAAATATAAGAAAAGGTCTTCCTGAAGACGAGCAAGTTCATGGCAGCACAACAGCTGAAAGTCAAACTAATAGTATTTTCATGTCTCCTACTGATGAATGTGAAGTGCTCAAAATTATCACTTCTCTAAAAAATAAAAATAATTTAACTGAAGATAAAATAACCAATGTCATATTAAAAACCTGTGTTGAAAGTTTAGTACCATATATTGTGGAAATTATTAACCGTTCAATTCTCAGTGGAGAAATACCCCAATTACTCAAATGTGCCAGAATTGTACCTATCTTTAAATCAGGAGATAACACAGATCCATCCAATTACAGACCAATTAGTATATTATCTGCAATTGGAAAACTCATAGAAATGGTAGTAAAAATTAGATTGGTAAATTTTCTGTGTAAAACTAATTACTTCTCCAATAATCAATATGGGTTTCTCCCAAATAGAGGAACTGATAATGCTGTATTTGATACAGTAATAGATGTTCAAAAGACCTTAGATGAAAATAAATTAGCAGCAGGGCTACTCATAGATCTTAAAAAAGCATTTGACCTGGTTGACCACAAAATACTTCTGAACAAGTTAAAATTAGCAGGAATTAGAGGTTTAGCACACAAATGGTTCCAAAATTATTTATCAAATCGAACACAATATGTGATGATTAACGATACTAAAAGTTTTAAGCAGCAGACAAAAACGGGAATACCGCAGGGCTCAGTACTAGGTCCAATTCTATTTCTGATTTATATTAATGACATACAATCTCTAACACTAAAGGGGAAATGTAAAGTATTTGCTGATGATATCTTAATAACTTACAAAGGACTATGTGAAACACGAATTATGGAAGACATAAATTGTGACTTGGACAAGTTATCGGAATGGGCTTTATCTAAAAAAATGATCATAAATGTGACTAAAACAAAATACCTAATCTTTCATAAAACAGCCCATAAGATAACAGCGGCTAACACTGTTAACCTAAAGGACCAAGTAATAGAGCGAGTCAACTCAGCTAAGTATCTTGGTATAATATTAGACTCAACACTTTCCTGGAAAAGCCATATTGATTATGTAATCAGCAAAATTACCCCTTTGATAGGAATAATGCACAGATTAAGATACAGTAATTTTTCTCATCAACAATTGAAGTGTATATATTATGCAATAATCCACCCACATCTAACATACGCAAGGTTTATTTGGGGAAGATGTAGGAAAGATTACATTAATAATTTGGAAATCCTACAAAAAAGAGCCATCAAAATCATGTATGGATTCCCCTTCCTCAAACCATCACATGAAGTTTTTTCAGAGTCAAATATTCTGCCATTCCATAAACAAATTGCATTTTCATCAGCAGTCTTTATGTATAAGCTAGACAGGAAGTTAACCCATTCTACTGTTAACTTCTCCCACTTTAGTGAAGTTCATGGATATGAAACTAGAGGATCATTAAGGATATATCCCTCTCATTCTAATTCAGTAAAGTACGGAGTGAAAGGCATAGAATCATCAATGTTTAGGGAATATAATGTGTTGCCTCCTGTTATAAAGAACTCTAAATCGATTATATGTTTTAAGAAAAAACTGAAGGAATATTACTCTTGTACAGATATCTTAATATAATCTCTATATAACTTGCTTTAATTAATACAATAATATATATATTGTCCATATTTAGTATATTACAGCCATGCAATATCTGAATATACTTCTGAAAAATTATGATCCTAACATGTAAAAAGAAACTTCTGAAAAATTATGATCCTAACATGTAAAAAGAAAGAAAGAAAAAAGTACTTGTCACTTTACAGAAAAGCCATTGTATATGAAATGTAATTATTGTGTTGCCTTAAAAAAGTATGTACTGTATTGTCCCTATCACGAGCCAGAGGCTCATGGGACCTTTTATCACCAATAAATAAATAAATAAATAAATAAACTCTCTTACTAGAATTCTGTTGTAGTAATTAGGATAGGCTTAATTGCAGTTTAGAATAATTGTGTAATTCTTGTGTATTCCTTTTGGTATTCAGTAATTAACAGCAGTTTTTATCCTGTTAGGGTGTTGTAGGATAAAAATAGAGTACGACTAAGTCGTATTGTAGTGTAGTAGTCTATTAATTACCTTATTGTCGTGTGATCTTTGAGTACTATCCTAGTCAGTATTTCTTTCCATTCATTTTTTTTTGCACATAACAAAAAGTTTTCTTTCTCTTTTCATTTTTTTCATAAAGAATGGCTAAGGAGTGCAAGTGTAGGAACTATGGGTGTGGCGAGGCATTGAGGGGTATGAGGGAGGAATTAAGAGTTTGAGGGAGATAATTAGGATTTTCTCAGAAGACAGGAAGGAGGTAGGACACCCTCAAACAATGTACAGGTTACAGTAGGTGTAAAAGAGGGATGGGAAGGAAACAGGGGAATTTTAGAAGACAGGTGGTCTAATGTTTTAAAGGGAAGAAGATTGCAGACTAAAGGCTTTATTCAGGATCAGAATTCAGGACAGGTGTCTGTGCGAAATCAGTACGAGTCACTCCAGGTAGAACAACAGAGGGAAGATGAGGGACAGGGAACTGTTGCTGAGATGTGTGGAAGTAGGAGGAAGGGAAAAGGTAGGAAAGGGAAATGTAGAGTACAGGATAGGAAAAGACAGGTGGAACAGGGTCATGGGAGAGAGAAAAGGGAGGAGAAAGTAACTTCTGCAGCTATCAGGAAAGATAGGGCTGACCAGGAGGGGAGGGTATCAAATGAGGTGGGTAGGGTTGAGGCTCTGGTCATTGGTTATTCCATCATTAGACATGTGGGGAAAATGTGTGGAGGAAAGGGAACCAGGGTAGAGTGTTATCCAGGAATTATGTTAAGGCAGATGTTGAGGAAAGTAGAAGAGAAGGAGGAGGGGAAGGAGAAGGTGGTAGTGTTTCACGTTGGTACCAACAATGTAAGGTAAGCTGGTATAAGTACCTAATAATGTTATTTGCTTTACGTCCCTCTAACTACTTTTTAAGGTCTTCGGGGAGATATAAGTACCAACATAGTTGGGGATGTGTGGGATCTGGTAAATGCAGCACGCATGAAGTTTAAGGAAGCAGAGATTGTTATCAGTGGAATACCCTGTAGGAGGGATACCAACTGGAGGGTGATTGGGGATTTAAATGAGACTATGGAGTGGGTATGTGGGAAACTGAGAGTGAAATTTCTAGATCCTAATGGGTGGGTAGGAGATAGGGATCTGCGCTGAGATGGCCTTCACTTAAACCGCAGTGGTACGTATAAGTTAGGAAATTTGTTTGGAAGGGTAATAGGGAGGTACATTCAGGGAAACTGGGTGGTCTAGGGAGCGATGATAAGGGTACAGAGATCTGGAAGTCAAGTAGGGATGACATATAAAATTGTTAATGTAGAACTGTAAAAGTATTGTAAAGAAAGGAATAGAATTAAGTAATTTAATAGGTATATACTTACCAGATGTTGTAATAGGAGTTGAATCATGGTTGAAAAATGATATAATGAATGCAGAAAATTTCTCACACAACTAGAGTGTGTATCGTAGAGATAGGATGGGAATGGTAGGAGGGGATGGGGATATTCATTCTGGTGAAAGAAGAGATTGTAAGCTACGAAAAAGTTAAAGATGACAAATGTGAACTTCTAGGTATAAGCCTCATTTCTAAAATAATAGGCAACTTGATGTCTTTGGAGTGTACAGACCGCGAAAGGGTAGCGCTGATGCTGATACAAATTTATTTGTTAAGATAATCAGCTATGTGGGAAACGACATGGAAAGGAAAGTGATTGTAGCGGGAGATCTGAATTTACCAAATGTCAATTGGGAAGGAAATGCGAACGACAGGAACCATGACCAACAAATGGCAAATAAGCTAGTATGGAAGGGACAGCTGATTCAGAATGTGGTGGAACCAACTAGAGGGAAGATAATTCTGGATGTGGTGCTGGTAAAACCAGATGAGCTCTATAGAGAAACCGAAGGAATAGATGGTATTAGTAATCACAAAGCTGTTTTTGTGGTAATTAAAAATAAATGTGAAAGAAAGGAAGAGATTAAAATTCGGTACATTGATGGAATCTTATGAGACTGATGTGGTGATAGGAGTGGAATCGTGGTTGAGAGAAGGGGTGGGTAATTGAGAAGTATTTCCAGAAGGGGACACAGTCTACCGTAGAGACTGAGGAGATAAAAAGGGAGGGGGGTGTTTATTCTGGTGAAGGAAACTTATTGATCACATGAATGGTTTACCGATGAAAGGGATGAAATATTAGGGATAAAATTAATTTGTGATAATATGAAGGAGGTGGGAATTATAGGAACATACAGGCCTGGAAGAGAGGAAAGAGACATGGAAATATTTGAGAAAATAATACATTATACTCATAAAAACAATAATAATGATGTGGTAATAATTGGGGGAGATCTAAACTTGCCTGAAGTTGAATGGAATGGAGCTGCAAGTGAATCCCATGAACAGAAACTGGCAAATAAGTTAATTTGGGAGGGAGGATTTGCACAAGTAGTAAAAGAACCAACTCATCTCAATAACTTACTAGATGTATTCTTGGTTAAACTATGGGAAATTGTTGATAAAACTGAGGTAATTGAAGGAACAGGTGACCATAAGGCTGTAATAATGGATGTAGGACTGGTACCAAAAAGGCTTAATAAGAGGGTCACACAACACAAGAAATTGTACAGAAAAACTAAAGTTGTTGAATTTGGGACTTACCTTAAATCACAATTCAGTTGTTGGGTTAGTGAAGGGAGTAATGTGGATACACTTTGGGCTAAATTCAAAGGAATCATTTGGGAAGGAGAGAAGAGATTTGGACCTGTTAAGAAGGGTAAAATGACCTCAGACCCTGTTTATTATACAAGGGAAATAAGAAAATTAAAAAGAAAATGTAGAATAGTAAACAGGAAAATCAAAGAAGGTAGGGAGAGTAGAGAAAGTAGAAAACAGCTAATGAGGGTACTGAATAGAGTGAAAAAGGAAGCAAAAGAGAATTATATGAATGGCATTCTCCAAGAGCATAATGACCACAAAGGGAAATGGAAAAAGCTGTATTCATATATCAGGAATCAAAAGGGAAAAGGAATCCAAATTCCTACAATGGTGGGAGAAGGGGGTGAACACTATTTAACAGATACTGAGAAAGCAAACCTCTTTAGTAGGGAATTCAGAGATTCAGTACATGATTGTCAGGAGTTGGAAACCAAAACAGAAGACACAGAGGGAAACAAGAAGCTTCTCATTCACAAATGAAGATATTTTCAGAGAAATCCATCTGCTTCAGCAAGGAAAAGCAGCAGGGAGTGATCAAATTACTGGGGAGGTGTTAAAGACAATGGGGTGGTACATAGAGCCTTATTTAAAATTTCTCTTTGATTATGTCATAAATAATTGTGTAATACCAAAGGAATGGAAGGAATCTACAATAATACCAATTTATAAAGGAAAGGGTGATAAAAGGAAACCAGCGAACTACAGACCAATCAGCCTGACCAGTATAGTTTGTAAAATACTGGAGAGTTTAATATCAAAGTACATCAGAGGGATATGTGATGATAACAATTGGTTCATGAGGAGCCAGTATGGATTTAGAAAGAAATTTTCTTGTGAGGCACAACTGGTGGGATTTCAGCAGGACATATCAGATCAACTGGATTCAGGACGGCAGTTAGATTGCATGGCCATAGATCTTTCCAAAGCCTTTGATAGAGTGGAACATGGTATATTATGAAAGAAATTGGAGGGAATAGGATTGGACGTAAGAGAAAGTTTGGAAGGGAATTGCACAGGGTAGTAAAATCGGTCCGTTACTTTTCTTTATATACGTAAATGATTTAGGGAATAATATAACATCAAAAATAAGATTGTATGCAGATGATGTAATTGTTTATAGGAAAATAAATAACATTGAGGATTGTTCAGAATTACAAAGGGACCTTGAAAGTATCCAACAATGGGTTGAAGAAAATAATATGAAGGTTAATGGAGGCAAATCAACTGTTACAACATTTACAAACGGGAGTTCTAAAACTGAATTTGAATATACTTTGGATGGAGTAGTTATCCCAAAAGATGGCAAGTGCAAATACTTAGGTGTGAGATTTGAAAGTAATTTGCACTGGAAGGGTCATGTGGATGACATTGTTGGGAAAGCATACAGATCGTTACATGTCATAATGAGGCTACTTAAAGGATGCAACAAAGAATTAAAAGAGAAAAGTTACTTAAGTATGGTTCGTCCATTATTGGAATATGCAAACAGTGTTTCGGATCCTCACTAAGAATACCTAATAAAATAAATAGATAGTGTGCAGAGGAAAGCAGCAAGATTTGTAACAGGGGATTTCAGGAGAAAGAGTAATGTATCAGAAATGTTAAAGGAACTAGGGCGGGAAACTTTAAGTAAGAGAAGGGAAAAAACTAGACTTATAGGATTATATAGAGCCTATACAGGAGAAGAAGCATGGGGAGATATCCGTGAGAGGCTTCAGTTGGAAAATAATTATATCGGCAGGACTGACCACAAATATAAAATTAGAAGGAATTTTAGCAGAAGCGATGGAAGGGGTAGTGTTTGATCCTTTTCCAAAATCTGTACAGATATTCAAGAAGAGAATAAACAGCAACAGAGAAAATAAATAAAATGTTAGAGGGCATTCGACCAGTGCAGGTATTGTAAATAAAAATTGTGTGTGAATAAATTAATTCCATCCCCTGGTCTAAGGAGATTGGACAGCCAAAGTAGGGGACTGCCTGTAGGGGTGAAGTACAGTGGGGACTTCGAGGGCCCTGGGACTGCTACGGTAGCTGTGAAGGCCCTTCAGGAACTCTGAAAAGTGGTGGCAAAATGGGCTCTGATTTAGACGCAGCAGGTCGTTATGCTACTTAGGTTCCAGAATGGGTACAGAAAAGAAAAAGTAAATAAATTCAATGTAAATTTTAATCTTATACCAGTTGCACAGTATCATTTGAAGTAATTCCACATACTGTATATCAGTTGACTATATTTGTAAGTAGTACAGGAGATATTATAAGTAGAATTTTGTAAACAATAAAAATTTATTAAGGATGAGCTGTGTGTTTAATAGAAAAAATTGTTGGCGTAAATTATATAATATTGTATTATGGGAAAATTTTCTTCTCTTGTTCATTTAATATTTAGTGCTTGACAATAATTTATTTTAGTGTACCATTTGCCACAGAGGTAGACACCTTATTTGCAAATAAAGAGATTTTGATTTGATTTGAAAACCAGATGAGCTCTATAGAGAAACCAAAGTAATACATGGTACTAGTGATCATGAAGCTGTTTTTGTTGTAGTAAAAAATAAATGTGATAGAAAGGAAGGTCTTAAAAGTAGGACTATTAGGCATTACCACATGGCTGATAAAGCAGGCATGGGGCAGTTTTAAAAAAGTAACTATGATCAGTGGAAAACGATAAATAAAATTGTAAACAGACTCTGGGATGGGTTTAAAGCAATTGTTGAGGAATGTGAAAACAGGTCTGTACCTGAAAGGAATGGTAAAGATCCACTATGCTATAACAGAGAAGTAAAGAGACTAAGAAGGAGATGCAGACTGGAAAGAAATAGAGTTAGAAATGTCATGGGAGTAAGGCGAAATTGAATGAACTTAGTAGGAAATTGAATCTAGCAAAGAAGGCAGCTAAGGATAACATGATGGCATGCATAATTGGCAGTCATACAAATTTTAGTGAAAAATGGAAGGGAATGTATAGGTACCTTAAGGCAGAAACAGGTTCCAAGAAGGACATTCCAGAAATAATTAATGAACAAGGGGAGTGTGTATGTGAGGATCTTCAAAAGGCAGAAGTATTCATCCAGCTGTATGTAAAGATTGTTGGTTACAAGGATAATGTCCAGATAGAGGAGGTGACTAATGCTAAAGAGTTATTAAAATTTACATATGATAACAATGACATTTACAATAAGATATAACAGTTGAAAACTAGGAAAATGCTGGATTTGATAAGATTTCTGGGGATATGCTAAAGACAATGTGTTGGGATATAGTACCATATCTGAAGTACTTATTTGATTATTGTTTGTTTCCAGGAGCTATACCAAATGAATTAAGAGTTGCTATAGTAGCCCCTGTGTATAAAGGAAAGGGTGATAGGCATAAAGCTGAAAATTACAGGCCAGTAAGTTTGACATGCGTTGCATGTAAGCTTTGGGAAGGCATTCTTTCTGATTATATCAGACATGTTTGCAAAATTAATAACTGGTTCAATAGAAGGCAGTTCAGTTTTAGGAAAGGTTATTCCACTAAAGCTCAACTTGTAGGATTCCAGCAAGCTATAGCAGATATCTTGGATTCAGGAGGTCAAATGGAATGTGTTGCAATTGACCTGTCTAAAGCATTTGATAGGGTGGATCATGGGAGACTACTGGCAAAAATTAGTGCAATTGGACAAGACAAAAGAGTGACTGAATGGGTTGCTGTATTTCTAGAAAATAGATCTCAGAGAATTAGAGTAGGTGAAGCTTTATCTGACCCTGTAATAATTAAGGGGGGAATTCCTCAAGACAGTATTATTGGACCTTTATGTTTTCTTATATATATACTGTGAAATGCTGTATTGCAAAGGACATAATTCTGCCGAACGGGAAATTTCTATGAGGTATGACGAAGAACCTGATATTTTATTCACTGAAATTGTGAATGCTGTCAATCATTTGAAGAACAACAAAGCCCCAGGTATGGATGGTATTTCAGGAGAAATGTTGAAAGTGATGGGGGAGGAGGGCATGCGTGTTTTACATTTGGTATGTAATATGGTGTGGAAAACTGGTGAATGGCCCAAGGACTGGACAACATCAATACTAATCCCTCTTCACAAAAGGGGTCTATAAGGGATTGTTCCAATTATTGTACTATCGCACTAATATCCCATGCAAGCAGAGTTCTGCTCTCCATAATAAATCAACACCTAAAACCATTCCTGCAACCTCAGATATCAGCAGAACAAGCAGGCTTTGTTGCAGGTAAAGGAACACGACAGTCTATCCTGAACATGAGACAGATAATTGAGAAATGTCGCGAGTTCTGTGTCCCTGCCTTTATTTGCTTCCTGGACTACAAAAAGACCTTTGATTGTGTTATGTGGGACAAGTTGTGGCAGATGCTAAAGGAATTTTGGGTTCCACTGCACTTAATATCATTACTGAAAAGCCTGTATAAAAACCACGCAGCAACCATAAAGGTGGATGGCGATCTCTCAGGCATTTTCAATGTGACAAATGGAGTAAGGCAAGGTTGTATATTATCACCTCAACTCTACAACATCTATGCAGAGTGTGTCATGAAAAGAGCTCTCAATTGCTGGAATGGTAGAATTTCGATTGGTGGCACAAAAATGAATAACCTGGTTTTTTTTTAGATGACGCTTCCCTCATCGCTGGTAGGGAAGAGGAACTTCATGACCTGCTTACAAGGGTGAAGAACACTAGTCTTCAGTATTGTCTAGAGATAAACATCAAAAAGACCAAACTAACGGTAGTTGATCGGCAAGGTCAAATCCATCATAGGTTATAAACATAGGTTGTAAACATAGGTTATAATCATAGGTTATAAACTTCATGGTTCTGATCCGTATTGAATTGCAAGTACAATGTAATTATTAAATTAATGTAGTAATGGTCCACCTTTCAATACTATAATATGTAATATTCTAAATTACATTAATTAGGGACTAGTTTCGGCCTAGGCTGGCCATCTTCAGCCTTTTCGCCCCCGCACCAAGAAGAAGACGTCGCCGGCCAACCAAGTGAGGGCCGCCCAGCCGCATCCCAGGACTGCTCCCAGTACAGCAGTCAACCGAGGAGCCAATCAGGAGAGGGCCTCAGCGGGTAGTGGCAGTCAGGTGAGACCGAAACATCCCGCTCGGCAGCTCTTGCAGTGTTTCCGCTGCCTGAGGTGGGGCCACCGTCATGATAGGTGTGGGCTCTAAGTGAGGTGCGACCATTGTGGGGGTGATCACTACCACACGGCCTGCGCGGCACTTAAGGAGGCGCCAGTGTGCACCAACTACGCGAGGAGCTACCTGACTTCTCTGCAGTTTTTCTGCACAGTTCAAAAGCTTCTTCAACATTTTTCTTGTTGGTTGCGATGACATTTCCTTCCTCATTCATGAAATCCAGGTTGCTAGGAGCAAATTCCTAAATTTTATTCTTAAAAACCTGGTAAAATTCCTTTGTATTACTTTTCTTACAATTTTCTTCAATGTGGTCAAGTTGCTCCTTTTTGTATCATCACTTCACATTCTTGAGGATTTTGGTTGTACATTTTCTCTGTTTTTTGAATTCTTCAAAATCATTGTGGTTAGACCACCATCTGTTCCATGCTCTAGGTATTTCCTGCAGTGTTTCATCGCACCCATTGTCCTACCAGGGATGTTTTATATTCTTTTCCAGGAATATCGTATGTTGGGTCACCTCCTGGATTTTGTTGGTAATTTCTTCTGGTTCGTACGAGTCTAAGAGTTGAAGTTCTTTTTTTGTACTTCTCCATGATTACTTGATTCACTTTGGGCTCATTGGTCTTAAATCTTTTGATTTTGAATGGGGTTCTCTTGGTGCTTTTGAGTAATACTCCAGACAGGAGGTAATGTCCCATAGTCCACATTGGCTTCCTTTTGAACCCTGACATTCATTATTTCCTGGGGGCTGGAGGTTGCCATGGGATCAATTTGAAATTCTCCTAAGCTGGGATTTGGTGAATGCCACATCATCATCCTTTTCTCTGTATAGCTCCAAAATTAAATTAACCTAGAATTTAGATGCCTGGCTTTGATCAATTTAATAACTTTCACAGCTTCCTTCAGCACATCATCCAATTCTGGGGTCCTGTTGTGAGTTGCTAGTTCTTCACGGTAGATGTACAGTGTGTCCACGTTACACGAGGGGCGACAGTCTACACGTCTGTAATTACGCCTTTATATTTTTCAGATAAGGCCTCTGTGCCATCAGTAGTTTAACCAACCAGTAGCGGCGATTGGGAATTAGAAGTGGGGGGTGGGGCAAAAAATATATAGAAAAGAAAAGTCCTCAGGTCCAAGGGCTATGGTGGGGTGGGGGAGTGGGGGTGATATACTTCAAAATTGAAAGAAATTGCTATAAAATGGTAAGTTTTGGTGCTCTCTGAGCGAATTTCAATAGAGGGTTGACAGTCTACCAACTTAAGTGCGGTAATACCTAGTACTAAAGGAACAATAATTACGCATTATTACAATGAAATAGAAGTTTGGCGTGATTATACAATTCAAAAGCAATTTACTATTTGAGTACACATTAAGTAACAGAAGTAACAGTAAAAAAAATGGAGTATGGCTTTTAGTGCCGGGAGTGTCCAAGGACAAGTTCAACTCGCCAGATGCCCATAGGTGACCTATGCGTCGTGATGAGGATGAAAAAATGATGAAGACGACACATACACCCAGCTCCCGTGTCAACGAAATTAACCAATTATGGTTAAAATTCCTGAACATGCCGGGAATCAAACCCGGGACCCCTGTGACCAAAGACCAGCACGCTAACCATTTAGCCATGGAGCCGGACCCTGAATGAGTGAGACTGCCAGACTGATGAAGGTGAGCAGGTGACCTTGGCAAAAATATACCCCTGCTACCCTTCGTCGCAGAACGTGTAACACATTGCTCCGTAGGTCTCCACTACTTGCTGTGGCGCTGTACAATTCTGTTAGCCATGACGAATGACATCTTGTGCGTATGTCCACTAAGTTTTTTCTTAATAATTAAATAAAATAAAGGAAGGAATTGGCTGAAAAGTCAACAGGGTTTTTCCAAACTGCTTTAAAAAAATTCCCAGTTTCAGGCAGCTGAAAGGGAATAAAAATTGAATTTTTTTCCACAAAGTGGTGGTGGTGGTGGTGGTGGTGGGGGGGGGCGACTGTCTCTCCTCATCGCCGCTACTGTATCCAACGTATTACTCCCAGTTAAGTCCATTTTGAATCATGAATATGCTGAAGACCGTAAAGATACTCTCGGCATACGTGTGAGTGGATAAGATTGAACAAAATAGCAAATCCTCGTGGATCATTTTTCAAATTCATGTTGAATGAAAGTTTGCATTGTTAGAAATATCAGTGCTTTTGTCAAGCTGTAAAGCATAGCTTTAACCAGGTTCTACTCATTAACAATGTATATAGCTCATTTCCTGCCATATCTTCTATTCTGCGCTTGACAGTGTTGTCAGAAAACTATATAGCACCCAATTGTACTGAGTACTTTTCACCAAGTAGGCTACAGTATTTACCATCGGTTTTGCTGCAAGTAGTGGTAGTAGCTTCTCTCCATTGGTATGTGGTTGGCCATGTTTTGCAATTAATAGGGAAACGCAATATGATGCTAAAATCAAATTTTCCTAGCCTCCCGTTACACTGTTTCATGAAGTTCAGCAAGTTTATTGTGCAAGTAGGTGATTGCTTGTCAGCTACACTCCTATGCATGGTTTGGAGATTTTTTAATTTCAAAGATTTCATACTCTTGTTAGATGAAACATCACCATACAACACACACAGGAGCTTCTCATCATATCCAACGTTCAACACAGTAAATCCCAGTTCCAGATATTTATCGTCATATTTGCAACTTTTTGCACTTCTTTAACAGTTTTCCAGCTGGCAGGAGCATTCCGGAACACACTGTTCGAATGAGATGCACTCTTCAATGAACAAAACTTCAAACAGCAATTCATATTATCATCTACGAGTACTCTTATACTTACACTATATTCCTGTTTGCTTTTTGTTTCCTGCAGTTTGAGTTTGTGGAAGAGCGAAGATAGTCTCTATATGAATATGAAATGATAGCTCTGTTAGCATCAGGTGGCTGACACATGACTGCATTGGCAACTATACTAGACTTAACTAAAGTTGGCGTATGGCAGGTAAGGTTGGAGGGAGGAGCATTGTACGTGCCATTTCACGATGTTGCCACATTCCAGCATTCCTTTCTACATTCTCTAACCCCTCGCTTCTGCCTCGCTTGTTCCCTCCTTCATTCTGACCGCTGTAACATGAACTGGTCTTTCTTTACATTCTTGTTTTCCACTGTAATGGGAGTGATCGCAAATGGGACAAATTTTGCTGTGACTGTGACTGACTTGGTCTCATGTTGCATTATTTTTAACAGGGACCAGCCTGATAAGCTCAGACAGTAGAGCGCTGGCCTTCTGATCCCAACTTAGCAGGTTCGATCCTGGCTCAGTCCGGTGGTATTTGAAAGTGCTACAGAATGTAAAATCAATAACATTATTATTCTTTAACAGGAGTGGTACCTATAGCCTGGCAAATCCTTCAGCATGCCCTTTGTCCTATACTTCGTCTCTGTACAACTTATTGGCATAAGTATAGGACGTAAAACAAATAAGAAAAAGTGAGTTCAAGGGGAAAAGGGTGCTCATGTGTACTCTTTTCCACACCACCCAGCGGTAGAGTACCTGGCGCGTTTCATCGTACAATGATTGTACGTACATACGTATGTAAATAGTATTTAAAATACAATTAGAAACTTACTAACGGCCACAAAACAGAAATAGAATGCCACTCACACTGAACTGCTTGCGACAAGATCTAACTCACAAGTGAAGTGAGAGGTTTGGCAACTCACAGCAAGACGAGCTACCCAGAAGTTTTATCTCTATGGCAACCGCAGTCGCCCCACCCTCGTTTCCAAGGCAACCATACCCCCACTCCCTGTATCCCGCCTCGGCAGGCAGTAAACCGACCTCCCTCTAAAAAATGTCATACATCAACTTTAGTTATTACTAGTATAGCTGTGTACCAAACTAAACGACAAATGAAGGCACTCCACGCAATCTGTTGGCTACTTTAAAAGTTACTAACAGTAAGCTGCTAACTTGTACCATCTATTGGCCAAGTTAAGAGTTACATAAACTATATGTACTTTAAGTACTTTTTCCACCCCCACCCCAGGGGTCCCCGGACCATAGTTTGGTAATGGCTGCATTGTTGAACAACCACCATTTTAAAGATTTCTGGATTTCTGTAGCAAAATGTACTAGAATATATGTATAGATTGATGCTTTTATGGCTCGTAATTGTAGACATGATAATAAGCTTTTGTCATTTTGTCATTTCAAGAACACTAAGCAGAGATCTCAGAAAGAAGAAGTCAATGGAACTGCCTATCTGCCTTACATTCACAATGCTGCAGATCGAATTGCCAAATTCCTCCGCAAGCACAATATAAAAACTGTGTTTGGCACCATCTCTGAAATTGCTTACAGTTTAGGTAAAAGCAAGGACAAATTGTCCCCACTATTACACCCTGGGTTGTACAAAATTCTCTGTACTTGTGGCAAGTTATATATTGGCCAAACATGCCAGTGCATTGGTACTCGGATCAAGGAACACCAACAAATTATCTGTCTCAAACAGCCAGACAAGTCAGCAAGAGCTGAGCACGTCCTATGAACAGGTCATGATGTCGTATTCCAAGATGTTCGAGCTCTTATGCACACTAAACCTTACAGATCTAGGATTATACAGGGAGTTGTGGAAATACATAAAATTCCTAACAATTTCAACAGGGACACTGGCTATCAATTAAGAAATATGTGGTTGCCAACCATTAAGGATTTACGTAGGTCCTTTCACTGTTGTTATTTTGTTTCAGTGTTTTCCAAATTTGTACATTCCTTATCACCAGATGTTCATTCCAGGCTATGTGTTAAGTGTCATACCGTCATAACATGTGTACACTTGTTATGCCCCCCCGTTGCCCGACTGACTGACACTCAATATCCTGTTGTGATTTTTTTTTCTTCTACATACTTTCTTTCCATTCTTCAGCTCTATTCTATTCTTCTATCCTGTGAGTCTTTCATGGACTTTATTCTGTTTTATTATTTTTATTTCTACTTCCTTACCACATTTGTCTCTGATTTGTCTGATGACCTTGCAGTTACTTCGCAACGCACATATGATGTAACAGGGAACATCGTAATTCTAAATCTTAATTCTTAATTCTAGATACTAATGGGTGGGTAGGAGACAGGGATCTGTGTTCAGATGGTCTTCATTTAAACGCAGTAATATGTATAAGTTAGGAAATTTGTTTAGAAGGGTTGTAGGGAGGTATGTTCAGGGAAACAGGATGGTCTAGGCAGTGGTGATAAGGGAACAGGGAACTGGAAGTCAAGTAGGGATGGCATAAAAATGTTAGTGTTGTACTGTAGAAGTATTGTAAAAAAAGGAATAGAATGAGTAATTTAATAGATCTCAGTCCAGAAAGTTAAGAATAACAGCTGAGAGGAGACAACTCACAATCTGCAGGACTTCGGGCTGAGCAGCGATCGCTTGGTAGGCCAAGGCCCTTCAAGGGCTGTAGTGCCATGGGGTTTGTTAATTTAATACATATATACTTACCAGAAGTTGAATCATTTGCTGAGAAATGATATAATGGATGCAGAAATTTTCTCATGGAACTAGAGTGTGTATTGTAGAGATAGGATAGGAATGGTAGGCGAGGGGTAATTCATTCTGGTGAAAGAAGAATTTGTAAGCTATGAAAAAGTTGAAGATGACAAATGTGAAATTCTAGTTGTAAGGCTCAATTCTAAAGATAATAGGCAACTTGATGTCTTTGGAGTGTACAGACTGGGAAAGGGTAGCGCTGACACTGATTCAGAATTATTTGATAAGATAATCAGCTATGTGGGGAACGACATGGAAAGAATTGTGATTGTAGCAGGAGATCTCAATTTTCCAAATGTCAATTGGGAAGGTAATGCGAACAATAGGAAGCATGACCAACGAATGGCAAATAAGTTAATATAACCATTCGTGGTGATGGTGTTTCTACAAAGAGACTGTCAGCCTGAATTTTCAACACAGTGTTTTCGTCCTGTTTTTGAATTTTTATCAAACTAAAAAAAATTTAGACTAAGAGGTCCGCAACCTCACTATAAGCACTTATTGTTCGTATCCGTCTGTATCATTTGTTTTCTTATCTTCTTAGGCTAGCACACTTTTTGGATTCAAATATGTTTTAAATTAACCTTTTTTTTTTTTTCGGGGAATTTGTTTCAGCAAGTTATTTATTGCTCCTTCTAGTGATGTAAATATTGTATATTGTTATTGTTTTTATTTCCGTCATGTCTCTTTTGCTTTTCATTTGTTCCTTCATTATGTTTTTAGCACATTTTTTAGCTTGTATTATGTAG
The DNA here is from genome assembly GCF_040414725.1 of Anabrus simplex. Lineage (NCBI taxonomy): Eukaryota > Metazoa > Arthropoda > Insecta > Orthoptera > Tettigoniidae > Anabrus > Anabrus simplex. The sequence continues at coordinate 156,573,513 of NC_090266.1, forward strand.
ATTACTTTAACCTCCCCACCCTTATTTCACTGAAGATGGCTTAAACAAGTCGAAACATGTTTGAATTTCATTGCTCCATCTAATGATGGAATTATGTTTTGTACCTATTGAATTAGAAGGATACATTTAATTTTTTCCTTTGTAAAGGACAGCTGATTCAGAAAGTGATGGAACCAACTAGAGGGAAGAATATACTGGACGTGGTCCTGGTAAAACCAGATGAGCTCTATAGAGAAACCGAAGTAATAGATGGTATTAGTGATCATGAAGCTGTTTTGGTCGTAGTTAAAAATAAATGTGATAGAAAGGAAGGTCTTAAATGCAGGACTGTTAGGCAGTACCATATGGCTGATAAAGCAAGCACGAGAGAGTTTTAAAAAAGTAACTATGATCAGTGGAAAAAGGTAAATAAAAATTTAAACAGACTCTGGGATGTGTTTAAAGCAATTGTTAAGGAATGTGAAAACAGGTGTGTACTTTTAAAGGTGATTAGCAATGGTAAAGACCCACTATATTATAACAGAGAAGTAAAGAGTCTAAGAATGAGGTGCAGATTGGAAAGAAATAGAATTAGAAATGGCCGTGGAAGTATGGAGAAATTGAAGGAACTTACTAGGAAATGGCATGGTGATAAACGGGGTTAAAAGTCAGGTTGTGAGTTTCACAAATAGGAAAAGTCCTCTCTATTTTAATTACTGCGTTGATGGGGTGAAAGTTCCTTATGGGGATTACTGTAAGTACCTGGGTGTTATTATAAGGAAAGATCTTTTTCGCTAGTGGCTTTATGTCGCACCGACACAGATAGGTCTTATGGCGACAATGGGATAGGAAAGCCCTAGGAGTTGGAAGGAAGTGGCTGTGGCCTTAATTAAGGTACAGCCCCCAGCACTTGCCTGGTGTGAAAATGGGAAACCACAGGAAACCATCTTCAGGGCTGCCGACAGTGGGGTTTGAACCCGCTATCTTCCGGATGCAAGCTTACAGCCGCGCCCCTCTAACCTCATGGCCAACTCGCCCAGTAAGGAAAGATCTTCATTGGGGTAATCACATAAATGGGATTGTAACTAAAGTGTACAGATCCCTGCACATAGTTATGAGGGTATTTAGGGGTTGTAGTAAGGATGTACCAGGTAGGGACCCTCTTCGGAGGCAGCCCTACCCAGGGAGTGGCGCCCCTGCCTATGTGAGTCCCAGAGCACACTAACCCGGTGTGTAACATCTGGTATGGGTCCCAGCTCAGGGTTACGAGTGAAGACCTCAACGGCATCTACGGCGGAGAAGGTGGACTTCGGTACGGCGGAGATGGTGGAAGGGGCATACCCGTGGCGTCTGTACTCCAGAGGAACGGCTACGAAAGGGGTCTCTCTCCATGTTAGGGGCGGCCTAATTTTGAACCTGGCAGTAGGTATAAAATGCCTTTGGGTGTGGTGAGCCCATCGTAACAATAGCCTATATGGACAAAGCAGATATGGTGCCTCGGAAAAGGTTAGGGCGTCCCCTGCTAAAAGCAACGCGCAGCTCTTCAGGTGCTGGGGGAACTGTGAAAAATGGGCAACCAGCACCAAACCGCATCAAAATTGCAACAATAAATGTACTGACACTGACGGGAAAGACAGAAGAACTGGTTGACTTCATGATAGAAAAAGATATAGCCATAATTGGACTGTGCGAGACCAAGAAGAGGGGTACAGGGGAGATCCCTCTGAGAGAAGGATACAGGCTGTATTACAGCGGAGGACCTGAAGCAAAAAATGGAGTGGCCATCATACTTAGAAGAGAAATCCAAGAATATGTAGAATATACAAAGTACGTCAGCGATAGGATGATGATGATGATAAGACTCCAGTTTGAAAATGGCGTGAAAGATCTATTTCAGTTGTATGCCCCACAAACTGGTTGCATAGATGAACATCTAGAGGACTTCTTAGAGGAAGTGGAGAGACAGATAGAAGATAAGGAAGTACTATTGATGGGAGATCTAAATGCACAAGTTGGAATGGAAAAACAAGGAAAGGAAGATGTTGTAGGGCCCTTTGGATATGGAAATGTAAATCCAGAAGGCGAGTTGTTGGTGGATTTTTGCATGAGGAATCAAATGATTGTTGGAAACATCTGGTTTAGGAAGAAGAACAGTCAGAAGATTACAAGGTATGGTTGGGGAGACAGACGAACAAAGACCATGATTGATTATATAATCATAGAGAAAGAACACCGGAAGAACCTTGTAGATGTAACAGCCATGCCTGAAGAAGCCTTTGGTGGAGATCATAGAGTTGTGATAGGAAAATTGAAAGTTGGCAAGATTGAAAAACCCCAATTAAGAAGAGAGAAAAGAATTAAAGTATGGAAGTTGAAGGAGAAAAGCATACAAGAAGAATTTCAAAGGGAAATAACACCCTTGGTACCCAGGACAGAGGTGGGGAATGTTGAAGAGGAATGGAAAAGATTTAAGGAAGCACTGGTCGGATGTGCAGGAAAGGTGTGTGGTAGAACATCAGGAAATGTGAAAGACAAAGAAACACACTGGTGGAATGATAGGGTAAAGATTAAAGTGAAGGAAAATAAAATGGCATGGAAAGCATGGAAAACATCTAAGACTGAAGAAAGTAGAAGAAAATATGTGGAGGCAAAGAATTTGGCCAAGAAAGTAGTGGAGGAAGAAAAGAGGAAAAGCTGGGCCTTATTCACACAGAAATTGAGAGATGATACGCAGGGCAGCAAGAAATTACTGTATGGTACCTTAAGAAACAAAACGAGAGATCAAGTAAACACCAGATTTGTGAAGGATAAAGGTGGCATAATTTTAACAAAGCCAGAAGAAATAAGAAATAGATGGAGAGAGTATTTTCAGAAGCTGCTGAACATAAGAACGGATGACAGTCATTCAATGGGCGACCAGGAAATGCAACTAGTTGATGAAGAAATGAATAAAGAAATTACAATGAATGAAATTGAAATGACAGTAAGAAAGATGAAGAATGGAAAAACTGCTGGAATAGATGAAATTTCAGTGGAGATGATAAAGGCAGCTGGAGCTGTAGGCCTGCAGTGGACATATCGGGTTCTCAGGAATGTCTGGGAGAATAAGGAGGTCCCTGAGGACTGGCGAAAAGGAATAATCATCCCAATTTTCAAGAAAGGTGATAAGAAAGTTTTGAAGAACTACAGGGGAATTACTCTAATATCCCATGTTGCTAAGATAATGGAAAGGATACTGGAAAGTAGAATAAGGTTGAGGGTTGAGAATCAGATACAGGAAAATCAGTTTGGTTTCAGAAGTGGAAGGTCAACAATAGAGCCCATTTTCATTATGAGACAACTAATGGAAAAGCATTGGGAGTACGGGAATGATATGGTGATGACATTCATTGATATTGAAAAGGCATATGACAGTGTCCCCAGGACGAAAGTTTGGGACAGTCTGGTGCAAAAAGGATTTTTTTTTTTTTTTGCTAGGGGCTTTACGTCGCACCGACACAGATAGGTCTTATGGCGATGATGGGATAGGAAAGGCCTAGGAGTTGGAAGGAAGCGGCCGTGGCCTTAATTAAGGTACAGCCCCAGCATTTGCCTGGTGTGAAAATGGGAAACCACGGAAAACCATCTTCAGGGCTGCCGATAGTGGGATTCGAACCTACTATCTCCCGGATGCAAGCTCACAGCCGCGCGCCTTTACGCGCACGGCCAACTCGCCCGGTCAAAAAAGGAATTGGACAGGGATTAATAAAAATGATCATGGCATTGTATAAGGAATGTTGTAGTTGCGTGCAAACACAAGTTGGCAGGACAAGTTGGTTCAAAATAACTAGTGGGCTGAGACAGGGAAGTGTTCTATCACCAATCCTGTTTACAATAGTAATGGATGACATCATGAGAACAGCAAAAGCAGCATATGGAGGAAGAGACATGAACATGATGTTATTTGCAGATGATATTGTGTTTTGGGGAGAAGACGACAGGAAGGTTCAAGAACAGTTGAATGTGGTGAATGGGAAGAATGAAGAATGTGGATTGAAAATAAGTGTAGAAAAGAGTAAAACTCTTGTTATGACTAGAGGGGAGAAAGAAGGGAAAGGTCAGATAAGACTTGAAGACAAGCCTCTGGAAGTAGTGAAAACGTTTAAATCCCTGGGGAGTGAATTAATGGAGAATGCTCGACTGGATGCTGAGATTAGTAAAAGGATTCAAGCTGGAAGTTGTTTCTATCATAGTGTAAGAAACATGTTATGGGACAAAGATGTGCCAACGGAAGCAAAGGATACTATGTACAAGATGTATTACGTACCCATAACAACTTACAAAGCAGAAACTTGGACAATGACAAAGAAGGATGAGAGTCGAATACAGGCAGCCGAAATGAAGTTCTTGAGGAGTATGATACAGAAGAGTAGAAGAGACAAAATAAGGAATGAGAAAATCCGGGAAGAAATTGGAGTGGAAAAAATGAATGATAGAATAGAAAAGAGCCGACTAAGATGGTTTGGGCACATAAAGCGAATGGGCGATGAAAGAATGCCAAAAAAGGTGATGGAAATGCAAATCCAAGGAAGGAGAGGCCGTGGACGACCACGATTGAGATGGAAGGATTCCATCCAATGCAGCATTATAGAAAGAAACCTGGACTGGGACACAGTGTTGGAGGAGGAGTGGTGGAAAGACCGAAGAAAGTGGAGAGGAACCATATTTGCCCCTATCCGGCTACAGCTGGATAAAGGGAAATGATGATGATGATGATGATGAGTAAGGATGTAAAGGAGAGGGCATACAAGTCTCTGGTAAGCCCCCAAATAGAGTATGGTTCATTGTATGGGACCCTCACCAGGATTACTTGACTCAAGAGCTGGAAAAAATCCAAAGAAAAGCAGCTCAAAATGTTCTGGGTGATTTCCGACAAAAGAGTAGCTTTACAAAAATGTTTCAAAGTTTGGGCTGGGAAGACTTGGGAGAAAGAAGATGAGCTACTCGACTAAGTGGTATGTACAATGTTAAAATTACAAGTATTTATTTATACACCCATCTATTATTATTTTATTAAATGTTATTTGTTTGGGGCGTCGACCCATGTGGATCTTTTTTCCCTACTGGCACCATATTGTATGAACCTGCACGTAAATTGAATGGTGGTAGTGTGGAATGTTGTGTGTAAGGAAAGGAAGATTAAGGACGTCACAAACACCCAGTCCCCAGGCCAGGGATATTAATCATTACAATTAAAAAACCCTGACCCAGCCAAGAATCGAACCCGGGGCTGCCGGGTGATAGGCGGACATGTTGCCCCCTACACCGTGGGGCCGGACACCCACCTATTATATACATAAAATTCTTTATGATTAGGATTTAATCCTTGCTACAAATTCTGTCTTTGGGACATGGTTCGCCTGTTTTTCAGGCATCATCAGCCATCATAGTGCCTCAAGGTTAGATCAGGATCCTGACTCTAATCTTTATATGTTATTTGTAATTTATAAATTGCAGTCTTAAAACTAATTTGCAATTCATTCATTCATTATTTATTTACCATAAACCTGTACAGTATCTATGGAAGGCCAGGGGAAAAGGACAGGCCTCCCTACGTGTAGTACCCCCTGACCTTTGAAATAATTACCTAAATCCTAAACTAAAACAGTCATATACAATATTTACAGGTAAAGTAACAAGTTTTCATTTTGTAATTAAAAACAGTTATATTATCTATAAATATAAAATAACATGTCCTGACTGACTGACTGGTTGACTGTTTCATAATAATAATAATAATAATAATAATAATAATAATAATAATAATAATAATAATAATAATAATAATAATAATAATAAAATTAATGTTGTAATGGTCCACCTATCAATACTTATGCAATATTTTGATTTACATTAACTAGGGACTAGTTTCAGCCTAGGTTGGCCATCTTCAGCCTTAATATAAAACATCTAATAACTAAACAAATGTACATACACTACACACAATTGACATAAAACAAATGAGTAAATATATACAATTGATATTAAAAACTGGGATGAAATTATGAGAATAAACTAGGCTCTAAATTCTTAGCATCTTGAGTATGCTCAACATCGAGACTCTTTTACGCACTAATATTCCCAGAAATGTTATTTCCATCACTGCTAATCATTGCAATTTCAATTGTAAACCAGGAACTGGTAAATGTTGATCATGTAGTCAATCACCAAATCTACTTGAGTGGCGTTAGCCATATGCAAGTCACTGAACGCTGCTGTAAACAACCACCACCTGACACAGAACTGCTAGATGGTGTTTCAACATCAATCAAATGAAATCCTCTCGTAGTACTTGGTAAAATCATGCTGAAATGTTGTTAGACACTATCAGGATGGCATATAAAGATGTGATTAAAACAGATACATTGTGTCTGGTATAAAATTTGCAATTCATTGCAGTGTCCATGAAGTTGTAAATAAAATTAGATAAAATTTAATTAATGAATTGAAGGAGAGAGCATGTTAGTTGGATGGCATAGGTTATATGAGACTTACCTCTCATTGCGGCATGTGGTGTGGCGTATTGTTGTGTGTGCCTCGTACTAACGGTTGTGAGATTTAAAGGAAAAGGATGGGGCGGGACAAGGAGGGAGAGGCGGGGCAGGGGAGAGGGGTGGGGCAAGGCGAGAGGCCGCGAAGGAGAGGGGGTATGTGGGAAGGGGTGGATTAAGGCGTGGCTGAAAGATGTGGGAAGGTGCTGTGAATATTATGAAAAACTGAATTATGACTTGTTGGTTTGACGTTTCTAAAAATGGAAATGAAATGAAATGTCGTATGGCTTTTAGTGCCGGGATATCCCAGGACGGGTTCGGCTCGCCAGATGCAGGTCTTTCTATTTGACACCCGTAGGTGACCTGCGCGTCGTGATGAGGATGAAATGATGATGAAGACAACACATACACCCAGCCCCCGTACCATTGGAATTAACCAATTAAGGTTAAAATCCCCGACCCGGCCGGGAATCGAACCCGGGACCCTCTGAACCGAAGGCCAGTACGCTGACCATTCAGCCAACGAGTCGGACAATGGGAATTATAAGGTCAAAAAGGATTTTCTGAAATTTCATTAAGATTATGATTCGGAAACTATTGAACTCGTTTATGGATGTGGCATTATGTAAGACTTGTGCATTCCTATTGTTGGTTTTGAAAACTACTTTTACATCATGCTTTTTAAAGATGTTGGTTCAATAATTATTCAAAATCAGGAGTATACAGGATTATTTGCAACAGTTGTAATTGTTCTTACGTCGGACATACCGGGAGGAATTTTAATAGAAGGTACTTGGAACACTTCAATGCCCTGAAGTACAATAAATTTTCAACTGTAGGCTAGCATATGCATGACTATAATCACAAATTCACAGACATAAAACAAGATATGGAAATTCTCAAAACCATCAACAAAGGACCACTCCTTAACATTACCGAAAGCTGCTTCATGCATATAGATCAATATTTCAACCTGAATCATAATCTTAATGAAATTTCAGAAAAGCCAAATATTTTTTGATCTTCTAATTCCCATTTCTAGAAACGTCAAACCAACAAGTCATAATTCAGTTTTCCATAATATTCACAGAACCTTCCCACACCCTTCAGCCCTGCCTTAATCCCCCCCCCCCCTCTCACTCCTTTCCAATGCACCCCCTCTCTCCTTTGAGACCAAGCTCGATAGCTGCAGTCGCTTAAGTGCGGCCAGTGTCCAGTATTCGGGAGATAGGAGGTTCGAACCCCACTGTCGGCAGCCCTGAAAATGGTTTTCCGTGGTTTCCCATTTTCACACCGGGCAAATGCTGGGGCTGTACCTTAATTAAGGCCACGGCCGTTTCCTTCCCACTCCTAGCCCTTTCCTGTCCCATCGTCGCCATGAGACCTATCTGTGTCGGTGCGACATAAAGCAAAAAAAATCTCATTCGTGACCTCTCACCTTGCCCCACCTCTCCCTCCTTGTCCCGCCACTTTCTTTTTCTTTAAATCTCACAACCGTTAGTACGAGGCACACACAACAATAGGTCACACACTACATGCCGCGATGAGAGGTAAGTCTCATATAACCTATGCCATCTAACTAACACGCTCTCTCCTTCAATTGATTAATTAAATTTTATCTAATTTTATTTACAACTTCATGGACACCGCAATGAATTGCAAATGTTATACCAGACACAATGTAACTGTTTTAACCACATCTTTATATGCCGTCCTGACAGTGTCCAATAACATTTCAGCATGATTTTAACAAGCACTACGAGAGCATTTCCTTTGACTGATGTTGAAACACCATCTAGCAGCTGCGTCAGCTGTTGGTTGTTTACAGCGGGGTTCAGTGACTTGCATACGGCTAACACCACTCAAGTAGATTTGGTGATTTACTACAGAAACAACATTTACCAGTCCCTGGTTTTGAATTGAAATTGCAATGATTAGCAGTGATGGAACTAACAGTTCTGGGAATATTAGTGCATAAAAGAGTCCCGATGGTGAGCATACTCAAGATGCTATAAATTTAGAGCCTACTTTATTCTCATAATTTCATCCCAGTTTTTAATGTCAATTGTATATATTTGTTCATTTGTTTTATGTCAATTGTGTGTATGTACATTTGTTTAGTAATTAGATGTTTTAGGGTATATTAAGGCTGAAGGTGGCCAGCCCAGGCCGAAACTAGTCCCTAGTTAATGTAAATCAAAATTTTGCTTATATAGTATTGAAAGGTGGACATTACAACATTAATTTAATAATTATTATTGTGATTACAATTCAATAAGGATCAGAACCATGAAGTTTACATCCTATGATGACTGATTCATCATCGCCAAGCTAAAACTACTGGACATAAAGAAATTAAATTTTGGGGATATGTTCACGTTAACATGTAGATGCTCGCTAAGGGAGGATTTTTGGATATTCCATTGCTAACGGGGTGAAAAGGGGGGGGGGTGAATTTTTAAAATGAGGAAATCTATATCTCAAGAATTTAACAGTTTACAGATGTAAAAATTGGTATTTGGAATCTCCGTTAAAAGTAAAGAAAGATATATTTTTTGTTTTCGGAAAATCCCATTAAGGGGGGTTAAAAAAGGTGGAAAAAGGGTTGAAAACCTTTTATGAGGTGACTTATATCTCCAAAACTGAAAATGTTACAGACATGAAAATTTGAAATTCGGAATCTCCTTTGAAAATAAAGAAACACATATTTTTGTGTTTTTGGATAATCCAATGAATAGGGGGTGAAAGGAGTGACAAACGGGGTGAATTAAAAAATCCTATATCTGTAAATTATCTCAGACACATTACATATTACAGATTTGAAAACTGGTATTTGGAATTTCCTGTAAAAGTAAAGAAACATACATATTTCATTTTGGAAAATCCACTTAAGGGGAACTGAAAAAGGGGGTGAATTTTAAAAATTAGCATATCTACAGTATATCTCAAAACCTTAACATGTTGCAGACATGAAAATTGGTATTTGGAATCTCCTTTAAAAATAAGAAAACAAGTATTATTTGGTTTTCGGGAAAAACCCTTAACGGGGGGTGAAAGAATTGAAAAGTTAGTTGAATTATTTGTATTAATAATTGAATTATTTTCTAAAGATGTTACAAACATGAAAACTGGTATTTGGAATCTCCTTTAAAAATAAGGAAACACGCATTTGGTGGGGGAATCAACTTGGTCGGGGGGGATGAAATCAATCATGATAATTGGTATTTGAAAGCTCTTTTAAAGAAATGGATTCTGTTTGTTTTTGGAAAATTCACTTGAGTGAGGAGTGTGAAAGGAAGTTAAAAAAATTGAATTCTTTTTCTGGAGAAATTTATATCTCAAAACTGAAGGCTACAGACGTGGAAATTGGTATTTGGAATCTCCTTTAAAAATAAAGAAGCACACTTTTTTGGGTGGGGGTGGGGGTTAACCAACTTAACGGGCGGGTTGGAGTGAAAGAGGAGTTGAATTCTTTTCATGAGGATACTTATATCTCAAAAACTGAAGATTTTACAGACACGAACATTTGTATTTGGAATTTTCTTTCTAAGTAATGAAACACGTAATCTTTTGTCTTTGGAAAATTCACTTAATATATAATTGAGTTCTTTTTTTAGGTTGTAGTGTGAAAGGGGAATTTTAAATGCTCTATAAACCAAGCTGAAAAAGGCTGTTTGTTTGTGGGATTTTGAGTGTAAAGCATCAGTTTTTATTGTTATTGGGGCATAAGATGGTTTTTCATATATTTGAAAATTGAACCTATTAGCGATGCGTGTTACGTTGATGTCAAGAAAATTTATAGAGTTTTTCATTTCGTCCTCTTTTGCAAATTTTACATTATGGTCGAGATTATTTAGAAAGTCAAGAATTTTCTCACTAATGTTTTGTTGATTGTCTGTTATTACAAATGTGTCATCAACGTACCTGAGCCAAAGACAGAGCCCTTTAATATTTGTCTTTATCATGTTATATGCAGGAGAGCTCTCACTTTTACCAGCAAGTATGAACACTCCTCTGGGATCCCAAAGTACCAACAAAATCAAAGCTGGTGATGTTCAATCAGTACTTCATACCAATCTTAACCTATGGTATTGAAACCTGCACCCTCACTAAGAAAGACTCATCTAGGTTGCAGGCATCCAAGATGAAGTTCCTTAGGTCCACAATTCAAAAAACCAAACTGGACAAGTTGAGGAATGATGTGGTTAGGAGGGAAGCTGGGATTGTTACATCATTATTAGATCGGATCAGCATGTCCAGACTGAGGTGGTTTGGGCATGAAATGAGGATGGAGTCAACAAGGATAGCATATGTTAACTTGGAGCGAAACGGATGGTGGGAAGACCAAGATCCCACTGGATGGACATCGTAAAGATGGACATTGCAGATCGGGGAAGGACACTGGAGGGCATCATTAACAACAGAATGTATCTCAATGAGACAAAATGGAAGAGCCTCACCAACAGTACCCGGGAAACTGGAACTGTAAAGTGATGATGATGATGATATTCTTGTTATGTTCTAAATTGTATATATGTATATCTGCGAGGATTCCTGAAATGGGGTCGCCCATTACTAAACTTTTCTGATGGTAAATTCTGCTGTTAAAAGTGCAATAATTGCTGCTTAAAACAAAACTTAATAAATTAATGAAATGCTCTATTTCAAATTTACTTATGATGCTGTATTTGGAAAGATTAAGTTTGATAATATTGACGGTTAATGTTAAGTTATAAGGAGATATTATTTGTTACGTGGACACTGACTTGTTGGAAATTTTAACCCCACATGAATGAACATTTTATTTCATCACCATAATCATTACATGTGTTTTAATTGTCCTGCCATTTTCTGTCAAATATTTTATCTGAAGATGTTCCATAATCGGAACGAAACATGTTCTAATTTGTGTACACCTAGAGATTAAGCTGGATTATGTCATGTAAACAATAAACTAGCTATAGGAAATTGACAAGTATTGGAAGGTGGGAGTATCCTTATAACTTAACCTTAGTTGTGTTGAGCCAATATGGGACAAAGTATGAGATTTATAAGCTGTAATATTGACGGTTTCACTAACTGGGATATTAGGATACATATTTGTGATGCCAAAGGAACACATGGTATTGTAGGGTTGCAGGTTGAATGTATTTAGTCTTTCACAAAAATCTATTGAATTTCTGATTGAAGATAAATTAATAAATTTGTAGTGCTTTTTGAGAAAATAATGTATGAATTTTGATGTTTTATATGTAGGACTATTTCTGCTATTAATAATCGGTCGAATGGGTATATCTTTTTTTTATGAATTTTGGGCACTGCCTTTGCTGTGGGTATTTTTGGATTCAGATTGACCATTTTTTTTATATTCCTGTTCCTTAAGCAGAAAAGTTGAGCTTTTAAGTATTGTTTTAAATTTAGTTGAATTTTAGTTATTGAGTCTTTCTTTACTATTTTAAATTTTATCTAAAAAAATTCTTCGTTTTTTTAAAAACATAGTCACTCCTATTTATTAGGACCGTAGTATCTCCTTTGTCCGCTTTTGTAACAATTACGTTATTTTCAATAATTTAATTTTTAGTTCTTTAGTTTGCTTTAAAAGGGTAGAATCAGAGTTAGTTTTCATTTCTTTTACGAAGGTGGGGAGTTTCTTTTTTATTTCAAACCTGCTGTCATTCTGTTGTTCTAAAGGTAGTTTACTTATATTGGATTCAACCTTCGCTATTGTAGTAATCACGTCGTTTACGTTGTGCGAATTGGGCCAATCAAATTTCAAACCTTTATTGAGTAGATTCATTTCCTTATGCGTAAAGTTAGTGTCTGACAAATTAACTGTAGTGGAGATGTTACTTAAGGATGAAGTAGAGTTTGTTTTTCTTATATTTTGCCTGTGTAATTTTGGCTTAGTTTCTTTCAGATGAGCAAGTTTACTATCTAATGTTTTTTGCTTCTTGTCTAAAATGTCAACGAGTTTATCAATATCATACTTTTGGAACAAATTCCATTCTTATGGAGATAAGAACTGGGAAATAGTTAAATGTGCATGATATAGTTGTAAATTTAAAAATGACTTCTTTTTATAAAGCAACTTAATCTCGTTTTTAACTAGACTTTGTTTATTTTATTTTGTGTACCTGGATATATAGTGCTATTTCTTTGAACCGACTTTAAGAATTTTGGAACTATTCTGAGCTTCAGACATTCCTTTAAGAAACATATGTCTTTAGAAATTTTACTAACTTTAACCTTGAGGTTTAGATGGTAGTTTTCATAATAGCCTGGTTGGCTGTCACATTGCAAGTAATCATTTTCATTATGAACCCGTATTGAAATTCAATATACAATGTAAAAATTACAAGCATTTATTTATACACCCACCTATTCAATACATAAAATTCCTTCTGATTAGCATTTAATCCTTGTTACGAATTCTGCTTTTGCGACATGTTTCGCCTGTTTTTCAGGCATAATCAGCCATCCTCGAAAAAAGCAGATTTTAAAAATTTTTAAACCCTCGTCTATAAATACTCCCACCACACCAACAGAAACAACTTCTCCCTCTACTACCTCCAATGGTTCCCCTCCACTCGCTACGCTAGTTCTCAATGCTCCACCCACCCCTCCTTCCCCGACTCACCCCCCCACTACAACATCCACACTGTTACAATACAAGAAGCAGAAGCGCGGCAGCAGTCAGTCGTTCTGCTGCAGTAAACACTCCCAGACATCCTAACAACAGTGCTTCGTGATGAGGATGAAATGATGGTAAAGACGACACATACACCCAGCCCCCGTGCCAGTGAAATTAACCAATTAAAGTTAAAATTCCCAACCCTGCTGGGAATCGAACCCGGGAGCCCTGTGACCAAAGGCCAGCACGCTAACCATTTAGCCATGGAGCCGGATTGTCAGTGGAGAGATCGCATGGAATAACTTTAGTAGACTAATAAGTTTGAGTGGTGTCTTTAAAAGTAGGAAAGATCACAATATGAAGATAAAGTTGGAATTCAAGAGGACAAATTTTGGCAAATTTTCATTTATTGGAAGGGGAGTTAGGGAGTGGAATATCTTAACAAGGAAGATGTTAATCAAATTTCTAATTTCCTTGCAATAATTCAAGAAAAGGCTAGGAAAACAACATATATGGAATCTGTCCCCTGGGCGACTGAACTAAATGCAGATCAGTAGTGATTGATTGATTTATTGATTGATTGATTGATTGGAGCTTATATGGTGTCATCAACTCCTACTTGGAATACTAGCTTACAGTTAGCCATCTGGTGACAAATTAGAGTACCACTTACTACAGACCAACAGTGGAGCTTTCTTGAATTCAAATCTTCATTATTGGAGTTCCTCGTGAACAGTCGAGCATTTCTTCTGAAAACACAGAGAAAAGTTCTCTGCAAAACGTAAAGAATTTCACCTTCTTTTCGAGACACATCAAAAGCCCAAAAGCTTATTTATCACAAATATATGTACTGTAGTTTATTATGCAAAATAGAACCAACTTCAATCTGTAGTGTGCTGCCCTCTAGAGAGATTAGAACCAACCACCAATAGCAGAATCCATTTTGCTGTGTTTTGCAAATTAGAACTACCTTCAAGCTATCAGTTTCCATGTTTGTGACTGACAGAGATTAACTCAAAGAGGAGCAGAGAATATATTTAGATACAGTTGCCAATGCACAAAAATGGCTGAAACAGTATATGATGACAGCAGCAGTGGGCTAATATAAGGAAACCATCACTTTCTATCTACAGATAACATTACCCTTACCATGAATTTGAACCAGGCAAGAACAATGGACTGAGTAGCTTAAAGGAGTAGCTGGTTGTGGTGCTCAGGAGGCAGGATTGTGTCTCAAAAGAAGTGAAAGAATTTTTAAAGTAAAAGCCCACAAAATATTACTTCTCTGCTGCTTTTCCTACTAAACATTTTATGAACTTTATTTTCATAAGAAAATCTCATACATACTGTATTAAATTAAAAATCACTTGTAATTTCAAAATTTTATTTTGAAGGCACTGAATGTTCTGATGAAAGATTTTGAAGTGTTTATTTCTACCCTATAGGTCATTATTTAATTCTGAACCCAAATTTTAGATTGAGATGTTACTCTGTCCAGAATCTAGTTCAAGTTTCCTGGACTAGGTACCAGTAGTTCCAGGACAGTCTTTTCCTGATCTTTACTAGTAGTAATGTTACTTATTATTAGGGAAAGGATTTTAAGGTGGAAAATATAGTGAGAAAAGGGGTGAAAAAGGTTCTGAAAATACATATAAAAAGGTGTTGATAAAATCGCTTTATTAAGGTCTAAACCAGTTACATGAACTTTCTTTGTCTCACTTACTCACTTACTGGGTTCTTACTTACTGGGAATTCCTCAAGGCAGTATTATCGGACCTTTATGTTTTCTTATATATATAAATGATATAAGTAAAGGAGTGGAATCGGAGGTAAGGCTTTTTGCGGATGATGTTATTCTCTATAGAGTGATAAATAAGTTACAAGATTGTGAGCAACTGCAACGTGACCTCGAAAATGTTGTGAGATGGACAGCAGGCAATGGTATGTTGATAAACGGGGTAAAAAGTCAGGTTGTGAGTTTCACAAATAGGAAAAGTCCTCTCACTTTTAATTACTGCGTTGATGGGGTGAAAGTTCCTTTGGGGGATCATTGTAAGTACCTAGGTGTTAATATAAGGAAAGATCTTCATTGGGGTAATCACATAAATGGGATTGTAAATAAAGGGTACAGATCTCTGCACATGGTTATGAGGGTGTTTAGGGGTTGTAGTAAGGATGAAAAGGAGAGTGCATATAAGTCTGTGGTAAGACCCCAACTAGAGTATGGTTCCAGTGTATGGGACCCTCACCAGGATTACCTGATTCAAGAACTGGAAAAAATCCAAAGAAAAGCAGCTCGATTTGTTCTGGGTGATTTCCGACAAAAGAGTAGCGTTACAAAAATGTTGCAATGTTTGGGTTGGGAAGAATTGAGAGAAAGAAGAAGAGCTGCTCGACTAAGTGGTACGTTCCGAGCTGTCAGCGGAGAGATGGCATGGAATGACATTAGTAGACGAATAAGTATGAATGGCGTTTATAAAAGTAGGAAAGATCACAATATGAAGATAAAGTTGGAATTCAAGAGGACAAACTGGGGCAAATATTCATTTATAGGAAGGGGAGTTAGGGATTGGAATAACTTACCAAGGGAGATGTTCAATAAATTTCCAATTTCTTTGAAATCATTTAGGAAAAGGCTAGGAAAGCAACAGATAGGGAATCTGCCACCTGGGCGACTGCCCTTAATGCAGATCAGTATTGATTGATTGATTGATTGATTGATTGATTGATTGATTGATTGATAATCTATATATATATAAAATAACTTGTCCTGACTGACTGATTCATCATCGCCGAGCCAAAATTACTGGACATAATGAAACGAAATTTTGGGGATACATTCATATTAAGATGTAGGTGCTCGCTGAGAGAGGATTTTTGCATATTCCATCGCTAAGGGGGTGAAAAGAGGGGTGAAATTTTAAAATGATTGTATCTATATCTCAAAACTTGAATAGTTTACAGATGTAAAAATTAGTATTTAGAATCGACTTTAAAAATAAGGAAACAAGTATTTTTTTGTTTTCAGAAAATCCCAATAGGAGGGGTGGAAAAGGGTGATAAAGGGGTTGAATGCCTTTAATCAGGATACCGGTACTTATATCTCAGAAACTGAACATATTACAGACCTGAAAATTTGTGCTTTTGATCTCTTCTAAAAATAAAGAAACACAATTTTTTTTATTTTTGGAAAATCCAATTAATGGGAGGGTGAAAAAGGGGTGAATTTTTAAAATGAGTGTATCTATATCTCAAAACTATGAAAGTTTACAGATGTAAAAATTGGTATTTAGAATCTCCATTAAAAATAAAGAAACACGTATTTTTTTGTTTTCGGAAAATCCCATTAGGAGGGGTGAAAACGGGGGAAAAACGGGTTGAATGCCTCTCAAGGGGATACTTACATCTCAGAAACTTAAGATATTACAGACCTGAAAATTGGTGTTTGGGATCTCCTTTAAAAATAAAGAAACATGTATTTTTTTGTTTTTGGAAAATCCAATTAATGGGGGGTGAAAAGGGGGTGAATTTTTAAAATGAGTGGATCTATATCACAAAATTTTTACAGATTATAGATGTAAAAATTGGTATTTAGAATCCCCCCAGAAATAAAGATACACGTACTTTTTTGTTTTCGGAAAATCCTTATCTATATATATAAAATAACTTGTCCTGACTGACTGACTGACTGACTGACTGATTCATCATCGCCGAGCCAAACTACTGGACATAATGAAATAAAATTTTGGGGATACTTTCATATTAAGATATAGGTGCTCGCTAAGAGAGGATTTTTGGATATTCCATCGCTAAAGGGGTGAAAAGAGGGGTGACATTTTAAAATGATTGTATCTATATCTCAAAACTTGAATAGCTTACAGATGTAAAAATTAGTATTTAGAATCGTCTTTAAAAATAAGGAAACAAGTATTTTTTTGTTTTCAGAAAATCCCAATAGGAGGGGTGAAAAAGGGTGATAAAGGGGTTGAATGCCTTTAATCAGGATACTGGTACTTATATCTAAGAAACTGAACATATTACAGACCTGAAAATTTGTGCCTTTGATCTCTTCTAAAAATAAAGAAACATGTATTTTTTATTTTTGGAAAATCCAATTAATGGGAGGGTGAAAAGGGAGTGAATTTTTAAAATGAGTGTATCTATATTTCAAAACTTTGAAGGTTTACAGATGTAAAAATTGGTATTTAGAATCTTCATTAAAAATAAAGAAACACATATTTTTTTGTTTTCGGAAAATCCCATTAGGAGGGGTGAAAACGGGGGAAAAACGAGTTGAATGCCTCTCAAGAGGATACTTATATCTCAGAAACTTAAGATATTACAGACCTGGAAATTGGTGTTTGGGATCTCCTTTAAAAATAAAGAAACACGTATTTTTTGTTTTTGGAAAATCCAATTAATGGCAGGGGGTGAAAAGGGGGTGAATTTTTAAAATGGGTGTATCTATATCTCAAAACTTTTAAAGATTATAGATGTAAACATTGGTATTCAGAATCTCCCCCAGAAATAAAGATACGCATGCTTTTTTGTTTTTGGAAAATCCTTATACTGTAATAAGGGTGGAAAAGGGTGAAAAATGGGTTGAATGCCTTTAATGAGGCTACTTTTATTTCAGAACCTGAAGATATTACAGACCTGAAAATTGGTACATGGGATCTACTTTAAAAATAAAGAAACAGGTATTTTTCGTTTTTGGAAAATCCAAATATGGGGGTGAAAAAGGGGGTGAATTTTTAAAATGAGTGTATCTAAATCTTAAAACTTGAAAAGTTTACAGATGTAAAAATTGGTATTTAAAACCTCTTTTAAAAATAAAGAAACATGTATTTTTTGTTTTTGGAAAATCCCAATAGGAGGGGTGTAAAAGGGTGAATAATGGGTTGAGTGCCATTAATCAGGTTACATATATCTCAGAAACTGAAGATATTACAGAACTGAACATTTGAACATGGGATCTCCTTTAAAAATAAAGTAACATTTTTTTTTTAAATTCAATTACTGTAGTGGCGGTTAAACAGGAGTGACAAATTGTGGTGAAATTTTTGAAAGACTATATCTACAGAATACCTGAGAAACGTAAAATGTTACAGACGTAAGAAGCGGTATTTGGAATCACCTGTAAATGTAAAGAAACATAGGTGATTTGTTTTTGGAAACTCCACTTAAGGGGAACAAAAAACGGGGTGAAATTTTAAAATGAGAATTTCTACAGTATATCTCAAAAACTTAACCTGTTACAGAAGTGAAAAATGGTACTTTTTATCTATATTAAAAGTCAAGAAACGTGTATTTTTAGTTTTCCGAAATACCACTTGGCTGGAGGGGGGGGAGTAAAGTGACTGAAAATGATGTTGAATTATTTTAATTAAGCTACTGACATCTCAAAAATGAAGAAGTTACAGACATGAAATTTGATATTTGGATTCTGTGTTAAAGTAAAGAAACACGTATTCTCGAAAAATCCAATGAAGGGGGGGGGGGGAGGTGAAAGAATTAAAAATTAATTGACTTAATTGTATGAGAATACTTACGTCTAATAAAAACTAAAGTTGTTACAGACGTGAAAATTAGTATTTGGATCTCCTTTACAAACAAAGAAAAACGCATTTTTTTGGGGGGGGTGAATCATCTTGGGGGCGGGATTGAAAAGGAGTTGAATTCCTTTCATGAGGTCACACAAATCAAAAACTGAGGAAGTTAGAGTCGTGATAATTGGTATTTAGAAGATCCTTTACTATTAAAGAAACAAGGTTTTTGCCGGAAAATTCAACTGAGTTGGGGGGGGGGGGGGGAGGAGTGTGAAAGGAAGTGAAAAAAGTGAATTATTTTATGGGGATACTTATATCCCAAAACTGAAGGTAATAGACATGAACATTGGTGTTTGGAATCTCCTTTATACATAAAGAAACATGCCTTTATGTTATTTTTTGTGTGTGGGGGGGGGGGGGTAAATAAACTTAACGGTGGTGGGGTGTAAAAGGAGGTGAGAATAGTTGATTTTACTGTTCATAATGTACTTATAAGGAGCCTCCGTTGCTCAGGTGAAAGCGTGCCTGCCTCTCACAGCTGGGTTATGTGGTTCAAATCCCTGTCACTCCATGAGACATTCGTGCCAGACAAAATGGAGGTGGAAAAGGGTTCTCTCCGGATACTCCGGTTTTCCCTGTCATCATTCATTCCAGCAACACTGTCCAATATCATTTCATTTCATTTGTCATTCATTATCCATTGCCCTAGAGGAGTGCGACAGGCTTCGGCAGCCAGCACAATTCCTATTGCCGCCGCCAGATGGGGGCTTTATTCATTCCATTCCTGACCCTGTCGAATGACTGGAAACAGGCTGTAGATTTCCGATGTACTTATTCTGATCATAAACCGATCATTTCTTATCTTTCCTGGGTTCGTTTTCAAGAGCCATCTTTTTCTTCAGAGAACGTTCTTAGATTACAGTACATTCTCCTGGCATATAAATAAAAATTTAAACACCTTTGATATAAACAATAGGAATGAAATTGACCGTCCAATTGTTCACCTCTATAATAAGGTCAACAATGCACGGAATATGTCATTCGTATCACCAGAAATCCCGCACACATGGCTACGCACGACAATGGTGCTGGTCACATTGTTAACAATGACTGTGGCAGCAGATGTAATTTACCGCCAAGTAGCGGTCTTGCATCTTGCTATGGGGTCCAGAACATCTATAATAATAATAATAATAATAATAATAATAATAATAATAATAAGCCACCAGCAGTGCCAATGCACTATGAGAGCTATGTCTCATTTCCAAAAATTGATGCCTGCCTGGCCATCAGATAATACAGATGTTGATTCCCATAGGGAATTTAAAATATTTGTCCCGAATGAGTAAATTTATAATACCAATATAATGGTCCGTTATTGGACATTACAAATTTTCCAGCTAACTCATTCTTGGTTGCCTGCATTTCGCATTTTCAATTTTTGAAAATGAGACATAGCTCTCATAGTGCATTGGCACTGCTGGTGGCTTCAAGTACCCTATGCAGTGGCCTCCACGGTATGCACTAGCCTTGCGTCTTGGGTGGTGTGCTAAGTCCCAACTGGTGAGCCTAACTTAGCACACGAGGGCGAAACGCAGGCAACCAAGAATGAGTTAGCTGGAAAATGTATAATGTCCAATAACGGACCATTATATTGGTATTATAAATTTACTCATTCGGGACAAATATTTTAAATTCCCTATGGGAATCAACATCTGTATTCAGCTATCGAGGTCGGTGCAGTTAGATTCTTGGCACTTGAGTTTATAGACTCCTGACTTGGAGAAAGGGTCTGTTTTATTCAATCAGTCAATACTGATCTGCATTTAGGGCAGTCGCCCAGGTGGCAGATTCCCTATCTGTTGTTTTCCTAGCCTTTTCCTAAATGATTTCAAAGAAATTGGAAATTTATTGAACATCTCCCTTGGTAAGTTATTCCAATCTCTAACTCCCCTTCCTATAAATGACTATTTGCCCCAGTTTGTCTTCTTGAATTCCAACTTTATCTTCATATTGTGATCTTTCCTACTTTTATAAAAAACGCCACTCAAACTTATTCGTCTACTTATGTCATTCCACGCCATCTCTCCGCTGACAGCTCGGAACATACCATTTATTACAAGTCATTAACCTCATTTTTGGTCTGTATTGATGCTAGTGATTACATACAATTTACAAAATATTTGTTTAATGTTAACCTAATCAATACTTACAATACCACATTTTGTGGTTAAATAATTATAAAAAATAGAAAGATCATGAACATGTTTTGCCCTTCTTAATGGGCATCATCAGCACAATGGATAACCTTAAAACAAATAATTACAATTAAGACTGTTTACAATTATTGGTCATATAAAAGTGGAATGAGACGTTGTGATGTTAAAAGTTATTTTCAATATCATGATTAAAAAGTTTGACGTGAATGTTACAAACACAAGTTTAAACTATTGTAGTACAATTTTACAATATTGTCTAAAAACTATATATTTATATTGGTGAGAAGTTTTTTAATCAGCATTCGTCTGGAATAGAAATGGATCCTCTTCTTTTAACTTTTTGGTGAAAGTCAATATTATTGTCGTGTTAACCACCAAGTAGATTTGAAGAATAAAATATGTATAAAACATATGTTCCTATTGTAGAACATTAGATCAGGAATGAACATTTGGTGTTTCTTCTTGAGTTAAATTGGTTAAAACACATTCAGGTGAGAATACGTTAAAATGGAATATACGTTGAAAATTTTTTCGAAGTACTAGTTGGAATATTTGTCACTATAACAGTAATCTTCCCATTTGTTGTGTAAATCTTAATGGTTAGAATGTTGATAAACTGCAAAGAAATATAAAAATGCATTTAATGTGTATGTATAAATAATGGATGTGATTGTATAGTGTTATGGGTTACGTAAAAATGGATACTTACTCGAATGCTGTAGAGTGTCTATCTTGTTCTGTTATTAGCGTTAGTCTGACTGGCGTTCCTGCTACGCGTATTGTATGGGTGGGGCGGAGGGAGGGGGACGGGTTGAGGGAGGGAAGAATTGGGCGGAGTAATACGTATTGGTATTGGTACGGGATGGGGATTATTCAGAGGGGGAATTGTAGGTTTAGTATTCGGGGGGTAGATGGAGTTGTTGAATTGGCAATTTTTAATATATGCAGAATTTTCTTTTGATTTGGGATAACTGTTTTCAATAATTTAGGTATTAATGTGTATTAAGAACTCTGGAAATAGCTGCGTATATCGTTGTGTTCAGTCCTGCTATTTTGTGTTTGTTTTATCCAGATAAATATAAATTTATATTTATCTGGATAAAACATTTAATAAAGACCCCAACCTTAATGACGACACCAAGATTAAGAGTTCTTTATACACATTAATACCTAAGTTATTGAAAACAGTTATCCCAAATCAAAAGAAAATTCTGCATATATTAAAAGTTGCCAATTCAAAAACTCCATCTACCCCCCCGAATACTAAACCTACAATTCCCCCTCCGAATAATCCCTATCCCGTACCGATACCAATACGTATTACTCTGCCCAATTCTTCCCTCCCTCAACCCGTCCCCCTCCCTCCGCCACACCCATACAATACGTGTAGCAGGAACGCCAGTCAGACTAACGCTAATAACAGAACAAGATAGACACTCTACGGCATTCGAGTAAGTATCCATTTTTACGTAAACCATAACACTATACAATCACATCCATTATTTATACATACACATTAAAAGTGTTTTTATATTTCTTTGCAGTTTATCAACATTCTAACCATTAAGATTTACACAACAAATGGGAAGACTACTGTTATAGTGATAAATATTCCAACTAGTACATCGGAAAAATTTTCGACGTATATTCCATTTTAACGTATTCTCACCTGAATGTGTTTTAACCAATTTAACTCAAGAAGAAACACCAAATGTTCATTCCTGATCTAATTTTCTACAATAGGAACATATGTTTTATACATATTTTATTCTTCAAATCTACTTGGTGGTTAACACGACAATAATATTGACTTTCACCAAAAAGTTAAAAGAAGAGGATCAATTTCAATTCCAAACGAATGCCGATTAAAAAACTTCACCAATATAAATATATATTTTTTAGACAATATTGTAAAATTGTACTACAATAGTTTAAACTTGTGTTTGTAACATTCACGTCAAACTTTTTAATCATGATATTGAAAATAACTTTTAACATCACAACGTCTCATTCCAATTTTATATGACCAATAATTGTAAACAGTCTTAATTGTAATTATTTGTTTTAAGGTTATCCATTGTGCTGATGATGCCCATTAAGAAGGGCGAAACATGTTCACGATCTTTCTATTTTTTATAATTATTTAACCACAAAATGTGGTATTGTAAGTATTTACTAGGTTAACATTAAATGAATATTTTGTAAATTGTATGTAAACATACCACGCAGTCGAGCAGCTTTCCTTCTTTCTCTCAATTCTACCCAGACCAAACTTTGCAACATTTTTGTAACACTACTCTTTTGTCGTAAATCACCCAGAACAAATCGAGCTGCTTTTCTTTGGATTTTTTCCCGTTCTTGAATCAGGTAATCCTGGTGAGGGTCCCATACACTGCAACCATACTCTATTGAGGTTGCACTTGCTGATGTGTCTCTGCAGTGTGTTGTTGGTTCTCAATGCTACTTTTAGACCTTGTTTTTGTTGTTGTTGTTGTTGTTGTTGAAAATATTAGCTACTTTGTATGTGTTCTTGTTAACGTAACTGAGAACCACGTATTTTTTTCTGTCATGTGTGGTGGTTTCCCGGGCATTTTTCTTACGTTTATTTAATCGTTTATTTACTGTGCCCTGGGGTTGGTTGTTTTCATTCATGATTTGTTTAATGATTCGTATCTCTTCATTGAAATCCTTTGTGTTCATTGGTATGGAAATAGCTGCGTATATCGTTGTGTTCAGTCCTGCTATTTTGTGTTTGTATGGGCGGTTTGACTCATTGTCAATAGTGTGTGATGTCTGAGTGGGCTTTCTGTATACTTTGTAAGACAGGTTGTCATTATTCCTACTGATTGTGATGTCTAAATAGTTTATTTTGTGAACATTTTCAATAAAAGGTTTCCAGTCTGTTGAACACACAAGTTAAATATAATCTATTTTAGATATATAACATGTTCTGACTGACTGATTCATCATCACCGAGCCAAAACTACTGCACATAAAGAAATTAAATTCTGCAGATACATTATATTACAGTACAGGTCAGGGATGGCAAACCTTTTCCGACTACCGTGTCAATTAAAGCCTTGTTTATTTCTTTTTTACTGTCTAGTGTGCCATTGGTTATTTTTCTTTACAATCATCATGAAACCCCTCATTTGACTTCATTTGGGTATCAGATTGCATTACATATACATTTGACTGAATGCTTAATTTTTTAATTTTACAAACATCACTGAAAATTACATTTTAAAACAGGTAAATTTTAAGAATAAGGTACATTTTTACTTTAAGCTAATAACATAAATTGTAATGAATATGGGCATAGAATTAAATGAGACATACTTCTTTATTAAAGCACAATGTTCAAATATGCTATGTTGGTAGATTTTGACCTATTTATTACAAGTTAGAAACATTAAAACCGGGCGAGTTGGCCGTGCGTGTAGAGGCGCGCGGCTGTGAGCTTGCATCCGGGAGATAGTAGGTTCGAATCCCACTATCGGCAGCCCTGAAAATGGTTTTCCGTGGTTTCCCATTTTCACACCAGGCAAATGCTGGGGCTGTACCTTAATTAAGGCCACGGCCGCTTCCTTCCAACTCCTAGGCCTTTCCTATCCCATCGTAGCCATAAGACCTATCTGTGTCGGTGCGACGTAAAGCCCCTAGCAAAAAAAAAAGAAACATTAAAATATATTAGTATATTGTCTGACATGCTACAGAATTTGTGTTCGCGTGTCATAGTTTCGCCATCCCTGGTGTAGGTGCTCACTAAGGAAGGATATTCCGTCACTAAGGGGGTAAAAGGTGGGGTGAATTGTATATCTCAAAAACTTAACAGTTTACAGATGTGAAAACTGGTATTTCAAATCTCCTTTAAAAATAGAGAAACATATATTTTTGTTTTTGGAAAATCCACTTAAGTGGAGTGAAAAGAAATGGAGTTTAATTATTTTTATGGTGATACTTATATCTCAGAAACTGAAGATTTTATGGACGTTAAAATTGGTACATGGAATTCCCTTTAAAAATAAAGAAACACAAACATTCTTGTTTTTGGAAAATCCACTTAAGGGAGGATGAAAAGAAGTGAAAAATGGGTGAATTGTTTAAATGACTGTATCTATATCTCCCTTTCCTATAAACAAATATTCATACTTCTTTATTAAGGCGTAATGTTAAAATATGCTATGCTGGTAGATTTTCGACCTATTTATTACATGCTAGAAACATTCATATATATTAGTATGTTGTCTGACGTGCCACAGAAGTCATATTCGCGTGTCACCTAATGGCACACAGTCATAGGTTCGCCATCCTTCCTGTAGGTGCTCACTAACGAAGGATTCTTGCATATTCCATTGTTAAGTGGTGGAAGGTGGAGAAACTGTTTAAATGACTGTATCTATATCTCAAAAACTTAACAGTTTACAGAAGTGAAAATTTGTATTTCAAATCTCCTTTAAAAATAAAAAAACACTTTTTATTTTTTATTTTTATGTTTTCAACTTGATAGAGGACTGTTTCTCAAATGGACAGTTCTATGTTGCATGTTCCAGAGTTAACTCTGTCAGTAGCTTGGTCATCTTAGCCACAAAAATTTCCTCAAACGTGGTTTGCAAAGAGGTGCTGGTGTAAATGAAACTCAATTTTTTGGCGAATGTTCAAATAATGTCTTAGTGCGATACCAAGGAACGATTATTTTGATCAAATTACAAAATCCATGTGAGCAAACCCGCAGGTAACAGCTAGTAATAAATATAACAATAATAACTATGAATATAATTCCATGGAAGCAGTTCACATAAACGTAAATTGCATAATAGAAAATTAAAGGAAAACTAACCAAAAGATTTAATAAAGCTCATTAGACTATCCCAAAATAAAAAATAACAACAACTGTATAACTGAAGGAAGCGCTAAAAATAAAACAGTGTGTCACTGACATAGCGAAGAAGAGGGACGTGACGTGGCGAAAGGAGGTCAACGAACTGCAGCCATTTTGGACCCACACCAATGATAGGGCAACGGTTTCCAAAAACCTTGCAAATGCTGGAGTAGAGACAAAGGAGGACATCATTTAGATAAGTTCCAGATTTCAAGTTCCTTAGTATTAAACAGAAATAAACATAAATATTCTAAATATCTGAGTGTGACTTGATAGAATCTGATGTTCTTTCAAGAAAGAAACATGTTATTCTTTGTTTAATAATGTGCTTTTTTACAGGTATGTTATAGTGTAATATTGATATTTAACTTGTATGTTCAACAGACTAGAAAGCTTTCAAGTTAGTGTTTTATCCATACATACATACATAATCATTATAGACTGTTATGCCTTTCAGCGTTCAGTCTGCCAGCCTCTGTGAATTTACCAAATATCGCCACAATCCTCTATTTGCTACTAGTGCTGTGGCCTCATTTAGTTCTATATTTCTTATCTTTAAATCATTAGAACCTGAGTCTAACCATCATCGTCTTGGTCTCCCTCTACTTCTCTTACCCTCCATAACAGAGTCCATTATTCTCCTAGGTAACCTATCCTCCTTCATTTTCATCACATGACTCCACCACTGAAACCGGTTTATGCGTACAGCTTCATCCATCGAGTTCATTTCTAAATTAGCCATTATCTCATTCCGAACACCCTCCTGCCATTGTTCCCACCGGTTTGTACCAGCAATCATTCTTGTTACTTTCATGTCTGTTACTTCTAACTTATGAATAAGATATCCTGAGTCCACCCAGCTTTCGCTCCCGTAAAGCAAAGTTGGTCTGAAAACAGACCAATGTAAAGATAGTTTCGTATGGGAGCTGACTTCCTTCTTACAAATACTGTTGATCGCAACTGCAAGCTCACTGCATTAGCTTTACAACACCTTGATTCAATCTCACTTACAATATTACCATCCTGGGAGAACACACAACCTAAATACTTGAAATTATCGACCTGTTCTAGCTTTGTATCCCCAATCTGACATTCAATTCTGTTTAATTTCTTACCTACTGACATCAATTTAGTCTTCGAAAGGCTAATTTTCATACCATACTCATTGCACCTATTTTCAAGTTCCAAGATATTTGACTGCAGGCTTTCGGCACAATCTGGCATTAAGACCACGTCGTCAGCATAGGCCAGACTGCTTACTAAATTTCCACCTAACTGAATCCCTCCCTGCCATTTTATACCTTTCAGCAGATGATCCATGTAAACTACGAGCAGCAAAGGTGAAAGATTACAGCCTTGTCTAACCCCTGTAAGTACCCTGAACCAAAAACTCATTCTACCATCAATTCTCACTGAAGCCCAATTGTCAACATAAAATGCCTTTGATTGATTTTATTCATAACAAAAATAAAATATGGCCTTCACAAATAAACAAGATTTTCCTTTCATTCAAAGTCAGGTAATAGAAAATGCAGATAAATATGATTAATAAGCAGACCTTATAAAAATTCATATCTAGTTTTGTAATGACTTCATTGCAACTATCACAACATGTGACCTTAACCCACCTTTTACTATGTTCTTTTGGTTAATCTGCCTATCATCCAAGCACGGTAGAACAGTCTGGCTATGGCTATGCCCAGTTCCACCTACGGCTCAGATTAGCATTCCCAATGTAAGCTCTGATTTAAATACTGGTCAATATAAGCGATTATTCAAAATGGAAAGCTGCAATGTAAGGGTTGGATTCCTCATATTGTATGGCTAAAGAAGGAAGTTTTGGTCAGTATACACACCTAAAGAGGACTGATGAAGAAATAGTTTGTTGTTCAAAATATTAAAGATCTACAGTAGGATAATTAACCGTTTTATCAATTAGTCACTACTGATCTGTATTTAGAGCAGTCGCCCAGGTGGCAGATTCCCTACCTGTTGTTTTCCTAGCCTTTTCTCAAATGATTGCAAAGAAATTGGAAATCTATTAAATATCTCCCTTGGTAACTTATTCCATTCCCTAACTCACTTTCCTATAAACAAATATTCATACTTCTTTATTCAAGCGTAATGTTAAAATATGCTAAGTTGGTAGATTCTTGACCTATTTATTACACATTAGAAACATTCACATATATTAGTATGTTGTCTGAAGTGCCGCAGAAGTCACATTCACGTGTCACCTAATGGCACACGTGTCATAGATTCGCCATCCCTGGTTTAGGTGCTCACTAAGGAAGGATTCTTGGATATTCTATTGCTAAGGGGTGAAAGGTGTGGGGAATTGTTTAAATGACTGTATCTATATCTCAAAAACTTAACAGTTTACAGAAGTGAAAATTGGTATTTCGTATCTCCTTTAAAAATAAAGAAAAAAGAAAAAAAAGTGGAGTTGTATTATCAGAAAAAGTTGTAGCATTTCCCATGTTTAGGGGCGGTGACTTTTTTCAATCAGTCAGTCACTACTGATCTGCATTTAGGGCAGTCGCCCAGGTGGCAGATTCTCCATATCTTGCCTACACAAACTTCAATATAGCCTACGGCACCAGCAATTCCAATTTATATTATCTCAAAGAAAAACTGCCCATATGAATATTCTTCAAAATTTATAAGCATATAAATGGAAATCAACACTTAATAACTTCAAGAACCAACGACCATTACCAATGCTCAACTTTCCTCAAGTTTTTAACAACACGCCATTTTACAATTAAATGGAATGTGCTTTCTTATTTTTATCTTTATTGTAATATCTTTTAATATCAATAACCAACCACCTATGTAATAATCCTCAAATAATTTTTCATGGTTTTAGACTCAAATATTGTTAGGTAATAGTATACTACATTTTATATTGTAATATTTGTTCAATGATCTCTAATCCACTTTACAAGACATAGTTTTTAACTGTATTCATAAGTTATTTACAATCAGGTACCTGATCTATTCTTAAGGTTAAAAGTACGGCTGAATGATGCCTACTATTGATAGGCGAAACATGTACCATCCAATGTATTAATTTTATGTTAACAATTTTAATAAGGACAAAGTCCTAATTTTTAAGATTGTATTGTATTGAATAGGTGGGTAAACAATAAAAACATACAAGTGTTATTTATTACACATACCACTTATTCGAGCAGTTCGTCTCCTTTCTCCCAAATCTTCTCAGCCCAAACATGGCAACATTTTTGTAACGCTTTTGTTGGAAACCACCCAGAACAATTGAGCTGCTTTTCTTTGGATTTTTTTCCATTTCTTGAATCAAGTAATCCTGGTGAGGGTCCCGTATACTGGAACCATACACTAGTTGAGGTCTTACCAGAGATTTATATGCCCTCTCCTTTACATCCTTATTACAACCACTAAATACCCTCATAACCATGTGCAGAGATCTGTACCCTTTATTTACAAACATATTTATGTACTAGCAATCGCTTGCATGGATTTCGTAATTTGATCAAAATAATTGTTCCTCGGCATTGTACAAAGACATTATCTGAAAATTCCTGAAGTATAAAAACTCGCTCAAAAATTGAGCTTCATTTACCTCAGAAATTCTTTGTAAACCATGTTTGTGGTATTACCTTTTGGGGCTAGGACGAGCATGCAACAGAGAACTGAACATGTGAGAAACAGTCTTCTCTAGTGTCAGAAAAATAAATATATGTTTTTTATTTTTAAAGGAGATTCCAAATACCTATTCCCACATTTGTAACATCTTCAGTTTTTGAGATGTACATAAGTATCCCCATAAAAAGAATTCAACCCTCTGATCAGTCCTTCCCCCACCCCAACCCTACCCCCACCCCCACCCCATCTAAGTGTATTTTACGGAAACAACAATACATGTTTCTTTGTTTTTAAAGGAGATTCCAAATACCAATTTTCACGTCTGTTACATCGTCAGTTTTTAAGATATAAGTATCCTCGTATAAAATAATTAAACTACTTTTCACTTATTTTCACCCCCCCTCCCCCATTAAGTGCCTCCTCTGAAAACAAAAAGGTACATGTTCCTGTATTTTTAAAGTACTTTCCAAATACTAAGTTTCTTGTCTCTAACATGTTAAGTTTTTGACATATAATGTAGATATACCAGTACTCATTTTAAAAATTCACCTGCTTTTTCAAGTCCTTTCAGCGCCTTAACTGGATTTTCCAAAAACAAAAAAATACACGTGTTTCTTTACTTTTAAAGGAGATTCCAAATACTAATTTTCATGTCTGTAACATCTTCAGTTTTTGAGATATAAGTATCCTCATAAAAGTAATTCACCTCCCTTTTCCTACCCGATCGATCCACCCCTCTCCAAAAGTGTGTTCCTTTATTTTTAAAGGAGATTCCAAATACCAATTTTCATGTCTTTAACATCTTTAGTTTTTGAGATATAAGTATCCTCATACAAATTCAGTTCATTCACCCCCCCTTAATTAGATTTTACGAAGACAAAAGAACATGTGTTTTTTTACTATGGAAGATGATTCGAAATAGAAATGTTCATGCCTCTAACATCTTCAGTTTTTAAGATATAAGTTTCCTCATAAAAAGAATTGAAATCCTTTTTCACCCCAGCACGTTAAGTTGACTCTCCCCCCATCCAAATGATGCGCATTTCTTTATTTTAAAGGAGATTCCAAATACAAATTTTCACATGTGTAATATCTTTAGTGTTTGAGATATAAGTATCCTCATACAAAGAATTCAACTAATTTTTCAATTAATTCACCCTCCTTAATTGGATTTTCCAAAAACAAAAGATTACGTGTTTCCTTGCTTTGAAAGAAAATTCCAAATACAAATGTTCATGTCTGTAACATCTTCAGTTTTTGGGATATAAGTATCCTCATGAAGCGAATTCAACTCCACCCCACCCAGAAAAATGCGTGTTTCTTTATTTTTCAAGGAGATTCCAAATACCAATCTCCACGTCTTTAACCTTCAGTTTTGAGATATAAGTTTATCCAGAAAAAGAATTACATTTTATTCACTTCCTTTCACACTCCCCATTTAAATGAATTTCCCAAAAATAAACAGTACCCGTGTGACTTCCCCTTTTTGAGAACAATAATTGAACGAGAAATGCAACCATGCAAGCTAAGGGCGCCAATCTTTAAGTTGATGACTTAAAGATAAAAATTTATAATCAAGCTTGGACGGACTCTTATCACAGGGATGGGGTGACAGTGCACTAATCATTAAGCAGGAGAATTAGAAATCAAAAGGCTAATTAAGGCAGATTGATTAAAGTGAACTAGGAAAATACTATTTATTATATTGAATATAAATGACGACGGTTTAACGAGAACTGAATTTAAAATAGGAAATGAATTTAACAAAAAGTTGAATGACTCTACTTCGCGAAAACTTGCAATATTTTTAACTCCCTTGCTCACCATGTAGTCTTGTTCTGCTGGTCCTTGGAAAGCTTCCATCCTTGTAGCTGGAACATCACCGGTCGTCTTTGAGATATCTTCATCTGCAGCTAAGTACCATTCCTGCCTTGCAAATTGCATCAACCACTAATTGAATGATGGCTTTGAAACTATCACTCCCTGTTATGCTCTATCCCATATATTGGAGATGAGCCCTAAGTCATAGTTAGAAAAACCTCCTTGGGTTATGTGGAGAGGATACTCAATTAATAATCCTTCCAACTTTACTGAAAATGTGCACTGAAGTTTCATTTCTATCTACTTTAATACTACCTATTGTCTTAGACTGGTATAAACTGGTCTAATACAGAGCTGTTCGTACTTCCTGATGAGAGTGGATATACACCCATCATTCAGAAATTCCTAAGTACCACGTCGTGGTAACGAAGTAATGAATGTAGAAGTGATAAACTATCACACTGGTCCACTATGGTACAACAACCATAAGACAAGTTATCAGACCTAGAGTGAAATACAAGATAGAAGAATCAAGAAGATTAAGAAGAATAATGATGCCAAGAGCTCCAACACGCCCTTTTATAACCTTTTCTGGCTCTAATTACAGGTCGCTACACGTGGTCCAATCAGTTGACACGTCTCTCCCCACTCCAGATATTAAAGTTGATGGGTCCCAACCATGATATCAACTGTTCTTCTATTAGCCCTTTCACTCAGTATCCATGGCAACATGACACTCCTTTGAAAATATAGGCGGTGATCAGTTTGAATTATTCTGGTCGAAATACAGTAGCTTTCGTTACAACGCTTGAACACGTGCTCGCTTTTCCAAGAATTTGATGTCTAAATTTGTCCTTCCTTCTTCCTCGGTGATGTGGCAAGATAGAGGAAAATCTACTGCAAGTTAAATTTAAACGAATGTCGCAAGAATCTAAGTTAATATTAGGATATTCAGCCCTCGTTTACAAGTCGTAGTTACAAGGTAATGAAATGATAGTGAGCAAATGATCAAACATGAATATTAATAAAATTACATACCAAGATAAATATCATGACGTTAAATTCCTGAATTAATTACACATAATAAAATTAAGATAATTACACTGTGACGTCTGGAACGTTACATACGCCCCCATGAGTTCTTAACAAATATCACATGAGTTGAGAACTCACACACTTACTCCCACATTGACTTGAAATACCTCTATTACCTGCCCATTACGAGCGACATTATTTTCATACAATTAATTATATCTCACTGCCTCCATATCTCTCTTAGACTGCTTACCATTGCGAATGTCTGTTATTTCAGTTCATCTTGAGGTTTAGATACTAAATTATGCCCAACATGAGCAACATTATTTTCATACAATTAATTATATCTCACTGTCTCCATATCTCTCTTAGACTGCTTACCATTGCGAATGTCTGTTATTTCAGTTCATCTTGAGGTTTAGATACTAAATTATGCCCAACATGAGCAACTTTCCATTTTTTAAAACAAGATTATCTTTGAGAATATAACATAATATATATACAATTCAGATTACAAACTCTCCCGAGTGTCTATTAGTCCTTTTACTCTCCATCTTTCAGACATTCTTTGCTAGATAGCAGTAACACGTTCTCTTCCAATCTTTTACATTAAAACCATGGAAAACAAATGATACAAACAATTTACACCTTCATCACTCTCTCGAATGTGTCAACCTTATCTTGAAGCAGGATGCAATACACTTCACACGAATACACACGCGATTTAAGCTCATGGTAAAATTATTGCAAGTTAGAAATGCACATACGGGAAAATTAATTATTTGCCGTCGTCAGCTTTAATTAGCCTTCGGTAACATCTCAGAAAACAGATAAGATATAAAATTTCATGGCCTCACATACAGAAAACAGACGATCTATCGTCAATGAACGAGCGTAAATCTACCGCTACACACAAACACCTCCCTTGTTTACAAACACAACTAGGAAATACCACCACAATTGAGAGGTAAACTCATTCCGCTCGTAGTCTGACATAACAGGTAGCAACTTCCCCGTGTTACTGATCTCTATCTCACAATCCGGTTCAGCCACCTCACACGACAGGTATCTCCGTAAGCTACTGTTATATGAACCATTCACTACGCTCTCGCATTCAATACACAGACGTATTGATCCATCACACTTAGGTACAACAATTAAGGGATTAACGTATTGACTGTTTGATAATTCAATCACATCGTCTGCTAACATAGCTTGAATTTGATCCTCTACGGCTATGGCATATTTGTGTGGTATCGGATACCGCGGTCCGCTGAATGGACTCTTATCCAGCACAGAAAAAGAACGCTCGTACAGATGGGTAACACCAGGTTTCTCAGAGAAAATCTCCATGTGTTCATATAACACTTCAAATAACTTGTCCTTCTGGACTTCATTTAACTGATTTCTACCTACGGCTTCTTTCAAGCCACATATTTTATCCTCATTAATCCACAACTGGCACAACTTCAGGCCCTCACTAGCCTCTTCATTAACTTTAGAAACCTCTCTCATTCTCCACACTGTACTAACTTCCGTTTTCCTCTGAATTTCCTCCTCAAACTTGACCTTGATATCCTCATTATTCCACCTCAAATTTAGCACTGAATCATTGTAATTTAACTGAGCCAATTTTAACGTTAACCAGTCAGATCCCAAGATAAGATCAAATACCAAATGCGGAATTACCAAACATATCTGAACGCTAATAAAATTATTAATACAGATCGGAACAGCTACATGTTTACAAATTTGCTTAGACCTCTTTCCAACAGCCGTAATGATGAAAGTAGACTTAACAGGCATTTCCTCCAACTGAATACCCTGTTTCACTAATGACTCATACCACTGAGAACTAATACATGATATTTGGCTACCAGAATCAATAAAAACTTTAACCCACGCCCCCCAAACTTTCAATTTAACAACGGGATTGACTACTTCATTACTTGAATCTCCATTATTCTGCTCGGGTTCATACAACAAATCGTCTCTAACATCTAGGTCATATGGTAACACTTTCATGACAAGACACTTCGCTACCTTCGTACTAGGCTGGAATTCTGACCTAAGATTACAGCCTCTAGTTAGTTTAAAGGTTCCCTTTGTGTATTGACGTTGGACTCATTAGTATATTGCTCTGGCCCCCGTTGGGAATTTCCTGTCCTATATTCAGGTGCTCCGCTCCTACTGTTATGCTGAGGTCTGAACTGATTGCGAGCTTCGTGATTCTGTGTTCTTCCGTTATGTCTCATTCCGTTGTGATGACTAAAGCTCTGAATATTCTCCGTTCTACTCCTAAGGTTACCTAAAGCATCAAAACTGCCTAGTAGGTTCTCCATCTCCTGAATAGTACCAACTCTTTGCATGCAGGCCGCTTCTCTCACCCTGTCCAGAAAATGTCTCAAAAGTAGTCTAACTACATCAGACCTCTCGGTTATACCATCTAAGTTCTGACAAATCATGACAAGGGCCAGGAAGTATTCGGTCATAGTGACTCCCTCATGCTGTTTGTACCTCCCAAATACCACCCTTTCTCTCTCCCGAGCTTGTATCGCTTCATTCCAGAATTTCTCTCTAAACTTATTTCTGAATTCTTTCAGGTTCGTCATCGTTTGCCTATATACCATGAACCAAGACCGAGTTTCTCCTACAAAAGCATGATCAATATTTTCCATAACGTCTTCCCAGTCCATAGACCCTTCCTCTAGACGCTTTTCAAACCGTTTTTCTATCATCTTAAGGAAATCTAGCGGGTTCGTTTGTTTACCATTAAATTTAGGTAGTTCAATTTCCCTAATGTAGCTATTTCCTAGACATTGCTTTCCCGTGAAAACCTGTTTATCCTTTGCCACCTGTTTTAACTGATTTTCTGCTTTCTCCATTCGGCATTCTACATCTTTGTCTCTCCTATCAATTTCGCTCTCCAAATTAACCTGCTTCTCTTTCAGTGTCCTAATTTCAATCTTATTCTCTTCAGCTATTGCAAACCTTTCTTCACTTGCCCGGGTCTCATCTTCTATTCTAAGCTTTACTGTGTCAATCTCTTGTTGGACGTGGTCTTTGAATACCCGTATTTCCCCTTTTTGAGTCTCAACTTTCTTATCAATACTAGTAACCTGCCTCATTACTTCCTCCCTAGTAGAGTTGTTTTCCTTCCCCATTAATTCCAGGAATTTACTTCTCTGCTCCGCAAACTTTTCTTCTACCTCTTTCCCTTGCCGTTCACATTCACTTTTCTGTTCCTCTAATCGCTTATTAAAATGTTCATTTTTTACCACCAGATCGCGTAACTGCCTACTGTGTTCGTCCATTCTCCGATTCGCTTCCTCCTTATTTTCCCTCATCTCCCTGCTTAATTCAGCTTTAGTTTGCTCTAACTGTTCTTTAAGTTCATATTTAATATTCTCAATTTTAGTGTTAGTTTGTTCTAATTCACTTTTAAGCTCAGATTTAGTTTGTTCTACATCTGTTTTAATTTGTTCCAATTCATTTTTTATTTCAGATTTACTGTCCTCTATCTTACTCAACATTAACTGCATCATTCCCATTAACTGATCATTATTATTACTTTCATTGTTAGTGTTTACTTCCGCTTCGCCCCCCATCCTACTATCATCTGACTCCATACTGACTTCTTTCTGCTTGCCTTCACTCTCCATACTACTTACACTTCTATCTTCAATTTCCTCTACTAGACTACACAATTCTTCCTCTGAACTCAATACGTTATTGCCTTTTATCGCCCGTCCACTGCGCAACATCCTCTCCTCTTTCGTCTGATCAGCCATGACCCTCCCCACAATCAAACACTCCTAATGCAACTTGGATATCCAAATTTTTTCCCATAATACGAATTCTGATATCGTTACTGTCATTAACTGCTCCGTACTTAATGATTTTCTCGCCCTACGTTGGAGCGGCATTTATGTGACTTCCCCTTTTTGAGAACAATAATTGAACGAGAAATGCAACCATGCAAGCTAAGGGCGCCAATCTTTAAGTTGATGACTTAAAGATAAAAATTTATAATCAAGCTTGGACGGACTCTTATCACAGGGATGGGGTGACAGTGCACTAATCATTAAGCAGGAGAATTAGAAATCAAAAGGCTAATTAAGGCAGATTGATTAAAGTGAACTAGGAAAATACTATTTATTATATTGAATATAAATGACGACGGTTTAACGAGAACTGAATTTAAAATAGGAAATGAATTTAACAAAAAGTTGAATGACTCTACTTCGCGAAAACTTGCAATATTTTTAACTCGCTTGCTCACCATGTAGTCTTGTTCTGCTGGTCCTTGGAAAGCTTCCATCCTTGTAGCTGGAACATCACCGGTCATCTTTGAGATATCTTCATCTGCAGCTAAGTACCATTCCTGCCTTGCAAATTGCATCAACCACTAATTGAATGATGGCTTTGAAACTATCACTCCCTGTTATGCTCTATCCCATATATTGGAGATGAGCCCTAAGTCATAGTTAGAAAAACCTCCTTGGGTTATGTGGAGAGGATACTCAATTAATAATCCTTCCAACTTTACTGAAAATGTGCACTGAAGTTTCATTTCTATCTACTTTAATACTACCTATTGTCTTAGACTGGTATAAACTGGTCTAATACAGAGCTGTTCGTACTTCCTGATGAGAGTGGATATACACCCATCATTCAGAAATTCCTAAGTACCACGTCGTGGTAACGAAGTAATGAATGTAGAAGTGATAAACTATCACACTGGTCCACTATGGTACAACAACCATAAGACAAGTTATCAGACCTAAAGCGAAATTCAAGATAGAAGAATCAAGAAGATTAAGAAGAATAATGATGCCAAGAGCTCCAACACGCCCTTTTATAACCTTTTCTGGCTCTAATTACAGGTCGCTACACGTGGTCCAATCAGTTGACACGTCTCTCCCCACTCCAGATATTAAAGTTGATGGGTCCCAACCATGATATCAACTGTTCTTCTATTAGCCCTTTCACTCAGTATCCATGGCAACATGACGCTCCTTTGAAAATATAGGCGGTGATCAGTTTGAATTATTCTGGTCGAAATACAGTAGCTTTCGTTACAACGCTTGAACACGTGCTCGCTTTTCCAAGAATTTGATGTCTAAATTTGTCCTTCCTTCTTCCTCGGTGATGTGGCAAGATAGAGGAAAATCTACTGCAAGTTAAATTTAAACGAATGTCGCAAGAATCTAAGTTAATATTAGGATATTCAGCCCTCGTTTACAAGTCGTAGTTACAAAGTAATGAAATGATAGTGAGCAAATGATCAAACATGAATATTAATAAAATTACATACCAAGATAAATATCATGACGTTAAATTCCTGAATTAATTACACATAATAAAATTAACATAATTACACTGTGACGTCTGGAACGTTACACCCGTTTCTTTAAAAGAGCTTCCAAATACGAATTATCACGACTGTAACATCTTCAGTTTTTGAGATATATGTATCCTCGAAAGAAATTCCTCTCAGTTTTCATCCCCCTTTTCCAAGTTGGTTACCCCCGCAAAAATGCGTGTTTCTTTATTTTTAAAGGAGATTCCCAATACCAGTTTTCACGTTTGTAACATCTAGATTTTTTGGTGTGTGTGTATATATATATATATATATATATTCATATGAATAATTCAACTAATTTTTAAATTTTTTAACCAAAACCACCCGTTAAGGGTTTTTCCGAAAACAAAAGAATAAGTATTTCCTAATTTTTAAAGCAGATTCCAAATACACATTTTCACGTCTGCAACATGTTACGTATTTGAGATATACTGTAGATATGCTCATTTTAAAAATTCACCCCCTTTTAGTTCCCCTTAAATGGAGTTTCCGTAAACAAATCACCTATGTTTCTTTACTTTTAAAGGAGATTCCAAATACCAGTTTACAGATCTGTAATATGTTACATGTCTGAGATAATTTGCAGATATATTCTTTTTAAAAATTCACCCCGTTTGTCACTCCTGTTCACCCCCAATTCATTGGATTATCCAAAAACCCAGAAATATGTTTTTCTTTATTTTTAAAGCAGATTCCAAATACCAATTTTCATGTCCATAACATCTTCAGTTTTTGAGATATAAGTCTCCTCATAAAAGGTGTTCTACCCCTTTTCCCCCATTTTTCACCCCCCCTCCCCCTTAATGGGATTTTCCGAAACTAAAAAATACATGTTTCCTAAATTTAAAGGAGATTCCAAATACCAATTTTTATGTCTGCAACATGTTATGGTTTTCAGACATACTGTAGATATGCTAATTTTAAAAATTCACCCCCTTTTTAGTCCCCCTTAAGTGAAGTTTCCGAAAACAAATCACCTAGGTTTCTTTACCATTAGAGGAGATTCCAAATACCAGTTTTCAAATCTGTAATATGTTTGTTACATGTCTGAGATAATTTACAGATGTAGTCTTTTTAAAAATTCACCCCGTTTGTCACTCCTGTTCACCCCCTATTCATTGGATTATTAAAAAACATGAAAATACGTGTTTCCTTATTTTCAAAGGAGATTCCAAATACCAATTTTCATGTCTGTAACATCTTAAGTTTTTGAGATATAAGACTCCTTATAAAAGGTGTTCAACCCTTTTTCCCCCTTTTTTCCCCCCACTAATGGGATTTTCTGTAAACAAAAAAAGATGTGCTTCTTTATTTTTAAAGGAGATTAAAAATACCAATTTTTACTTCTGTAAACATTAAGTTTTTGAGATATAGATATCCACATTTTAAAAATTCATCCCCTTTTTATCCCCTTAGCGATGGAATATCCAAAAATCCTAACATAGCAAGCACCTACATGTTAATATGAATGTTTCTCCAAAATTTGATTTCTTTATGTCCAGTAGTTTTGGCTCGGCGATGATGAATCAGTCAGTCAGTCAGTCAGGACAAGTTATTTCATATATATAGACTAGCAAGGCTTCGCTCCCGTGGATTTCGTAATTTGAACAAACTAATCGTTCCTCGGCATTGTACTAAGACATTATCTGAAAATACCTAAAGTATAAAAACTCACCCAAAAACTGAGTTTCTTTTACCCCAGAAATTCTTTGTAAACCATGTTTGTGGTATTACCTTTTGAGGCTAAGATGA
Organism: Anabrus simplex; assembly: GCF_040414725.1. NCBI lineage: Eukaryota > Metazoa > Arthropoda > Insecta > Orthoptera > Tettigoniidae > Anabrus > Anabrus simplex. The sequence goes on from NC_090266.1 coordinate 156,612,903, forward strand.
TCATGCAACATAGAACTATACATGTGAGAAACAGTCTTCTCTCAAGTCGAAAAAAGAAATACATGTTTCTATATTTTTAAAGGAGATTCCAAATACCTATTCCCACATCTGTAACATCTTCAGTTTTTAAGATATACATAAGTATTCCCATAAAAAGAATTCAACACCTTGATCAGTCCTCCCCCCACCCTCACCCCCATTTAAGTGTATTTTCCGAAAACAAAAATGCATGTTTATTTATTTTTAAAGGAGTTTCCAAATACCTATTTTCACATCTGTCACATCTTCAGTTTTTAAGATATAAGTATCCTCATAAAAAATAATTCAACAATTTTTCATTTCTTTTCATCTCCTGTTAAGTACCTTCTCCGAAAACAAAAAGGTACAGGTTCATCTATTTTTAAAGGACATTCCAAATACCAAGTTTCTTGTCTCTAACATGTTAAGTTTTTTTACATATAATGTAGATATACCAGCACTCATTTTAAAAATTCACCCGCTTTTCCAATTCTTTTCAGCCCCTTAACTGGATTTTCAAAAACAAAAAATACTTGTTTCATTATTTTTAAAGGAGATTCCAAATACCGGTTTTCATGCCTGTACGTCTGTAACACCTTCAGTTTTTGAGATAAATGTATACTCGTTATTCAACTTCTTCTTCTTCTTCTTCTTCTTCTTCTTCTTCTTCTTCTTCTTCTTCTTCTTCTTCTTCTTCTTCTTCTTCTTCTTCTTCACTTCTTTCCACCCCTCTCCCGCCTTAAGTGGACTTTCCGAAAACATAAAATACATGTTCCTTTATTTTGAAAGGAAATTGAAAATACCAACTTTCATGTCTGTAACAGCTTCAGTTTTTAAGATAAGGTATCCTCATAAATGTATTTCAACTCCTTATATATTTATTTTCAACCCCACACCGCTTACGTCGATTTTCCGAAAAAAACAAAACAACAAATGCGTGTTTCTTCATTTTTAAAGAAGATTCCAAATACTAATTTTCACGTCTGTAACATCTTCAGTTTTTGAGATATAAGTTTTTTTATTTTTATTTGTTTGTGGCGTCGACCTAGGAAGAACTTTTGCCCCTACTTGCACCATATTTGAGGAACCTGCGTTTATTATGTAAATGGTTGAAGTATAACGTGTTGAATGTGAGGAAAGGAACATTAAGGATGACAAAAACACCCAGTCCCCAGGCCAGGATATTAATCATTTACAATTAAAAACCAGTGTTTTGAGTAATTCAGGTGAACTCATAATAGATCCCAGGGAATCACTGGAGAGGTGGAGGGAATATTTTAAACATCTTCTCAATGTAAAAGGAAATCATCATGGTGGTGTTGCAAACAGCCAAGCTCATGGGGAGGAGGAAAATGATGTTGGTGAAATTATGCTTGAGGAAGTGGAAAGGATAGTAAATAAACTCCATTGTCATAAGGCAGCAGGAATAGATGAAATTAGACCTGAAATGGTGAAGTATAGTGGGAAGGCAGGGATGAAATGGCTCCATAGGGTAGTAAAATTAGCGTGGAGTGTTGGTAAGGTACCTTCAGATTGGACAAAAGCAGTAATTGCACCTATCTATAAGCAAGGGAACAGGAAGGATTGCAACAACTATCAAGGTATCTCATTGATTAGTATACCTGGCAAAGTATTCAATGGCATCTTGGAAGGGAGGGTGCGATCAGTCATTGAGAGGAAGTTGGATGAAAACCAGTGTGGTTTCAGACCACAGAGAGGCTGTCAGGATCAGATTTTCAGTATGCGCCAGGTAATTGAAAAATGCTACGAGAGGAATAGGAAGTTGTGTTTCTGTTTCGTAGATCTAGAGAAAGCATATGAAAGGGTACCGAGGGAAAAGATGTTCGCCATACTGGGGGACTATGGAATTAAAGGTAGATTATTAAAATCAATCAAAGGCATTTATGTTGACAATTGGGCTTCAGTGAGAATTGATGGTAGAATGAGTTCTTGGTTCAGGGTACTTACAGGAGTTAGACAAGGCTGTAATCTTTCACCTTTGCTGTTTGTAGTTTACATGGATCATATGCTGAAAGGTATAAAATGGCAAGGAGGGATTCAGTTAGTTGGAAATGTAGTAAGCAGTTTGGCCTATGCTGACGACTTGGTCTTAATGGCAGACTGTGCCGAAAGCCTGCAGTCTAATATCTTGGAACTTGAAAATAGGTGCAATGAGTATGGTATGAAAATTAGCCTCTTGAAGACTAAATTGATGTCAGTAGGTAAGAAATTCAACAGAATCGAATGTCAGATTGGTGATACAAAGCTAGAACAGGTCGATAATTTCAAGTATTTAGGTTGTGTGTTCTCCCAGGATGGTAATATAGTAAGATAGATTGAATCAAGGTGTAGTAAAGCAAATGCAGTGAGCTCGCAGTTGCGATCAGCAGTATTCTGTAAGAAGGAAGTCAGCTCCCAGACGAAACTATCTTTACATCGGTCTGTTTTCAGACCAACTTTGCTTTACGGGAGCGAAAGCTGGGTGGACTCAGGATATCTTATTCATAAGTTAGAAGTAACAGACATGAAAGTAGCAAGAATGATTGCTGGTACAAGCAGGTGGGAACAATGGCAGGAGGGTACTCGGAATGAGGAGATAAAGGCTAATTTAGGAATGAACTCGATGGATGAAGCTGTACGCATAAACCGACTTCGGTGGTGGGGTCATGTGAGGCGAATGGAGGAGGATAGGTTACCTAGGAGAATAATGGACTCTGTTATGGAGGGTAAGGGAAGTAGAGGGAGGCCAAGATGACGATGGTTAGACTCGGTTTCTAACGATTTAAAGACCGGGTGAGTTGGCCGTGCGCGTAGAGGCGCGCGGCTGTGAGCTTGCATCCGGGAGATAGTAGGTTCGAATCCCACTATCGGTAGCCCTGGAGATGGTTTTCTGTGGTTTCCCATTTTTACCAGGCAAATGCTGGGGCTGTACCTTAATTAAGGCCACGGCCGCTTCCTTCCAACTCCTAGGCCTTTCCCATCCCATCGTCGCCATAAGACCTATCTGTGTCGGTGCGACGTAAAGCCCCTAGCAAACGATTTAAAGATAAGAGGTATAGAACTAAATGAGGCCACAACACTAGTTGCAAATCGAGGATTGTGGCGACGTTTAGTAAATTCTCAGAGGCTTGCAGACTGAACGCTGAAAGGCATAACAGTATATAATGATAATGTATGTATGTAATTAAAAACCACTACTGGCCAGGAATCGAACCCGAGGACGCCGGTTGACAGGCGGACGCGTTGCCCCCTACACTGCGGGGCCGGATTCATAAAAGTAATTCAACTCCTTTTTCACTCCCCTTCCTACCCATTAAGTTGATTCCCCCCTCCCCAAAAATGCGTGATTATTTTTAAAGAAGATTCCAAATACCAATTTTCACATCTTTAACATTTTTAGTTTTTGAGATATAAGTATCCTCACACAAAGAATTCAACTAATTTTTCAATTCATTCACCCCCCTTAAGTGGACTTTCCGAAGACAAAAGAATATGTGTTTCTTTACTTTGAAAGAAGATTCCAAATACAAATGTTCATGCTTCTAACATATTCAGTTTTTGAGATATAAGTATCCTCATAAAAAGAATTCAACTCCTCCTTCACCCCAGCCCATTAGGTTTGTTCCCCCCTCCAAAAAAATGCGTGCTTCTTTATTTTTTTTAAGGTGATTCCAAATACAAATTTTCACGTGTGTCACCTTAAGTTTTTGAGACATAAGAGTCTCCATAAAAAGAATTAAATTTATTCACTTTTACCCTCCCCCCTTATAGTAAGTGAATTTTCCAAAAACCAAAAAAACTTCTTTCTTTATTTATAAAGGAGCTTCCAAATGCCAATTATCACAACTGTAACATTTTCAGTTTTGAGATATATGTATCCTCATAAAAAGGAATTAAACTCCTTTTTCATTTCTCCCGCCCCCAAGTTGATTCCCCCCCCCCCCAAATGCGTGTTTCTGTATTTTTAAAGGAGATTCCAAATACAAATTTTCACATGTGTAATATCTTTAGTTTTTGAGATATAAGTGTAATCATACAAAGAATTCAACTAATTTTTCAATTAATTCACCCCCCTTAAGTGGATTTTCCAAAGACAAAGATTACGTGATTCTTTATTTTGAAAGAAAATTCCAAATACAAATTTTCATGTCTGTAACATCTTCGTTTTTTTAATATATATAAGTATCCTCAAAAAAGTAATTCAACTCCTTTTTCAACCCCCCCCCCCCCCGCCTCCACCCTTCCTACCCATTAAGTTGATTCCCCTCTCCCCAGAGGTGCGTGTTTCTTTATTTTTAAAGGTGATTCCAAATACCAATTACCACATCTTTAATCTTCAGTTTTGAGATATATGTTTCTCCAGAAAAGGAATTCAATTTTTTTTTACTTCCTTTCACACTCACCACTCCAGTGAATTTTCCAAATACAAACAGTACTCGTTTCTTTAAAAGAGCTTCCAAATACCAATTATCACGACTGCAACATCTTTGGTTTTTGAGATATATGTATCCTCGTAATAGGAATTCATCTCCGCTTTCTTCCCCCCCACCTACCAAGTTGATTCCCCCAACAAATGTGTGTTTCTTTATTTTTAAAGGAGATTCCAAACACCAGTTTTTACGTTTCTAACATCTTTAGTTTTTTGGTATACATTCTCATACAAATAATTCAACTAATTTTTCAATTCTTTCACCCCCCCCCCCCCCTGTTAAGGGTTTTTCCCAAAAACCAAAGAATATGTTTTTCCTTATTTTTAAAGGAGATTCCAAATACCAATGTTCACGTCTGCAATATGTTAAGTTTTTGAGAGATACCGTAGATACGCTCATTTTAAAAATTCACCCCCTTTTTCAGTTCCCCTTTAAGTGGATTATCCAAAAAAACATATTTATGTTTCTTTACTTTTACAGGAAATTCCAAATACCCGTTTTCAAATGTGTAATATGTTATGTATCTGAGATAATTTGCAGATATTGTCTTTTTTTTAATTCACCCAGTTTGTCACTCCTGTTCACCCCCTATACATCGGATTATCCAAAAGCACAAAAATACGTATTTCTTTATTTTCAAGGGAGATTCCAAATTTCAATTTTCATGTCTGTAACATCTTCAGTTTTTGAGATATAAGACTCCTCATAAAAGGTGTTTAACTCCTTTTCCCCCTTTTTCACCCTTCTTAATGGGATTTTCCAAAAAAAATAAAAAATACGTGTTTCCTTATATTTAAAGGAGATTCCAAGTACCACTGCCTTCGTGATGTCCAGGCTGTACTATAACGAGCGCAGGAAAGCAATCAGCTGATCGTTAGGGGGGAAGTTTAGCACATGAGTTAGTAGAGTTAAACATAGATTTTCGCAGTTTTATTGATTTTTTTAACGATAGCCGCGTGTTCACTCAGATATACGTGAGAATGAGTCGTCATCGACTGCATTATTAAGTGGAAAGTCGTTAATTAGTGAAGAAAACTTAGTATGTGCGTGTATTTATGTGAAGCTATAGGTTAAGAAGATCGTTCTTCAGTGTTTTAATTTTGTAGTTTATTTATGTACAGTTATATTTATAGTGTAAAATTAATTCTGTGTTTTATTATTAACCACGAATTGTATATACTTGAATTAAGATGATCAGTGAGGGAAATCACCATGCCTAAGAGTTGCTGTGTGCCTGGCTGCAAAGCCAATTATAAACAAGCAGAGTACACTCCGGTATTAGTGTTTCCTTCTGATGAAGAACGAGTTTAATTATGGAAGAAGGCTATTCCCAGGGGGAATTTAATAGTTAATCACAACACAGTTGTGTGTATTAAGCACTTTCCTAAAAATCACATCCTGAGAGAAATAAGAGTGTCCCGTCCAGATGGTGAGTTAATTTTTTTTATTATGTCATAAACATGGGTAACATTAGGTAGGCCCTATATTTTTATGTAATCAGTCCTACGGCTTATCTGAATTCGGTGTATTTGAAAATGCAAGTCTTATTTATGAGTATCACCGAGCTCGATAGCTGCAGTCGCTTAACTGCGGCCAGTATCCAGTATTCGGGGGACAGTGGGTTCGAACCCCACTGTTGGCAGCCCTAAAGATGGTTTTCCGTGGTTTCCCATTTTCACGCCAGGCAAATGCTGGGGCTCTACCTTAAGGCCACGGCCGCTTCCTTCCCATTCCTCGACCTTTCCTCTCCCATCGTCACCGTAAGACCTATCTGTGTCGGTGCGACGAAAAGCAAATAGCAAAAAATAATTTTAAAAAATAAATAAATTATGAGTATCAAACAGCAGTGTGATTTATGTAAATCTTATCTTCTGACAGATTCAGATCTTATTTATGAATTACCTCCAGAAGTAAGAAATCAGAATTTCCTAAATCGAGGGGGCTTAAAGTATCCATCAGACATGTCAATAGAACTTGGAATTGAGGTGTACAAAGTATTTTGTGTGTTAGTGTCAGATACATATAAGATGGTATTTCTAAATCCAGACGATCCTAAGTGTGTCACAAAATCCGTGGCTTTGGAGTCAATGCAGTTGGCAGATTCCCTAGTCATTTTTGACTGCGGGAAGAAATTGGAAGACCTGGCCGGACAGTGTAGGCCTATATATATTTGGGTGAATATATTTTTAAATAACTTTTCCAAAATTCACACCGAATTGTGTACTCAACAAAGTGCTTCAAAGAGAGCAGACCTACTCCATACTGGTGTAACTTCCTGTAAGAGGTCCAGGAAAGCTGCAGTGTGCATGGAGTGGAAACAGTGAGGTACAGAAATAATTTATATTTGTAATAAATAGTAATGGTAATTGGCTGCATGTTTTCTGTCAATGTGTATGATGTGAATGTTCCAGTTGACCAGAAAATGGATAAAATCGCAAGAATGTGTCTCAAAGTGTTAGGCTGTACTCACGCAAACGAACGTATATACGCGAGAAATAGAACGTTACGGAGAAGGATATGCATTGTATGTCAGAATTAACAAATATTTGAGGATAGGTTTTGGTTTTAGAAGGTGTTAACAGTTCTTTAAGTAATTTAAACGAGTGTGTTATTCAAGCGGAGCGTATGCGTATCGCCTTCAAGTCCCCCCCAAAGCGTGACGTCATCAGAGGTACAGTACGGCCTGGACATTACGAAGGCAGTGCAAGTACCAATATTTACGTCTGTAAACTTTTAAGTTTTTGAGATATAGATATCCTCATTTAAAAAATTAACCTTCTTTGTACCCCCTTAGCGATGGAATATCCAAAAATCCTCCCTTAGTGAGCACCTGCATGTTAATATGAATATATCCCCAAAATTTCATTTTTTTATGTGCAGTAGTTTTGGCTCAGCGATGATGAATCAATAACACATGTATCACACGATGATGAATCAGTCAGTCAGTCAGTCAGTCAGTCAGTCAGTCAGTCAGTCAGTCAGTCAGTCAGTCAGTCAGGACAAGTTATTTTATATATATAGACTAGCAAGATACCCGTGCTTCGCTACGGTAATTTACTGAAATTTATAATTGAATGCTTATCGTTTTATATACAACCCGCCGATATTCGTGATCTGACTCGTTTACTGAGAGATTACGGCAACGTTCCTCCCATTTTTCAATCTTTCTTTCCAGCAATCGATTTCGTATTTCCCGGGCTAGGTCCAGGTATTCCACCCGGTCAGTTGGGTTCCTAAATCATAGCCATGCTTTCCTATAAGCATTTTTAATGTGGATCAAATCCTTGAGGAGATCCGGCGTGGTGTCCTCTTAGGTGCCTTGGCGGTACTAAACCGGCGGCCGGACTGCAATCGTAGTCATTACCCGTCCAGGACCCGTTTCCAGCACGGTCCGCACATGTTGACGACGGTCCAGGATGATATTATTATTATTATTATTACTATTATTATTACTATTATTATTATTATTATTAGGGTGGTTGAAATTAATTGAATTTAGGTATTATTATTATTATTATTATTATTATTATTATTATTATTATTATTATTATTATTATTATTATTATTATTGATGTTCTGGACCCCACAGCAATATGCAAGACCGCTACTTGGCGGTAAAATGCATCTGCTGCCATTGTCATTGCTAACAATGTGACCAGCACCATTGTTGCGCGTAGGCAAGTGTGCGGAATTTCTGGCGATACGAATGACATACCTCCGTGTATTATTGACCTTATTATAGAGGTGAACAATTTGACGGCCAATCTCATTCCTATCGTTTATTTCAAATGTGTTTAAATTTTTATTTATATGGCAGGAAAATCTACTCTAATCGAAGAACGTTCTCCGAAGGAAAATATGGCTGTTGAAAAAGAACCCAGGAAAGATTAAAAATGATCGGTTTATGATCAGAATAAGTACATCGCAAGTCTACAGCCTGTTTCCTATCATTCGACAGGATCAGTGATGAAATGAATAAAGCCCCATCTAGCGGCGACAATAGGAATTGTGCCGGCTGCCGAAGCTCCCCTCTGGGGCAATGATCGATGAGTGACAAATGAAATGAAATATTGGACAGTGTTGCTGGAATGAATGATGACAGGGAAAGCCGGAGTATTCGGAGAAAAACCTGTCCCGCCTCCATTTTGTCCAGCACGAATGTCACATGGAGTGACCGGGATTTGAAACACGGAACCCAGCTCTGAGAGGCCGGCGCGCTGCCGAATGAGGAACGGAGGCTCCTTATAAGTACATTACGAACAGTAAAATCAATTGGTCTCACCTCCTTTTACACCCCACCGCCGTTAAGTTTATTTACCCCCACCCTCCAAAAAATTAAAAGAAGGCGTGTTTCTTTATGTTTAAAGGAGATTCCAAATACCAATATTCACGTTTATTACCTTCAGTTTTGAGATATAAGTATCCCCTTAAAAATAATTCACGTTTTTAACTTCCTTCCACACTCCCCCCCCCCCCCCCCTCCCTCACAAAGTGATATTAAAGCAAAAAATACTTGTTCCTTTAATAGTAAAGGATCTTCTAAATACCAATTATCACCACTCTAATCTTCAGTTTTTGATTTATGTGTCCTCATGAAAGGAATTCAACTCCTTTTCACTCCAGCCCCCCCCCTCAAGATTGTTTCCCCCCAAAACGCGCTTTTCTTAAAGGAGATCAAAATACCAATTTTCACGTCTGTAACAACTTTAGTTTTTATTAGGTGTATGTATTCTCATACAATTAAGTCAATTAATTTTTTCTATCCTTTAACACTCCAAATCCCCTTCATTGGATTTTCCGAGAATACGTGTTTGTCTACTTTTAAAGCAGATTCCAAAAATAAAATTTCACGTTTGTAACATCTTCATTTTTGAGATATCAGTAGCCTAATTAAAAGAATTCAACACCATTTTCAGTCACTTTTACCCCCCACCCCCCACTACCCAAGTTGTATTTCCGAAAACTAAAAATACACTTTTCTTTATTTTTAATAGGATAAAAAATGACCATTTTTCACTTCTGTACATGTTAAGTTTTTGAGATATACTGTAGAAATTCTTATTTTAAAATTTCACCCCATTTTAGTTCCCCTTAAGTGGAGTTTCCAAAGACAAATCACCTATGTTTCTTTACACTTACAGGAGATTCCAAATACCCACTATTTACGTCTGTAACATTTTACGCTTCTCAGATATTCTGTAAATATAGTCTTTCAAAAAATTCACCCCAATTTGCCACTCCTGTTTAACCGCCATTAATTGAATTTTCCAAAAGCAAAAATATACGTGTTTCTATATTTTTAAAGGAGATCCCATTTACAAATTATCAGTTCTGTAATATCTTCAGTTTCTGGGATATATGTATCCTCATTAAAGGCATTCAACCCATTATTCACCCTTTTACACCCCTCCTATTGGGATTTAGAGAAAACAAAGAAATACGTGTTCCTTTATTTTTAAGGGAGATTCTAAACACCAATTTTTACATCTGTAAACGTTTAAAGTTTTAAGATGTAGACACACTCATTTTAAAAATTCACCCCCCTTTTCACCCCCCCATTATTTGGATTTTCCCAAAACGAAAAAATACCTGTTTCTTTATTTTTAAAGTAGATCCCAAATACCAATTTTCAGGTCTGTAATATATTCAGTTTCTAAGATATAAGTATTCTCTTTAAAGGCATCCGAACCCATTTTTCACCCCTTTTCACCCCTCCTATTGGGATTTTCCGAAAACAAAAAAATACGTGTTCCTTTATTTTTAATGAAGATTCTAAATACCAATTTTTACATCTCTAAACTTTAAAACTTTTGAGATATAGATGCACTCATTTTAAAAATTCACCCCCCCCTTTCACCCTCGCATTAATTGGATTTTCCAAAAACAAAAAAATATGTGTTTCTTTATTTTTGAAAGCGATCAAAAGTACCAATTTTGAGGTCTGTAATATCTTCAGTTTCTGAGATATATGTATTCTCTTTAAAGGCATTCAACACATTTTTCACCCCTTTTCACCCCTCCTATTGGGATTTTCCGAAAACAAAAAAATACGTGTTCCTTTATTTTTTATGAAGATTCTAAATACTAATTTTTACATCTCTAAACTTTAAAACTGTTGAGATATAGATGCACTCATTTTAAAAATTCACCCCCCCTTTCACCCTCGCATTAATTGGATTTTCCAAAAACAAAAAAATATGTGTTTCTTCACTTTTCACAGCGATCAAAAGTACCAATTTTGAGGTCTGTAATATCTTCAGTTTCTGAGATATAAGTAGCGTATCCGGATTAAAGGCATTCAACCCCTTTTTCACCCTTTTTCACCCCTCCTATTGGGATTGTCTGAAAACAAAAAAATACGTGTTTCCTTATTTTTAAAGAAGATTCTAAATACCAATTTTCACATCTGTAAACTTTTAAAGTTTTGAGATATAGACACACTCATTTTAAAATTTCACCCCCCTTTTCACCCCCTTAGCGACGGAATATCCAAAAATCCTCTCTTAGCGAGCACCTACATCTTAATATGAATCTATGCCCAAAATATCATTTCTTTATGTCCAGTAGTTTTGGCTCGGCGATGATGAATCAGTCAGTCAGTCAGTCAGTCAGTCAGGACAAGCTACTTTATATATATAGATTACCCCAATGAAAATCTTTCCTTACATAACACCTAGGTACTTACAATGAGGGCCACAGGAGATAACCTGGGGGAGTCTCTGAGTACACCTTGAGACTCTGGCAAAAAAAAATGGGGGTGATATGCAATTACAAGAACTCAGGAAGTGAGTTCTCTTAGCCTCTGTCACCTCAATTCTCCAAGTTCCTATCTACGCGTGGTGCCCCTGTTAAGCCGAGCAACTCAATGGAAGGTTGAATACCCAACCCCAGCGGGGAAACTGAGTCGGTGAGCAGACAGGATTTGAAGGTCAGTGGAAGGCAACGGGAAACCACCACTGAAATTATCCCAAGAAAACCCCATGGCCTTTCTCAAATTAAAATTTCCAGAGTTTCAAGTTCCCCATTCGGATCTCCGGGGGTAACTAGGTTGAGAGAAGCCTCAAGAAGAGAGCAATGCTGCAAGGAACAGTACTCTATAGGAACATGGAATGTGAGATCCATGTATCAAGAAAAATTGGATGTAGTCAAAAGAGAAATGGAGAGAATTGGCATTGACATATTGGGAATAAGTGAAATGAGAAGGTCCAGAATGGGAGAGTTTAATTCGGATGACTACACGGTATACTTTTCTGGACAAGACAACAACAACGGTAATGGAGTAGCCTTCATGGTCAGTAACAGAGTAGGTAAAACTGTAATGGGTTGCAACTATAAAAATGGTAGAATGATGTCCATCAGATTTCAAGGTCAACCTCTCAATGTCACAGTCATTCAAGTTTATGCACCAACCACTGATGCTGAAGAGGGTGTTGTTGACCAGTTCTATAAAGATTTACAAGAACTACTACAGTCAACACCAAAAAAGGATGTCATTTTCATAGTTGGAGACTGGAATGCCAAAGTGGGAAACCAAATTGTACCGGGCAAGTTGGCCGTGCAGTCAGAGGCGCGCGGCTGTGAGCTTGCATCCGGGATATAGTGGGTTCGAATCCCACTGTTGGCAGCCCTGAAGATTTTCTCCATGGTATCCCATTTTCACACCAGGCAAATGCTGGGGCTGTACCTTAATTAAGGCCACAGCCTCTTCCTTCCAACTCCTAGGCCTTTCCTATCCCATCATCGCCATGAGACCTATCTGTGTCAGTGCGATATAAAGCCACTAGCAGAAAAACAAAAAACAAATTGTAGATGGTGTAACAAGGAAATTTGGTCTTGGTACAACAAATTTAGCAGGGCAGAGACTCCTAGAATTCTGCCAAGACAATCCACTGGTTATTACCAACACACTATTCCAGCTACCCAAACGAAGTCTATACACTTGGACTTCACCACACGGCAAATACCAGAATCAAATTGATTACATAATTTGTTATAGTAGGTGGAAGAGTGCAAATCAATCAACTACAACAAGACCCGGTGCTGATTGCGGATCAGACCATGAACTCTTAATTGCAAAATTCCGGTCGAAGTTGAGGAAAATGGCTAAAGCCACCTCATCGTACAGATATGACATTGGAAGAATTCCTTGTGATTATACAGTAGAAATCAGGAACAGATTTAATGCATTACAGGTAGAAGACAAAAACCCTGAAGAGCAGTGGACAGAAGTATCCTCTGCTGTCAAGGACGCAGCAGAAAAACATTTTCCCAAATAAAGGAATAACAAGAAGGCCAAATGGTTATTGGGTGAGGCACTGCAAATTGCAGAAGAACGAAGGAAAGCAAAAACGGGGATAGATCAGCAATGTTTGAATTCAATGCAGAGTTTCAGAAATTAGCTAGAAGAGATAAGAATATTTTTCTAAATGATCAATGCAAAGAAGTTGAAGAAACTAACAGAATGGGGAAGATGAGGGATCTCTACAAGAAAATTAGGGACATCAAAGGAAAATTCTAGGCAAAAATTGGAATGGTAAAAGATAAAAGTGGTAAAGATCTAACAGAAGCAGAGGACACTAAAGAAAGATGGATGGAATATGTAGAAGATCTGTATAAGGTAGAACCGTGTATTATTGATAATGAAGTTCATGTGCCCTTAGAACCAGAACCAGATATTTTAGAAAGTGAAGTCAAATGGGCCCTAGAGAATACTGCTAAAAACAAAGCAAGTGGACATGATGGAATTCCAGTAGAAATATTCCAAGTAATTGGAGATAGTGCAGTGAAAGTTTTGCATTCCATATGTCAGCAAATATGGAAAACCCAACAGTGGCCAAAAGACTGGAAAAGTTCAGTATTCATCCCAATTCCAAAGAAAGGAAATTTTAAAGAATGCTCAAATCACATAACAATTGCACTTATCTCACATGCTAGCAAATTCAGGCTTAAAATCTTGCAAAATAGACTTCGCCAGTATGTAGACCGAGAGCTACCTGAAGAACAAGCTGGATTTTGTAAAGGAAGAGGGAACAGAGATCAAATCGCCAACATCTGATGGATAATGGAGAAGGCAAGAAAATTCCAGAAAGATGTGTATCTCTGCTTTATTGATTATGCTAAAGCCATTGACTGTGTTGATCATAATGAATTATGGAAAGTACTAAAACACATGGGAGTACCAGTTCATATCATTAACCTCATACGGAACTTATACTCTGACCAAGAAGCTATGGTGAGGACCATATATGGAACAAGAAAGTTAGGGACATCAAAGGAAAATTCCAGGCAAAAATTGGAATGGGTCAAGATTCAGAAAGGAGTACGGCAAGGCTGTATATTGTCACCTTGCCTTTCAATCTGCATATGGAACACATTATGAGAAGTGTGGGGTTAGATGGAGAAGAAAGAGGAATCAAAAAAACTGGGTTAAATATAAACAACCTGAGATGTGCAGATGATACTATCCTGATGGCAGAAAAGGAAGAAGACTTAAAAAGTTCAAAGGCTGGACTAATGTTGAATGTCAAGACAACAAAAATTATGGCAACTACACCTGTCAATTCATGGCATGTAGGGGGAGAAAAAATGGAGGTAGTCTCCGTTTTCAACTATCTTGGCTCACAGGTTTCTGCTGATGGTGACTGTAGCCATGAAATCAAAAGACGATTGCTACTTGGTAGAAAGGCAATGGCCAATCTTGACAATATCTTAAGGAGTAGAGACATAACATTAACAACAAAGATCCATATAGTAAGGGCTATGGTTTTTCCAGTTGTGATGTACGGATGTCAGACCTGGACCATAAGAAAAGCTGAACGCCGTAGAATAGACTCCTTTGAATTGTGGTGTTGGAGGAAAATCCTTAGAGTCCCATGGACTGCGAAGAGAACAAATAGGTCAGTTTTACAGCAAATAAAACCAGAGTGTTCCTTGGATGGGCTAATCCTGAAATAAAAACTAAGCTACTTTGGACATATCATGAGAAGATACAATTCATTAGAAAAGACCTTAATGCTGGGGAAGATCTTAGGCACAAGGAGAAGAGGGCGGCAAAGAATAAGATGGATTGATGGCATCACAAAAGTACTAACTTCCAGCTTGGAAAATCTTCGGAAGACAGTGCAGGACAGAAGAAATTGGCATATTTTAGTTCATGGGGTCATGGAGAGTCAGAATCAATTAAACGAAAAGAGAGAGAGAGAGACTTACAATGATCCTCAAAAGAAACTCCCACCCCATCAACGCAGTAATTAAAACTGAGAGGACTTTTTCCATTTGTGAAACTCACAACCTGACTTTTAACCCTGTTATCATCATACTGTTGCCTACTGTCCATCTAACAACATTATCTAGGTCATTTTGCAGTTGCTCACAATCTTGTAACTTATTTATTACCCTGTAAAAAATAACATCATCTGCAAAAAGACTTATCTCTGATTCCACTTCTTTACACTTATCATTGATATACATAAGAAAACATAAAGGTCCAATAATACTGCCTTCAGGAATTCCCCTCTTAATTATTACAGGGATAGAAAAAGCTTTGCCTACTCTAATTATCTGAGTCCTATTTTCTAAAAAAAATAGCCACCCATTCAGTCACTCTTTTGTCAAGTCCAATTGCACTCATTTTTGAGAGTAATCTCCCATGACCTACCCTATCAAATGCCTTAGATAGGTCAATCGCGATACAGTCCATTTGATCTCCTGAATCCAGGATATCTGCTATATCTTGCTGGAATCCTACAAGTTGAGCTTCAGTGAAATAACATTTCCTAAACCCAAACTGCCTTCTATCAAACCAGTTATTAATTTTGCAAACATGTCTAATATAATCAGAAAGAATGCTTTCCCAAAGCTTACATGCAATGCATATCAAACTGACTGACCTGTAATTTTCAACTTTATGTTTATCACCCTATCCTTTACACACAGGGGCTACTATAGAAAGTCTCCATTCATTTGGTATAGCTCCTACTTGAAAACAATAATCAGATAAGTACTTCAGATATGGTACTATATCCCAACCCATTATCTTTAGTATATCCCCCAAAACCTTATCAATTCCAGCTGCTTTTCAAGTTTTCAACTTTTGTATCTTACTGTAAATGTCATTGTTGTCATAGGTCAATTTTAATACTTCTTTAGTATTAGTCACCTCTTCTATTTGGACATTATCCTTGTAACCAGCAATCTTTACATACTGCAAGATCCTTGCGTATACACTCCCTATGTTCATTAATTATTCCTGGAATGTCCTTCTTGGAACCTGTTCCTGCCTTGAAGTACCTATACATACTCTTCCATTTTTCACTAAAATTTGTATGACAACCAATTATGCTTGCCATCATGTTATCCTTAGTTGACTTCTTTCCTAGATTCAGTTCCCTAGTAAGTTCCTTCAATTGTACCTTACTTCCACAGCCATTTGTAAATCTATTTCTTTCCAACCTGCACTTTCTTCTTAGTCTCTTTACTTCGCTGTTATAATATAGTGCATCTTTACCATTCCCTACCACCTTTAAAGGTACAATCCTATTTTCACATTCCTCAACAATTGCTTTTTTTTTTTTTTTTTGCTAGTTGCTTTACGTCGCACCGACACAGATAGTTCTTATGGTGACGGTGGGATAGGAAAGGCCTAGGAGTTGGAAGGAAGTGGCCATGGCCTTAATTAAGGTACAGCCCCAGCATTTGCCTGGTGTGAAAATGGGAAACCACGGAAAACCATCTTCAGGGCTGCCAACAGTGAGATTCGAACCCACTATCTCCCGGATGCAAGCTAACAGCCGCGTGATCCTGACCGCACCGCCAACTCACCCGGTAACAATTGCTTTAAATCCATCCCAGAGTCTGTTTATATTTTTATTCACCATTTTCCTCCAATCATAGTTACGTTTTAAAAACTCCCTCATGCCTGTTTTATCAGCCATATGGTACTGCCTAACAGTCCTACATTTAATACCTTCCTTTTTTTCTATCACATTTATTTTTAACTACCATATAAACAGCTTCATGATCACTAATACCATCTATTACTTTGGTTTTTCTATAGAGCTCATCTGGTTTTACCAGCACCACATCCAGAATATTCTTCCCTCTAGTTGGTTCCATCACTTTCTGAATCAGATGCCCGTCCCATATTAACTTATTTGCCATGTCAAGCTTCCTGTCATACGCATTACCTTCCCAATTGACATTTGGTAAATTAAGATCACATTGCAAGAAATCAGCTTCATTTCCCGTATGAAATCCTGTTTACAAAGACTTAATAACAATAAAAAATCTTCCACATTTCTGATACTTATATTTGCATTTTAGCAAATCAATTAATCATACTAAGTACATGTTTCGTTCCTTTTTAGAACATATTCAGCTGTTTTACATTGCTTAGGTGATTCACTAAGTGTTTATCTTTGTTAAGTACATCATAACAGGTACCTTGTTTTTCTTAAATACTACATGAATTTAAAATAAATTAAAAACAATGTGGATGGTTGAATGGGTTAGTGAAATGAGAGGGAAATGGATCTACTTATGGTTAGCCTATTTAAAAAAAACTATTTCTATTCATTTGAACAGATGTTTTAAAAAATGTTTCCAGCACTTTTATCACTAAAATATTCCGCTTGTCTTCTAATAAAAAGTTTTTGAAAAAATATATAACTTTTCTTTGTCACTGTTCTGAATATTGTTAGGTATTCACTTCATTTACTCCCTCCAAGGTGGCTGCTATTTGTTTTAAATTTACAAAATGTCTCTTGAATTCGGTTAGTTCAGGAACCTTGAAGATGACTGCTGTTTTGCTATTAATAAAGGAATCTTCCCATAACCTTGTTGTTGTCAAAATCCACTCCTACTGTGACCTTGGAGGAGCTACGGCTGAAGCAGCCACGGCCACTTCCTGTCCCATCGTCACCATAAGACCTATCTGTGTCAGTGCGACGTAAAGCAAAAAAAAAAAAAAAAAAAAAAAAAAAAAAAAAAAAAAAAAAAAAAAAAAAAAGCCTAGCCTCTAATGCAGTTTACAAACCATGTAAAAACAAGGTGTGTACATGGAGAGGAGTGAAAGGGAGAGAAAATGTTGTTGAGTGAATGAAAATATGTGAATAATATAATTATTGTATATATTAGCTTAGTAGGTCTGTGAAGTAACTAATGTACCGTACATGGGGCTTGCCCTTTTTCGCTAGACCATCCATATAATCTGTATGATTTGTGGTAAATAAGTAATTATAAGATGTTCAAAAGTCGAACAAATCCCACCATTGCTATTAACACCTAAAGAATGTTGTAAAACTTTCAAACATTTGATTTCATCATTTATTTTTAAAGAATGAACTCTGTAAATAAGCAGTGAAAACGTTGTAAATACTGTGTGTGTTATACAGTAATACAATGACAACAGCTTTTCAGCTGGCACACCATTCTTAAATGTGCCGTTGATGGTCCAAAGCGCTGATGAGAGAAAGTAACAGGAAATGGTATTTTTCTTACAAAAATTAGAGAAAAAAATCTGTTTTTGACCTTTACCGTATTGAATTATGCACGCGCTACGAGAGTTCACTGTGGAGTGAATGCTACTGTGCTCCGCGTGCTCAGCTGAACAAACTTGTTAGCGTCAGCATAATCTGTCCACTCTTGCTAAAGTTCACGCAGAAATGAGACATTTTGAAGAAACAATGACTTCTTCTCTACTTCTAAGGAAAGTAAGTTTCCAAATAATTCTGCAAAGTGCACTGATGCATTAATCACTAACAAAATAAAGAGATCCTTCTCTTATGCTGGAACAAACGGCAAAATACAAGATATACTAATGTAATTCTATCATTGATTAAAATCAAATCAAATCAAAATCTCTTTATTTGCAAATGAGGTGTCTACCTCAGTGGCAAATGGTACACTAAAATACATTATTGTCAAGCACTAAATATTAAATTAACATGAAGAAAATTTTGCTATAATACAATATTATACAATTTACGCTAACAATTTTTTCTATTAAACACACAGTTCATCCTTAATAAATTTATATTGTTTACAAAATTCTACTTATTATATCTCCTGTACTACTTACAAATATAGTCAACTGATATACAGTATGTGGAATTACTTCAAATGATACTATACAACTGGTATAAGATTACAATTTACATTGCATTTATTTACTTTTTTTTTTTTTTTTTACCCATTCTGGAACCTAAGTAACATAACGAAATGCTGCGTCTTAACCAGAGCCCCTTTTGCCACCAATTTTCAGAGTTCCTGAAGGGCCTTCACAGCTACTGTAGCAGTCCCAGGGCCCTCAAAGTCCCCATTGTACTTCACCCCTTCCCCTACGTTGGCTGTCCAAACTCCTTAGACCAGGGGATGGAATTAATTTATTCACACACATTTTTTATTTACATTAACTGCACTGGTCGAATGCCCTCTAACACTTCATTTATTTTCTCTGTTCCTGTTCATTCTCTTCTCGAATATCTGTACAGATTATGGAAAAGGATCAAACACTACCCCCGGTAAACTGTTCCACTCCTTCACACCCTTCCCAATGAATGAAAATTTACCCCATTCGCTTCTGCTAAAATTCCTTCTAATTTTATATTTGTGGTCAGTCCTGCTGATATAATTATTTTCCAACTGAAGCCTCTCACGGATATCTCCCCATGCTTCTTCTCCTGTATAGGCTCTATATAATCCTATAAGTCTAGTTTTCTCCCTTCTCTTACTTAAAGTTTCCCACCGAAGTTCCTTTAACATTTCTGATACACTACTCTTTCTCCTGAAATCCCCTGTTACAAATCTTGCTGCTTTCCTCTGCACACTATCTATTTATTTTATTAGGTACTCTTGGTGAGGATCCCAAACACTGTTTGCATATTCCAATAATGGACGAACCATACTTAAGTAACTTTTCTCTTTTAATTCTTTGTTGCATCCTTTAAGTAGCCTCATTATGACATGTAACGATCTGTATGCTTTCCCAACAATGTCATCCACATGACCCTTCCAGTGCAAATTACTTTCAAATCTCACACCTAAGTATTTGCACTTGCCATCTTTTGGGATAACTACCCCATTCAAAGTATATTCAAATTCAGTTTTAAAGCTCCTGTTTGTAAATGTTGTAACAGTTGATTTGCCTCCATTAACCTTCATATTATTCTCTTCAACCCATTGTTGGATACTCTCAAGGTCCCTTTGTAATTCTGAACAATCGTCAATGTTATTTATTTCCCTATAAACAATTATGTCATCTGCATACAATCTTATTTTTGATGTTATATTGTTCCCTAAATCATTTACGTATATTAAGAAAATAACGGACCGATTATACTACCCTGTGCAATTCCCTTCCAAACTTTCTCTTCCTGCGATACATTATTTCCTACTTTGACTTTCTGAACCCTTGAATTTAGAAATGTTTTTATCCAACGTGTAACCCTTACGTCCAATCCTATTCCCTCCAATTTCTTTAATAATATTCCATGTTCCACTCTATCAAAGGCTTTGGAAAGATCTATGGCTATGCAATCTAATTGGCCTCCCGTAACCAATTGATCTGATATGTCTTGCTGAAATCTCACCAGTTGTGCCTCACAGGAAAATTTATTTCTAAATCCATGCTGGCTCCTCATGAACAAATTTTTATCATCACATATCCCTCTGATGTACTTTGCTATTAAACTCTTCAGTATTTTACATACTATACTGGTCAGGCTGATTGGTCTGTAGTTCTCTGGTTTCCTTTTATCACCCTTTCCTTTAGAAAAATATTATTATTATAGACTCCTTCCATTATTTTGGTATTACACTATTATTTATGACATAGTCAAAGATAAATTTTAAATAAGGCACTATGTACCACCCATTCTCTTTAACACCTCCCCAGTAATTTGATCACTTCCTGCTGCTTTTCCTTGCTGAAGCAGTTGGATTTCTCTGAAAATATCTTCATTTGTGAATGAGAAGCTTCTTGTTTCCCTCTGTGTCTCTCCTTCTCTATCTTCTGTTTCGGTTTCCAACTCCTGACAATCTTCTACTGAATCACTTAATTCCCTACTAAATAGGTTTGCTTTTTCAGTATCTGTTAAATAGTGTTCACCCCCTTCTCACATCATTGTAGGGATTTGGATTCCTTTTCCTTTCTGATTCCTGATATATGAATACAGCTTTTTCCATTTCCCTTTGTGGTCATTACCCTCTTGAAGTATGCCATTCATATAATTCTCTTTTGCTTCCTTTTTCACTCTATTCAATTCCCTCATTAGCTGTTTTCTAGTTTCTCTACTCTCCCTACCCTCTTTGATTTTCCTGTTTACTATTCTACATTTTATTTTTTATTTTCTTATTTCCCTTGTATAATAAACAGGGTCTGAGGATATTTTACCCTTCTTAACAGATACAAATCTCTTCTCTCCTTCCCAAATGATTCCTTTAAATTTAGCCCAAAGTGTATCCACATTACTCCCTCCATATCCAACAACTGAAATGTGATTTAAGGAAAGTCCCAAATTCAACAACTTTAGTTTTTCTGTACAATTTCTTGTCTTGTGTGACCCTCTTATTAAGCCTTTTTGGTACCAGTCCTACATCCATTATTACAGCCTTATGGTCACCTGTTCCTTCAATTACCTCAGTTTTATCAACAATTTCCCGTGGTTTAACCAAGAATACATCTAGTAAGTTATTGAGATGAGTCGGTTCTTATACTACCTGTGTAAATCCTCCCTCCCAAATTTATTTGCCAGTTTCTGTTCATGGGCTTCACTTGCAGCTCCATTCCATTCAACTTCAGGCAAGTTTAGATCTCCCCCAATTATTACCATATCATTATTATTGTTTTTATGAGTATAATCTATTATTTTCTCAAATATTTCCATGTCTCTTTCCTCTCTTCCAGGCCTGTATGTTCCTATAATTCCCACCTCCTTCATATTATGACAAACTAATTTTATCCCTAATATTTCATCCCTCTCATCGGTAAACCATTCATGTGAACTATAAGTTTCCTTCACCAGAATAAACACCCCCCCCCTCCCTTTTTATCTCCTCTGTCTCTACAATAGACTGTGAACCCTTCTGGAAATACTTCTCTATTACCCACCCCTTCTCTCAACCAAGATTCCACTCCTATCACCACATCAGTCTCATAAGGTTCCGTCAATGTACCGAATTTAGTTGTTTATTTACTACACTCTGACAGTTAACCAAGAGCATTCTCAGATCCCCTTCCTCCCTAAAACTTGACTGTTGCAATTGGGTAACTTGAAATTCCTTACTTTTCTGAGTTTCATTTTCTAGTTGACTGAGCCAGCTTGAAGTACCGCTGGCTCTTTCAACTAGTTTTCCTGGTCAGTATTATAACTCAAGGGAGTTGCCTTTTTTACAGTACATATCTTAAGATTAATAAAATCTAGAATAATATTTGCTGTCTTTTGTTTACCTGAATTGTTTAGATGAAGGCCATGCTTTGTGTAACAGTGTCTCTCGAAACTGCTGCTATCAATTACCTGTGTATTATGAAAATGTTTACAAATTTTAACCATATCTGTATTAACTTTGTCCACTTCAATGTTCACACACGAGTCTCTAGTCAAATCATGTCTGTGGGGCACGTTCACTACAAAGATGTTAGTGTGAGTCAGCTTACCTAGTGTACATTTAAGTTGAGAAATGACATTCTTAGCGTCGTTGTGAGCTACGTCGTTCGTCCCGCCGATGATCACTACTGCATCACGACTTCCGAGATTTCTTGCTGCCTGTTCGGTGTTTTCCAATACCTTGTTGATTGGGGCTCCAGGATAGATGACGGTTGATGCTGCAATATCTTAATTGTTCATTTTCTCCGCAATTCCCCTTGCCTGGCTATCGCCAAATATAAGAATGTTCGACACTTGATATATCAAGCACTAGTTCAATAAAGAATTTAAACAACTGACAAAACAATAAACATCCACATACTGTATAGCAGGGAATGCCCAATTGATGTTCAACCCAGCAACGTCACTAGGGTTTCACTGGCCAAGTGCATTGTTCTCGCTGGCCGCTATGCTGCTTTCTTCTCACACAACCACCCGATTAAATATAAATCAATATAAAATCAACAACTGCATGCAGGCACAAAGCAGTTTTAATTTTAGCTTGACGTTCTCATGGGTTTCATAACAAGCTGAATTTTTTACGGCTATGATCACCCAGTATAGAGAAAAAGTTGTTTCACACAATTTACAAGAACCTCTTTCACAAATATGAGATAAAAATGAAACTTGGTATACAGATCAACAATAAGTCCCTTGACATTGTATTTAAATTTGGTAACAATCAGATGATACTTTTTAACCCATTAAGGCCCAACGTTGCGTTAACGCAACATTTTATTTTTGTCTTTGTCCCGACATAAGGTTGCAGTGAATTTTAATTTTAAGCATCGTCATATTGAAGGAACATCCTAGAAATATTGTTGATCCAGTTGTCTACATTAAATACATGTAATGGCATTTTTTTGGAATTTTCTAAGATTGAAGAAAATCACAACATGTAACCAGGTTGAGTTCTGATTATTTTTTTTCAGAAATATAATAGATATTTTGTGTCTATTTTTATATATTCATATTTTATAGACATACTTGTAAGACAGTAGGTCTTTTTCACATGATGAATCTATCACGTGAAGCCTCTTTTTGAAATTTACAATAATGTTGCGTTTACGTAACTTTGGGATTAACAAGGATGTATTCGTGATACATAGACTGCTCACTTGACTGCACTTGTAACTCTGTTCCTACCTTCATTGTTGAAGTGTATGTTTGTAGTGCAGTGAGGAAGCATGAAACTGTAATTGTGTGCTGATAAAGGAACAAAATCGCAAGAAAGGTACCGTATGCTAAACTGTATTAAAAATGAATTATTTTATAAATAGGACTTTTTTGTTTGCTGTGGAATTATGAATAACATCTTTTGTATTTATATTAGGATTTCATTGTTTTCCGACATGTGTCACATCAACCAAAAAACACTGACTGTGACAGAACTCATAGCTATCTTAGAAGAAGTAGAAGAAGAAGAGATGACTCATTGAATGCAGATTACATTGACGCTGTCTGTATTTCCCCTGATGTCGATGAAGTAACGGATGAAGAATACTTTGTCTTGTAGAAGAGGAACAAGTACGTGACTTGGCTGGTACCTTTGAAATACATGTAAGTACTGAACAAGAACCGGAGTATGAACCTGGAGGGTCAGCTGTAAAGAAACATAAAAAGCAAGGAGCAGCTCCCAAACTGGAGAAGAAAAGTTGCTCCTGTTTATACTTCTTCACCAACATCAGAAGAATAGGCTAAAACTGAAGAAGAAAAAAATCAATGTAGGTGGTAAGTCACCTTACGAAGTATTTTCACTGTACTTCGATTCACAAGTTCTGCGAATGATTAAGCAGCTACAATAGCGTTGTTACTGACTGCGTCAAAATCTTTGTACCATACTGCTTCATACTGGAGCAACTTCAACATTTGAGGAGAATCAGATATACAATCATCTACACGACAATGGTATTGCCAATTACAGTATTTGAGTTGGGGTAAAAAGTGCTGGTGGCCTCTGTTTATTTATTTATTTATTTATTTGGTTGACAGTGTCATCGTAAATTCTTGGAAAATACATAGACTAGTAAACGATGAAAAAATCTCTCAGCTGCAATTTAGATCATATATAGCTCTGGCCCTGATGAAATCTGAAGGTTATGACACTATAGATGATGATGTATGTGGTGACAATGGGGAAGGCAATAAAGAAACTGGCATAGAAGGGAGAAACAATTCTAATTATGGATGACCGTCAAAGGCAGCTTTGCCCACGGAAGTGTGTTGTGATCAAATAAAACATTACATAATCCAATAGAAAAGCAAAGTTAGAAGAAGATGCCGACTGTGCAAGAGCACAACAATTTACAAGTGTGAAAAATGCAATATTCATCTTCATTCAAACCGTTTCCAACAATTTCACTGTCACTAAATTAAGATGTGTACTAGGCCCAAAGCTGCGTAAACGCAACATTATGCTGAACCGAAACTATTTGTAAATAATTTTTGTTCCCACATCTTCTGGCCTTTCTGATCTGATTTCAAGAGAAATATACAATAATATTACAAAAAACTATGATTTTTCAGTGCTTGGTCCTTAATGGGTTAATGTTATGAAATTTCTAAGTGAGCACTCCGTTGCAAATGGAAAAAATACAGGCACTTTTTTTGTTCAACCTGCATTAAAATTTTAAATGGGTACAATAACAATCTCTACTCCACATAATTAAATGTAGAATAAAATAAGCTAAATTTTGGGGTAGCTTGTTTCCATGTAGAACAAAGGATAAACATACTTTTCTCCACAACAGTAGGCTTATGCATTGATGTACTCATTGACAGGTTAATTTGTGTTGAGAAAGGAGCAACTGATGAGTAAGGTGAAGGACATAAAAATGAGAGACAAATATAGCCTTGAGGTAAACAAGACTGATTACAATAGAAGATACCGTACTTATGGGAGAGTACTGCCATCCAAAGGTGTTATGCAAGTGTATGCTGCTGAAGAAAATGATAGTTCATGCAATTGCAATTTAGTATGTGATGAATGCAACACATGCATTTACCAGAGTAGTATGTACACATGTAGGACTCCAGTGTGAAATGGAATATGAGTAAACTCATCCATACCATCTGCCAGCTAAAAAAAAACAACAGGCAAATATGTATGTGACAATGATAGCTTTTATCTTCTGTTTGTAGATGCTGAAAGTAAACCTAGGCCTATTGTAGATGAAGCAGAAATACCGGCCCAAGTAAGCAAGAGAAAATTATCCAAGGAATATCTGTAAAAGGAGAAGAGAATCAAAACAGAAGCTCATGGATTTAGTGGGTGAAATTACATCATCAAAAGAAATGGATGATTCAAAATGATACACAGCATCCTTGCAAGCAAAAATTAATACAGTATGTACTCACAAAGAGCATGCACCCTTCCTGTAAGGAGTACTGTGCCACACAGAAGACTATTTTCAACGAAAAGAGAAGAGACCACCTCTACAACAAACACTGACTAAGCACTGTGTGACAGAAGTTGGAAATGTAAACATTTCACTCTGTCGAAGTTAGTATTAGGATTGAATGGGTAATTATGGGCCAGAGGAAGATAAAGGCTCAATCTTCAAATTTCCTAGCAAAGGCGACTGTTTAAAAACTACAAGTGGCTACGATACCTACAAAAGACTGGACCTCAGGAAGAATAGCTGTAGTATGTGAAAGGCATTTTGAGTCCATGCTACTATCAAAGGTGGAAAACTATAAAAGACAAAGATAGCTTACAGAAGACTTTTCCTGTAAAGGGAGCTGTGTTGCTTCCTGGTGCAGTTTCAATGTTGTTTCCTAACCTTCTTCATTACTTGAGAAAACCTTGTCCACCTACCAGACATGATCCTGAAACTCATCGACACGCTTCATTTCAGCATCAAGAAAAGGAAAAACAACAGCGACAGCAAGAAAGACATACCGGTAATTGCGATCTTTGAAATATTTTAATAAAGTTTGAAAGGAGATTCAATTCAGTGAGCCAGAAATATGATTCTTTGGCAAACATGGTTGTGTTTTATCAGCTGGTCTTAGCTAGGTGTGTGTGTTTCCTTGCAAACTGAAGGATTTTATTAACACTGCCAGAGTTGAATGGAAGAAACAGATCAAAAAGAGTCTACGAATAGGAAACTAGTTGTTGTAATTGACCAATTTAATCTTTTCTTTCTGTTAGAACATGGTAGACAATACTGAGTTCACGTGATGCTATGTGCATTTTTTAATACTTAAGTAGTTAGCGAGCATAGATTAAGAGCAAGTTACTGCCTAGAATATTTCAGCGATAATCCTCATTACTGAATTACTACTTCACTTTTCTAAAGTCTGCCATTAACAGTAGTAAGTGAACCCTGGAGAGAAAAAATAGCACAAATTAAACAAAAACTATATTTAATGTTACAAAACTAACAAACAATTTTGAACCAAGTTGTAAATAATGTTCAAAGGTATTTTAACAATACCAAAACTGGATGTTAAACAATTGACGTTCATTCTGCGTCATCACTAGGTTCTTGACTTTCCGTACCGCACCGAACGCATGTCACTGTCATGTGTTCTTTGCATAATGTCATTGGCATACACGGCATCTGGTCATGGTTTGTGTGGGCTTTTTTTTTTCAGTTGCAGTAGGCGCATCTTCCAGGTCCTTCTAGGTCTCGTGGAGCTGCAGAGGGCTACTCTTCTTCAAACAATCCTAACATTCGGCAAATGTTCATTTTTTTTGTTCATTTTTAGCCCCGTAGGGAGATTTTGAATAGCATTGCGTTCTTGCAAATATCTCACCCATAGCTGCTGACTTCGTTCTTTCAATTAATTACGTCTTTCAATGTCAAAGGTACCTTTTGCATGTTTGTAAATAATACGCAATTGGCACCTAACCATTCCTGGATTTTCACTTCTCTCCTCTTCCCAAATCCTTCACAACACTTTCTAAAAGCCTTTTGATTTCTCTTTACCATGATCCATGATGAGTTGGACTTCAGTACATAAGAAGGCACTATTTTGCACTAAAGTAAAGCAAAACTGGTGTATTCTTACTATATTAACCGAAAAAATTAAATAAAACTTAATTCATAAACATGCATACGACATGGGGCGCACCAGGAGATTTAGACCGGGTCCGCCAAAATATGCACACAGGCTGAATCTGAGGAGTGTGAGGAGTGAATTGTTTACACACGCTCATAGTGGATGAGTCTAATGAAAGGTGGTGAGGAGATGGAAGCTAGTGGCCCGCTACGGTAAGAACTATAAACATTTATCTCTGAACCCGGTCGAAAAGACCGTGACGCGCCCTCTCCAGGGTTAAATACAACGGAAAAATGTATAGCTATGTTAATAGATGAAATTTAGGTATGTAAGACAGAGTATGGAGCACAAAAGTGGTGTATTTCATGAGTTTCCTTAAAATGATACATCCTCAGAAGCAAAAACTGTTGTGGCATTGCAATTCCTCATTACGTGATTTATTTAAGGAAATTGCATCCTTCATTTCCATAAATAATGTCACAGATAACACAACTGTGAGATCAATTTAAAATTGAACATTTCATATGGTTTGACAATTTTGCAATAGATACCAGAGGTATCTGGTATCAGTCTAAACTGACTGTTTAGAGCAAAAAGATTGTCTAGGTTGCAGTGGTACACTACTGTACCACTCTCTTCTACCAAAGTTTTTCTCATAAATTCAACTATAATATGCATCCAATTTTCTGTTATGAATATCTAAGTACTAGTATTTTAAAATAAGTATCCCCAGTTAAAAAGTATGAGTAATATTTATTGAAAAATATCATACAAGAATTTTAAAATATTTAGGAACTGCATCAAAGTCATAATAGAGGAAATTCAGAGGACAGGAAATCTTGAGTTATTGACCAGTAGTCTCATACTTAGCATACCTAGTGCCGGGAGTGTCTGAGGACATATTCAGCTTGTCTGGTGCAGATCTTTCTATTTGACACTAATGGGTCACCTGCGCATCTGTAATGATGATGATGCTTAATGTTTAAAGGGGCCTAATATCTAGGTCATCATCCCCTAATGGTACGAAATCGGACGAAATGTAATGACAATTTGAAAGTCCAAAATCATCCACTGACCAGAATTCAAAACGTGATGATGAAGAATGAATGGATAAATATAAATTTAAAACAATCGGTGGATCCGACCCCTAATGCCTCACTTTCCCATAAACTATCTTAAAACGATAGTATTACTGACCAAGGGACTGTTTCTGAAACACAATCCTGAATCGATGATGCTTGTTGATTAAAGGGGTCCAAAATCCAGGTCTACGGCCCCTCAGAATGGTACTTATCGCTAGGAAAGTAGAACCATGGTATTTCTCAAGTTGCGGTACTAATCAAAAGTAGTGTAGACTTGCTGTGTTTCACACATTATGGTACTTCTCACAAATATTGTATGTCGCACAGGTAACGCAGACCTGTGGTGTTGCCACTCATAGGCAACGCAAACCCATGGTGTTCCTCACATAGGTTTACTAATTACGGGCACCGATATTCCCGTGGTGTTCCTCACATAGTGCATACTAATCACAGACAATGCAGGCCCATGGTGTTGTTCATATAGTGGTACTAATCACAGGCAATGCCCAGACCCGTGGTGTTTCTCACATAATGGTAATGATCACAAGCAATATAATCCTGTGGTGTTCCACATACAGTGGTACTAATCACAGGTACTGTAAACCAACAGTGGACCGCTCTTTGCAGCTACTAATCACAAACCTATTGTGTACCTAACATAGTGGTACTACTCGCAAGTAAAAGCGACCGATGGTGTTCCCCACCTGAAATACAGGTATCATCTGATGGCCAGGCAGGCATCAATTTTTGGTAATGAGACACAGTCTCTCATAGTGCATTGGCACTGCCGGTGGCTCAAAGTAGCCTGTGCAGTGGCCTCCACCGTATGCACTAGCCATGTGTCTTGGTGGGTGTGCTATTTACCAACTGATGAGCCCATCTTAGCACACTGGGGCGAAACGCTGGCAACCAGGAATGAGTTAGCTGGAAAATTTATAATGTCCAATAATGGATCATTTATATTGGTATTATTAATCTGTAATATGTTACGTGTCTGAGATAATTTGCAGACATAGTTGTTTTAAAAATTCACCCCGTTTGTTACTCCTGTTCACCCCCTATTCATTGGATTATTGAAAAACACAAAAATATGTGTTTCTTTAGTTTTAAAGGAGATTCCAAATACCAATTTTTACATCTGTAAACTTCTAAATTTTTGAGATATAGATATCCTCGTTTTAAAAATTCACCCCCCTTTTCACCCCCTTGGCGACGGAATATCCAAAAATCCTCCCTTAGTGTGCACCTACGTCCTAAGATAAATGCATCACCAAAATTTCATTTCTTTATGTCCAGTAGTTTTGGCTCAGCGATGATGATTCTGTCAGTCAGTCAGGACATTTTATTTTACATATATAGATTGAGCAAATTTTCCTTATAATACATATAGCCTTTAAGATGTATAATACCGAGTGAGTTGGCGGTGTGGTTAGGAGCGTGCAGCTATGACCTTGCATTCGAGAGATAGTTGATTCGAATCCCACTGCAGGCAGCCGTGAAGATGATTTTCAGTGGTTTCCCATTTTCACACGAGGCAAAAACCGTAAGGCCACGGCCTCTTCCTTCTTTTATTTCTTGGCCCATCATCGCCACGAGAAATATCAACGTCGGTCGACTCCATGGCTACTTGGTTAGCGTGCTGACTTTTGGTTACAGGAATCTCGGGTTCGATTCCCGGCAGGACCTGGAATTTTTACCATAATTGGTTAATTTCGCTGGCACGGGAACTGGGTGTATGTGTCGTCTTCATCATTACTTCATCCTCATCACGACACGCAGGTCCCTACGGGTGTCAAGCCGAAAGACCTGGCTAGCCGAACTTGTCCTTGGACACTAAAAGCCACACGCCATTTTTTTCTATCTGTGTCAGTGCGACGTCAGAAACTTGTAAAAAATGTTTTAATGCCAATTCCACTGTATAATAAATTATATTTTGGGCAATGTTATTAGTTCCAAATATAGAATTAGTTGAGACAGTCTAATAATGTAGGAAAAGTAAAGCCATTAAAAATTGCGCTAAACTGTAAAATAAGTCATACATTCCATAAGTTGAGATAAACAGAAAATAAACATTTACATTAAGCATATGCACCTTATTATGCATAAAAGAAGCACCCACTATCCTTTTTTAAAATGCTATTTATTCAGGGCGTCGACCTATGATATTTTGCACCTGTGTGTATTTGGAAATGGCGGAAGTGTAAAGTGTTGAATGTGAAGAAAGGAACATTGAGGACGAAGGAACACCCAGTCCTCAGGCCAGGGATATTAATCATTTACAATTAAAAACACCTGACCGGCCGGGAATCGAGCCCGGGGCCGCCGGGTGACAGGTGGACGCGTTGCCTCCTGCACCGCGGGGACGGACACTCACTATCCTTGCATTCGCAATGAGCTGGCATGTTCTAAAAGGATAGAGGACTGTGGAACGTAATTGTTACCAGTATATGCCACCCGGAGATATAAATAGCAAATAATGACATTCATTGTGTTCTAGAGACCGGCCGACAGACAGCACCATTCCCTTCTCACCAGATATTCTCATGACATCAGCTGAAAGACCTAGCTAGCAGCCTATAACGAAGATAATTATATTGGTGTTTTTATTGTTATATTCGTAAGCTTAATACTTAAATGCTTATTTGCACAATGTTCTACTCCATAATCATGATAAATTAAGAGCGAATACGACTAATAATTGTCGTACTGCTATTCCCTTATAATTCGATTCTTTATCGAGGAGTCCACTACACAGCTGACGGCGCGTACGTTAGTTGAAGTGCAGTGTTTAACGTTTCACGCTCTAAAATGTTCATTTCAGATCCTTCGTTCGCTTACTCCTATTCGCAGCATGAAGCAGGAGTATGCCATTCGGAAATCTCCAGCTTGTTACGTATGTGTTCGGAATTTGAAACAGTAGTATGCCGCGGGGCTAACGTTGAGTGTCCAATCCCTTCAAGTAGTTCTCGAGAGACGAATGAGAACTTCACAGTTCGTGGGAGTGAAGTGATTCTAAACAATTAGTTCATTCGCGAAATACCGTACTCATCACTACGTCGACACAGTCGTAAAAGAGGAGGACCATCTCCAATAGTATCAATCAGACGTTAATACAAAATCAACATGGCCGACGCATCGCCTGTGATACATAAACATAACCTTACGATTATCGTATTGCATTGCCAAGTTATCAGTAATTACGTACATATTTAAATATATCATGTTCAAATAACAAAATAAGGACATCCATCTGAAAATATAGAGCATTTTAAATCAAATGTCGACAGTAGAGACTTTGTACAGTAATGACATTCAGCGATATTGAACACTAATTGTATCACTAGAATTCCCTGAAGCTCATGCAATACATGTAAATCGTCAATTATGAGGTTATATGGTGTATCAGATGGAAAATATTTTAGGAGGGAAGGTTAATAATATATTTATTTCCTTTATATGATATTGAAGAGATTAAAAAAGTCCGGACCTCTATTTATTCTTCCATACGCAACACTTTTCATCCCCTTTACGTCATATCACACTATATACCCGATTCATAAAGCAATTCACCATTTTCATTCTTCAATAATGCTTTACTTGGGGTAATAGAAACAATATAGTTAGATAAGCAATATGTGAAAAATTCAAAATATAAGTATTTTCTATGAACTAGTATAGTCTAGGAAATGGGTAAGATAGGACTGCATTCTGAAATAACAGTCCTGGGGAATATCTGATGCATTTCAAAGAGCGGCAGTTTCAAATCAGTCACCAATGATCTGCATTCAGGGCTGTCGTCCAGGTGGCAGATTTCCTATCAGTTGTTTGCCTAATATTTTCTTAAACGATTTCAAAGAAGTTGAAAAATTTATCGAATTGGTGTGGATAGTACAAGGCACACTTGGTAAATTATTCCAGTCCGTAATCCTTCTCCCTATAAATCATTACTTGTATTAAAAATACATTTATTTGAATGAACCTTTCTATTACCATTTTAAAAATGTAATCACTCAAGAAATGTATTATCAATATAACTCTGTCACGAATTTAAATTATCTCAAAACAATGATTCACCTAACTGTTACACTCCATCTGTTATACTTCAAATAATCTTTGTCTCTGAACAGTATTATCGATTTGAAGTTCTATAGTGGCACATGAATTTTCGTATAAAACACATTACCACCCAAATCACTGGTCAGTAAATACTCACTGTAAGTGACAGTGTATCAGTTGATATCTTGTCCTCTGATTTAACAAAGAAAATATAATCTTCATCCACAGATACACTAAATAGCATTAACACCTTTTATAACCTCAAAAGATATAGTACCGTACTAGGATAGGCACCTACTCAGAGCTTTGGCCTTGTCCGGAAAAATAGCTTATCAAGTACACGGAAAACAACCTCTCTAATGAAAAATTAATCCTCGAATTTTTTTAAACCACCCTAATGAATTATTTGTAACTACGAAATCATCCCGATTACACTTGATTTGAATGCGAGTGTATTGCCATAATATGATTACATCCAGGCACACAACACGAACAACACGGTCCTAATATATCACATTAGTTTCAAAACCAAATTTAAATTTCAATAAAATATGTCTACATTAACGTTTCATAATCATACCCAGATCAAACCAACAGAAAAAACTAAATTGATGTTTCGCACATGCTCACGTTTACATTTGAACAAATCGACCGCGGCGCAATTTTAGATAATATCGATAGTTGCGTTAAGGTCTACTGTTGGAGATGGTGATGGTACAGGCGGAAAACTGTCGATAGTAACCTCCATCGATATTATGCAATATTATGAGGTTTCAGGTAATCGGTCTAGCCTTGCTAAATAGCCTTTTTGCCGGCACTGAAGTCGCAGGTATACAGATATATTGTAGCCCAGATTTATATTATTATTTAAGGCACATCTTCGAAATGGAACGATTTCCTCACCATTTAACTACACATTAGAAACGAACCAGAGTGTTAGAACCATATCTAGCACACTTTTCCTTTTATTGGAATCTTCATAATGTTTCTGCAGACTAAAATAATTCTTCATCGGAGAGCTGATTCTGAACTATGCCTAAATCACTTCCAAAAGTCAAATATCTTCCTTTTAGGCATACTAATGTGAGATCCACACTTTAAACTGGTTTATTAAATGTACTACCAATACAGTGAAACAGGAGTACAGTTTCTGTTAGGGCGAAAAGTAAGCCAATAAGGTAAACACATATCGTTACTATCGACAATTGGCAGTTAGCTATCGATGTCAAACGATAGTATTCGCTATCGATAACTATCCGCCTCTACCGTAATGTGTTTAGCAGTACAAGCAACATTGTCATCCTGTCCATAACCACTACTACCAAACGCACTGGTATTTAATATAATAATAATGTCTTCTGCGAAGAGTTCTGACGTGGAAAAATAACACTGAAAATAATTCACAGCACTCAATGTATATTCTTATTTTTATGCAAGGTTAACCTCGAAATCTTGTTACTATCATAGCAACCATGTAAACAAATATTTTCACGCATACTTTTAAGGTTAATGTCCTGAAAACATAACTACCACAATACCTAAACAAAACACAAACCGGACAGAAAGGAATTCAAAACAATAGCACTATGTGAAATTTGGACGATATGAAGAGCTCAGGATGCTGTGATGCCATGTATCATCACTGAAACAAAATAAAAATTTGAAGTATTTGGGAGGTACAATTGCTCAACCATGATCTTGAGGATTAATAGGTGGTAAACTAGCACAGAATGTTTTTGTCCTTCTAAATATAAGTATCACGAATAAAAAACAAACAATCCTTCAACCCTGGTCAAAAATTTAATTTAAAAAATATAGTATATATCTGCACAATACATTTTCGATTATCAAAAGTATGCAACCAACTGAACATAGTGATATATATATATCTTTAAACCTACTTCACTGTTCACAGGATTTCAGTTCACAAATTATGATTTTAAAAAAATACGGGATGTATTGCTAACATGATTTTCATCCTCAGTACAACATTCTATGAACATTTTTTAAATTACAGCATTATACTTCAAAACTCAGTCATTAATTTCATTTATGTGCTTTCACTGATTTGATTTCCACAAACACAACATATTGTTTTCAAGTCTCATTTTATCACTCGTTATCAAGCAAAGTAAGATAAATGCAAAATACGAAATGTCAGTACATGCCGTAGGGAACCCGCACCACAAAAAAGAAGTATGTGAACCAATACAATACGGTACTAGCACGTAAGTAAAAGAAATGGACATAACCTATAATACAAAAAAGAACGTAGCGGAGAATATAAAACCATAACCACAAACCTTGAGAAGTGTCTTCACACTCCCAATCAAATGGCTCTAAATTCCTGCTCTTTACAATAAACCCAACAAAAATAACATTAAACATTATATGTGTTCAAATCTGAATTAATACTGGAACTGCCACTAAACTTTCCACTCGCATCCTCTTCCATTAGTTACGTGTTTGGTTTATTCATATTCCAGAAATGTCTTATGATAAAACAACAGGTAGCCTTCACTATTCAACACCTCTTGCAGACTAGCTTTCGTAATGAGTTGATCATTACACTTGTACCATTTGCCATGTTGTTGCCTTATGAATGCCGTGTAATGGCCTGCATTCAACGTACCCATATGATTTATCACAGCATAGAGCGAATATATGTTACCGGAATGCATCGGCGGAGAATCGGTGCATTGGTTACGACACTGAGACATGAACGGAGTCATATCCAAATGTTCTGGGAATTTAATAAACTTGGAAATTTTCTTGCGGAAGCGACTGGAATGTTCAAACCTCTTCAGGTGGAAACTTACAACCACCGGAAGTGTCTTCATAGTGAGCTGTTTAGTGCATTCTTGATAGCTTTGACAATTGTCGCACTTAATTTTTGCGCTAGATCCTAGATGTTCAGGTCGAGTAAATCTCTTCAGACAGTCCACCAGCGATGTGGGTTCACGTTCTGGATGTTGAGTCCGACGCTTGTTACTTGAATATCTAGACCGAGGAATTGCTGCAGTCCCAAGATCCAAAGAGATGTCCCAGAACGGGTCTATTGTGGTTGATACTCCATTGCAAGACTGGCATACAACATCGGACTGCAATCTTCCCGTAAACATTTCATCTATGATACAATTACAATGTTGAGGATTTGCTAGTGCAAGTTCAGTAGAGTCTTTGCAGTGCTTGTGAAGAATATCAAGCATTGCGATGAATAATTCGTGAGCGTCATGTTGTTTGTGACTAGCTAAGTGATGAGCCTGAGTCCATATAAGATGAAGCAAGCGATGGAGTGCCAGAGGTTCTTTCTTGCCCGAGTAAAACTCTTGAAATAGACTAGACACCTCACAACCAAGACAGCGACCTGGCTGATCTCTAAACTGACATAAATGTTTCTCGGCCAGGAAGAAATCACGCAACGGGGGTGTGTGAGTTAATGCTTGAACAATGCAATTCACAAAGCAGGTGTTTCCGAGATTAATGAGACCTCGGAGCCCTATAGTTGAATTTTCTGTTATTTTCCTTGTATGCTGTTTCAACTGAAGAAGATCTGCACCATGAGACTTCGGTTTCCTTGGATGATATACAACAGACATTCCTAGGGATACATAAGCTTTTGGATTCTTCTCTGCAATAATAGATGTAAAATCTGAATCGTAAACATAGTCTCCACACCGGAAGCACATTATCATTCCATGTACTAATTCGACAGCTAATAAATGTTCCTTTAGCCTGGCATGTTCCTGTATATGTTTACCAGAATAACATCCAATATGTATACAGTAAAGACATGCATGTAGACGAGGCTCAAAGGTTTTACATGTAAAACAGAGCCCAGAAAAACCCTTTATTTTCCGGGCTTCAGCTGATGAGCATGCAACGAAATAAGTGTAGATCAGTTCGTAAGGTTGCGTACCTTTTGCTGCTTTATAATTATTCAGGTGTACGCAGCCGTTCTCGTTCATATTAAAGAAGCACCAAGTCAGAGATTATACCTACGAACTATTTGTTTCGTCTTTGTTTACTTGTGGCATATGTACTGCATCCACTCTTGACGAAGCCGACAACCCTGTCTTCTTCTTCTTCTTCATCATAATACTTTCTTAGACTTCGCGTTCGTTTTTACGCCCACTCTTCAATGAAAGAAGCATGCGCACAATGGTTGCTGAGTTTTATACGACTGCGATACGCGGTACGATATAAATATTCATAATGAATGAGCAGGATGAATAACCCAAATCTGATGATATTGACTTGGGAACCATAATAGGTACAACGTCTATATACCTATAACGAAATAAGAAAAGATCAGTCCACGGCGTCTCTCATGCACACCACTGTATGTGTCATCTATTCTAATATTGATAATAAAACTTATAATTAGTCGGCCCGAGCGCCTCCGACGGTGGAGCGCTGGCCTTCTTAATCCAACTTGGCAGTTTCGATAATCGTTCAGTCCGGTGGTATCTGAAGGTGCTTACATACGCCAGCCTCATGTCGGTAGATTTAATGGCATGTAAAAGAACTCCGGCACTTCGGCGTCTCCAAAAGCCCTAAAAATTTAGTTAGTGCGAAGTAAAACCAATAATACTGTTATTGTTAAAGCTTATAATTGATGTCTTATGCTAAACGGCATTAGAATCAAAATCTTAAACACTACAGAAGTAGATGTATCTTGCATTTTACTCCTGTGTTTGTTCCCGAACCGTAAGGGACGCAAGTTTTATTACTGAGAGAGTTTATATATAGGCTTAAGTGTGGGGGGACGGGGGCGCAGGGGAGCGCTAGTTTTCCAGTCTAAATCCTAAAAAAATATAATTCACTTCAGGTAAAAAACAAACAAATTGTATTTAACATCATATTATTATTATCAATCTTATTGGATTTACGTCCCATTAACTAATTTCACGATCTTTGGAGACGCCGAGGTGCTAGAATTTCTTCCCGCAGGAGTTCTTTTACGTGCC
Organism: Anabrus simplex; assembly: GCF_040414725.1. NCBI lineage: Eukaryota > Metazoa > Arthropoda > Insecta > Orthoptera > Tettigoniidae > Anabrus > Anabrus simplex. Next base: position 156,650,108 of record NC_090266.1, read on the forward strand.
AGTAAATCTACGGACACGAGGCTGACGTATTTGAGCACCTTCAAATAACACCCACTGAACCAGGATTGAACCTACAAAATTGTGGTCAGAAAGCCAGCGCCTCAACCGTCTGAGCCACTCAGCCCGGCATTATTATTATTTTCAATTTGCGTTACGTCGCACCGACGCAGAGAGGTCTTATGGTGACGATGGTACTGGAAAGGGCTAGGAGTGGGAAGGTAGCGGTCGTGTCCTTAATTAAGGTACAGCCCCAGCATTTGTCTGGTGTGAAAAATGGGAAACCACGGAAAACCATCTTCAGGGCTGTCAAAAGTTTGGTTCGAAACCGCTGTCTCCCGGATGCAAGCTCACAGCTGTGCGCCCCTATCCGTACGGCCAAATTGCCCGGTATTTATTATTATTATTATTATTATTATTATTATTATTATTATTATTATTATTATTATTATAACAACAGAACGCTGCAGTTATGGGTATCAGCAAGGGTGTGTGACACAGAGGGGCAATTGCCCCATCCTATACTCATCTTCGGTACTACTTGTTTGTCTTTCAAGTTGGCAATTTGCGGGTAATTTGTTGCAATCCAAGGCGCAAGCGCGCGAGTACAGTGTATATAAATGTATTATTTTTCTCTCTTTCTGTATGGCTATTTGGCTGCAATAAATATATTATAATTTGTTGGTAATTCGCAAAATTACCTACATTTCTCGTTAAGTACTCCTTAGTGACATGTCAATCAAATTATTGCCAGCAGATGGCTAAAAAACATCATCAGAAGCAAACAATTTGCACTCCACCTCACAAAGATATGTGGGCGACCGTGACTGCTGTGCACACCAGTACAATATATTATAGTTCTAAGATACGTCCACAGATAGCAAAACTAGTATCTTTGAACTCATGTCTGGAGTCGAGTATACCGATTCCAAGAGCACATTATCGACTCAGTTCTACTCGATTCTGTCGCTAGCCAAGACAATCTCCAATATCGAAGCTTAATACAGTTATCGATATTATCAAAAATGGCGCCGCGTTCGGTTTGTTCAAATGTAAACAAGAGTTTATGCGAGGCAGATGTTTAGTTTTTTCTATTGGCTTGATTATGAAACGGTAGTGTAGTAATATTTTATTGAAATTTAAATTTGGTTTTGAAACTAATGTGATTTATTAGGACCGTATCGTTCGTGTTGTGTGCCTGGATGTAAATCATATTATCGCAATACACTCACATACAATTCAAGTGTAATCGTGATGATTTTGTAGTTACAAATAACTTATTAGGGTGGATTAAAACATTCGAGGATCAATTTTTCATAAGAGAGGTTTGTTTTCCGTGTATTTGATAAGCTATTTTTCCGGATAGGGCCAAAGCTCTGAGTTGGTGCCTATCTTAGCACATTTCTCAACTACTATACCTTTTGAGGTTATAAATGGTGTTAATGCTGTTTATTTTATCTGTGGATGAAGATTATATTTTCTTTGTTAAATTAGAGTACAAGATATCAACTGATATACTGTCGCTTACAGTAAGTATTTGCTGACCAGTGATTTGGATGTTAATGTGTTTTATACGAAAATGCATGTGCCACTGCGGGGTTTCAAATCGATAATACTATTCAGAGACAACGATTATTTTAAGTTTAACAGATGGAGTATAACAGTTAGGTGGATCATTGTTATGAGATAATTTAAATTCGTGGCAGAGTTATATTTCTAATACATTTCTTGAACGATTAACTTATTTTTAAAAAAATGGTAATAGAAAGCTAATTCAAATAAATTTATCTCTAAAACAAGTATTGATCTATAGGAAGAAGAATTACGGACTGAAATACTTTACCTTCTACTATATCTACGCCAATTCGATTCATTTCCAACTTCTTTGAAGTCATTTAAGAAAATGCTAGGTAAACAACTGATGGGCAATATGCCTCCTGGACGACAGCACTAAATGCTGATCAGTGGTGATTGAAACTGCCGCTCTGTGAAACGCATCGGATATTCCCCAGGAGTGTTATTTTAGAATGCAATCCTATCTTATGTATTTACTAGACTATGCTAGTTCATAGAAACATACTTTTATTTTGAATTTTCCAAATATTGCTTATCTAAATATATTTGTTCTGTTACCCCAAGTAAAACATTCTTGAATGAAAGTGGTGCTCCACTTTAAGAATCAGAAATATGGTGTTATATGACGTACAGAGGATGAAAAGTATTGTGTGTGGCAGAAAGTTGAGTAGATGTCGGTTTTTATTTCTTCAATTTTATATCCACGAAATACGGATACTATTGACCTTCCAATGCAGAGTGCCATTTTCATTCAAGAATGCTTTACTTGGGGTAACACTTTCAACCTGATACACCGGCTCCGTAGCTAAATGGTTAGCGTGGTGATCTTAGGTCACAGGGGCCCTGGGTTCGGTTTCTGGTAGAGTCGGAAATTTTAACCATCATCTCTTTTACGGGGCTGGGTGTATGTGTCGTCTTCATAATTATTTCATCCTCATCACGACGGGCAGGTCGCCTACGGGCGTCATATCAAAAGACCTGCACCTGGCGAACCAAACATGTCCTCGGACAATCCCGGCACTGTTAATAAATGCCATACGCCATTTCATTTACCATATAAGGTCATAATTGACGTTTTTCAAGTAATGCATGAGCTTGAGAGAATTCTACTGATACAATCAGTATTCAATATCGCTGATGTAACAATGTCATTTGTGTTGTTGTTTGAGTCGTCGTTAATGCACAAATATGTCTCTGTGATTCATGCGTCTAGTGTCGACATTTGGTTTTAAATGGTTCTTATTTTTTCATATCTCCTTATTTTATTTTAATTCAGCACTGTGTTTTTAAATGTGTAAGTTGTTATTGACAATTAGGAATTCAATACGGTAATCAGAAGGTTATGTTTATGTATCACATTCAACCGATACGTCTGCCATGTTGATATTGTATTAAGGTTCTCTTTGTGTCTGATACTATTGGAGATGGTCTTGTGCTTATCCATCACTACACTACTTCAATTTTTGCTAAAGATAAAATGTGGGTGTGCGGTTCACGGCCTGCTATATCTCTCACTGCGTTCATACGTTTCTGTGTAGAGCAAAGCATTAAGTTGGCCGTGAGAGGACTAAAATTGCCACAACACAGAATTTACATTTTGCGTGCTTCCACGGTTGGTTGCAGACGTGCGTGTTTATCTATCTGGACTGTGAAACTTTCGGAAAATGTCAGCATACCACAAACCTGAATCTCGGTCCGTGCAGGAATTGAGGGATGTAGCGAATAAATTGCGGATACAGTCGGTAATTGCTACATCTGCGTCAAAGTCTGGGTAAGTAATGTTGGGTTATGTTTTGCCATGTGCCGGTCATTGTCGGAAGCCGAATGCGGCGTTATGAGGCATTCACGTAGTTTGTTGATAATCGTGCTCAATTGTCTGTCGTGCCCATTGGTTATTGTTGTTGTTCACATGATCATAATGGCTGTCTGCTCTTTTCAATCTTATAGTTGATTTAGAAAATACCTTGTGAAATTTTAGTAATTGGCTAACGTACTGGAAGACATTGCTACTGTATGTTTATTGCAGGTAGCGATGAACTTGTGCCCTTTATAAGCCCAGGAAACTAATTTTGTTTCGTTGTTTCCCCGCTCCCTTCCGCTCTTGACCGGAAAGTCTTTCTTTGTGCATTATATTCTTCTATGTATCGCGATAGTAAGACTGTTGGAGGTCATAATTATGCTTGTCTGATTTTCCCTGTTCCATGAACTATTTCCACCGAAATTTTAACCAGCACTGGCCTATTACACGATGTGTTTAACCTATCAACTAATTGTTGCGAATTTTAAAGGAGTGCTGCAATTTCACCCTCAAAAAGTGGTTGATGGGTATGTCAAATCTGCCAGCACAGGTCTCGGAATGCCAATAGTAGTAGGAGATCGTCTAGGGCAGCGTTTCTCAACCTGTGGTCCGCGAAGATGAGATTAGCCAAAATAGGGTTTCCTCGTTCTATCAGGGAAGAGATTTTTTTTAAAATGCTATTTGTTCGGGGCGTCGACCTATGGAGATCTTTGCCCCTACTTGCACCATATGATATGAACCTGCGTGTAATTGGAATTGCGGAAGTGTAGAGTGTTAAGGACGACAAACACCCAGTCGCCAGGCCAGGGATATGAATCATTTACAATTAAAACCCCCTGACCTGGCCGAGAATCGAACCCGGGGCCGCCGGGTGACAGTTGGCTGCGTTGCCCCCTACACCGCGGGGTCGGACATCAGGGAAGAGTTTGTTCTTCCGGGAATAAATGATGTGGTGAAAACTATGTTTCACCGAGCTCGATAGCTGCAGTCGCTTAATTGCGGCCAGTGTCCAGTAATCGGGATCGTGGGTTCGAGCCCCACTGTCGGCAGCCCTGAAGATGGTTTTCCGTGGTTTCCCATTTTCACACCAGGCAAATGCCGGGGCTGTACCTTAATTAAGGCCACGGCCGCATCGTTCCACTTCCTAGGCATTTCCCATCCCATCGTCGCCATAAGACCTATCTGAGTCGGTGCGACGTAAAGCAAAAAAAAAAAAAAAAAAAACTATGTTTAGCAAAATATATTGATTTGATTCCTTTTTCAAATGTCGCTGTCTGTCGCAGAAATAATGATATGGCAGGTAATGTCAGAGAGATAGTAGGTTCGAACCCCACTGTCGGCAGCCCTGAAAATGGTTTTCCTGGTTTCCCCATTTTCACACCAGGCAAATGCTGGGACTGTACCTTACTTAAGGTCACGGCCGCTTCCTTCCCCACTCCAAGCCCTTTCCTGTCCCATCGTCACCATAAGACCTATCTGTGTCGGTGCGACGTAAAACATCTAGCAAAAAAAAAAAAAAAAAAAAAAAGGTAATGTGAAATCTCAGTGCATCGAAAGAATTCATATGAGTCCTTATTTTAAGCGTTACAACTAGAGAGTGTGCTACATTAGATATAATATGCTTATGGTGACATCATACACAGTGATATTTTATTTTTTAAAACTTAGGGCTACTCAGTATTTAACTCTCCCGGTAGCTGCATAAGAGACGAAATGATTTAGTGGGGAAAATGTTTGGGCTTCTGTACAGATGGTGCTCGTGGCCTAAGTGAACATAATTCTGATTTTGCATCACTCATTGTTGATGAAGCATGGTTACTTACATTATCCTGCCTTTCAGATATTTTTTCTAAATTAACATGAATTACTGTAAATCTCTCTTCTCAGGGAAAACCTTTTAAATGTTCTTGACACCTTCCCCAAGTTAAAGGCATTGAATTTAAAACTGGTGTTATGGATTAAGTTGCTGTAGTTAAATAAAAGACTGAAAATTTGCACCTTTTCCAACATTGGCATTATTTTTAATGGGAAATTCTATTTGTTTTTATTCTGAGTTTCTTTAAAAGCTTTGTAATCACCTGAAAACTGTTAAACAGAAAATAATCCCCTCAGTACGGAACAGGATTTAAAGGCAGTATGTAGGCTACACTTGTGAGAATTAACACATTAAGGCGTACGTAAAGGGATGTCCATACTTTTTGCTCTTGAGGAAATGGTCTTGGTAGCTCTCTAGTAAAGACATTCCAGCATATAACACAACTTTGCGAGTATATAAAAATTATATATTTAAGTATACATGAATGCTTTTAGAATAGAGATGGGTTCATTACGAATGCCCGGGATCGACATGCCTGTCCCAAAAAGTACATTTACTTTTATAACCTAATGAAATATTTCACACATTGTTAGTGGCTGTATCCTATCTTTGCACATCCAGGCTAATCACTGTCATGAGAACAGTGGCCCCACACTCCCTTCGACAGGCCTTTTTCTATGACAGTGGCACATACTGCTCGCACGGCAAGAAAGAAGGTAATTTAGTAGCTGTAACCTATTTTTGCAAATCTAGGCCATGTCATAAGAACAGGCCTTTGGGGCCACACTCCTCTTGAAAGACTTTTTTCTATGGCTGCAGTGCATACTGTCCTCATGGCAAGAAAGAAAAAAAAAAAAAAAGGAAATTTATTAGCTGTAACCTAGTTTTGTAACCCCCCCCCCCAATAGTTTCATAACAGTTCGTAGCGTCTAAAGACGCTCCAATTGGCACTATCGTGAATAAACCATTCGACTGTAACATTTAGTACACAGTACACCAAAGGTACCATTTGTAGTGAGCCCGATGACCAGTAGTTACATTACATATGTAAGTTATATTGCCCTCCACTCTTTTTTTTGTGTATCAACACAAATTGCTGGCTCTCACCATCAACACATGGAGTGGTGTGAATAAAAATGAGCACGCACTCTTCACTCACGAATTTTTTTTTTGCTAGGGGCTTTACGTCGCACCGACACAGATAGGTCTTATAGCGACGACTCACGAATTTAGAGCAGGCACTCACAATGAGGGGAATAAAATCGCCGGTCGGTAACAGTTACTCACAGCAGATCTGTGACCTTGAACACACACTCCAGTTGTTTGAGTAGCAGAGTGGGCGCTCCAGATTTCTGGTGAATAAAGATAAAGCAGGCACTCTTTCCAGTAAGCGCTTGCTCATGTTTCCTTGAGCTAATTCAGTAGGTGACTCCAAAACTGATAATGTCAAGTTCAGTAGCATGGCAGAGTTTATGATGGTAGTTAATTGGAAAAGAAAATGTTATAAACTTTGCAGAGAATCATCTCAACTTGATTGCAGTACAAAGTGTTATATAGGTCGAGTAAGGAGCATGGCTGAATGGTTAGAGGAGCATTTCCTTGGGCACTAACAAACGAAGAAAAAATGAGAATCTTCTTGCGTTATGTTTCAGAGTGGGTTTCAGAGTGTAGTTTGTGAAGACAACTTGGAGCACTGTGTCAAAAAAAACCATTTTCACAGGTTTTGACTTGAATAGAAATGAAAGCAGATTATTAGATAAAATTCCAACCAGTGTTGCTCAGGTGCAGGAAGCACAGGCAAAGTGGCAAGAACCTTTTTAGCTTCTCTTATGCTGTCGGAACTGTAGACTGTACTCATGTTCAAATTAAGAAGACCGAGCTCGATAGCTGCAGTCGCTTAAGTGTGGCCAGTATCCGGTATCGGGAGATAGTGGGTTCGAACCCCACTGTCAGCAGCGCTGAAGATGGTTTTCCGTGGTTTCCCATTTTCACACCAGGCAAATGCCGGGGCTGTACCTTAATTAAGGCCACGGCTGCTTCCTTCCAATTCCTAGGCCTATCCCATCGTCGCCATAAGACCTATCTGTGTTGGTGCAACGTAAAGCAAATAACAAATTAAGAAGCCACATGTTTATGGAAATGAGTACATTTACAGAAAAGGCGTCCCTGGCATTAATGTACAGACCACTTGCAATGGAAAGGAAGAGTTCAACATGTGTAGATGTATCATGGCCTGTCTCTGTCCATAACTACCGAATTTGGAGGAACTCTGATGTTTGCAGACTTATGACGCCACTGTTGGAAGTCGAAGGGATGACAATTCCTGCAGACCTGGCTCCTTAAAAACATACATTCAATTGTCAATATACTATTTTCATCATAATGAATTTTTGTTATTTACCTTATACAATTTTCCTCAATTTATTCATGTTATAATTTTCAGGTTATGATTTCCTACCTTTCAGACAGTCGCTGGTAGGGTTATTCTCCCCCTGCATCAGATTCATAAACCCCTTCTCCCATGGGTTTGTTTCCTATACACTTTAAATCTACTTTATATTTCAGTCTTGTTATCAATCAATCAATCAATACTGATCTGCATTTAGGGCAGTCGCCCAGGTGGCACATTCCCTATCTGTTGCTTTCCTAGCCTTTTCCGAAATGATTTCAAAGAAATTGGAAATTTATTGAACATCTCCCTTAGTAAGTTATTCCAATCCCTAACTCCCCTTCCTATAAATGAATATTTGCCCCAGTTTGTCCTCTTGAATTCCAACTTTATCTTCATATTGTGATCTTTCCTACTTTTATAAACGCCATTCAAACTTATTCGTCTACTAATGTCATTCCACGCCATCTCTCCGCTGACAGCTCGGAACATACCACTTATAATACCAATATAAATGGTCCGTTACTGGACATTATAAATTTTCCAGCTAGCTCATTCTTGGTTGCCAGCGTTTCGCCCTTGTGTGCTAGGGTGGGCTCATCAGTTGGTACCTAGCACACCTACCAATACGCTGGCTAGTGCATACCGTGGAGGCCACTGCGTAGGCTAACTGGAACCACCGGCATTGCCAATGCACTAAGAGACTTTGTCTCATCACTAAAAATTGATGCCTGCTTGGCCATCAGATGATATAGATGTTGATTCCCATAGGGAATCTGAAATATTTGTCCTGAATGAGCAAATTTATAATACCAATATAAATGGTCCGTTATTGGACATTATAAATTTTCCAGCTAGCTCATTCTTGGTTGCCAGCGTTTCGCCCTCGTGTGCTAGGGTGGGCTCATCAGTTGGTACCTAGCACACCTACCAATACGCTGGCTAGTGCATACCGTGGAGGCCACTGCGTAGGCTAACTGGAGCCACCGGCATTGCCAGTGCACTAAGAGACTTTGTCTCATCACTAAAAATTGATGCCTGCTTGGCCATCAGATGATATAGATGTTGATTCCCATAGGGAATCTGAAATATTTGTCCTGAACGAGCAAATTTATAATACCAATTCCCTATGGGAATCAACATCTATATCACATACCACTTAGTCGAGCAGCTCTTCTTTCTCTCAATTCTTCCCAACCCAAACATTGCAACATTTTTGTAACGCTACTCTTTTGTCGGAAATCGCTGCTTTTCTCTGGAATTTTTTCCAGTTCTTGAATCAGGTAATCCTGGTGAGGGTCCCATACACTCGAACCATACTCTAATTACCGGGCGAGTTGGCCATGCGCGTAGAGGCACGCGGCTGTGAGCTTGCATCCGGGAGATAGTAGGTTCGAATCCCACTATCGGCAGCCCTGAAGATGGTTTTCCGTGGTTTCCCATTTTCACACCAGGCAAATGCTGGGGCTGTACCTTAATTAAGGCCACGGCCGCTTCCTTCCAACTCCTAGGCCTTTCCTATCCCATCGTCGCCATAAGACCTATCTGTGTCGGTGCGACGTAAAGCCCCTAGCAAAAAAAAAAAAATACTCTAGTTGGGGTCTTACCAGAGACTTATATGCACTCTGCTTTACATCCTTACTACAACCCCTAAACACCCTCATAACCATGTGCAGAGATCGGTACCCTTTATTTACAATCCCATTTATGTGATTACCCCAGTGAAGATCTTTCCTTATATTAACACCTAGATACTTACAATGATCCCCAAAAGGAACTTTCACCCCATCAACGCAGTAATTAAAACTGAGGGGACTTTTCCTATTTGTGAAACTCACAACCTGACTTTTAGCCCCGTTTATCAACATACCATTGCCTGCTGTCCATCTCACAACATTTTCGAGATCACGTTGCAGTTGCTCACAATCTTGTAATTTATTTATCACTCTATAGAGAATAACATCATCCGCAAAAAGCCTTACCTCCGATTCCACTCCTTTACTCATATCATTTATATATATAAGAAAACATAAAGGTCCGATAACACTGCCCTGAGGAACTCCCCTCTCAACTATTACATGGTCAGAGAAAGCTTCACCTACTCTAACTCTCTGAGATCTATTTTCTAGAAATATAGCAACCCATTCAGTCACTCTTTTGTCTAGTCCAGTTGCACTCATTTTTGCCAGTAGTCTCCCATGATCCACCCTATCAAATGCTTTAGACATGTCAATCGCAATACAGTCCATTTGACCTCCAGAATCCAAGATATCTGCTATATCTTGCTGGAATCCTACAAGTTGAGCTTCAGTGGAATAACCTTTCCTAAAACCAAATTGCCTTCTATCGAACCAGTTATTAATTTCACAAACATGTCTAATATAATCAGAAAGAATGCCTTCCCAAAGCTTACATACAACGCATGTCAAACTTACTGGCCTGTAATTTTCAGCTTTATGTCTATCACCCTTTTCTTTATACACGGGCTACTATAGCAACTCTCCATTCATCTGGTATTGCTTCTTCGACCAAACAATAATCAAATAAGTACTTCAGATATAGTATTATATCCCAACCCATTGTCTTTAGTATATCCCCAGAAATCTGATCAATTCCAGCCGCTTTTCTAGTTTTCAACTTTTGTATCTTATTGTAAATGTCATTGTTATCATATGTAAATTTTATTACTTCATTGGCCTTAGTCTCTTCCTCTATCTCGACATTATCCTTGTAACCAACAATCTTTACATACTGCTGACTGAATACTTCTGCCTTTTGAAGATCCTCACATACACACTCCCCTTGTTCATTAATTATTCCTGGAATGTCCTTCTTGGAACCTGTTTCTGCCTTAAAATACCTATACATACCCTTGCATTTTTCACTAAAATTTGTATGACTGCCAATTATGCTTGCCATCATGTTATCCTTAGCTGCCTTCTTTGCTAGATTCAATTTTCTAGTAAGTTCCTTCAATTTCTCCTTACTTCCACAGCCATTTCTAACTCTATTTCTTTCCAGTCTGTACCTCCTTCTTAGGCTCTTTATTTCTCTATTATAATAAAGTGGGTCTTTACCATTCCTTACCACCCTTAAAGGTACAAACCTGTTTTCGCATTTTCAACAATTTTTTTAAACCCATCCCAGAGTCTGTTTACATTTTTATTTACCATTTTCCAGCGATCATATTTACTTTTTAGAAACTGCCTCATACCTGCTTTATCAGCCATATGGTACTGCCTAACAGTCCTACTTTTAAGACCTTCCTTTCTATCACATTTATTTTGAACTACCACAAAAACAGCTTCATGATCACTAATACCATCTATTACTTCAGTTTCCCTATAGAGCTCATCTGGTTTTATCAGCACGACATCCAGGATATTTTCCCCTCTGGTTGGTTCCATCACTTTCTGAATCAGCTGTCCTTCCCATATTAACTTATTTGCCATTTGCTGGTCATGCTTCCTGTCGTTCGCATTTCCTTCCCAATTGACATCTGGCAAATTCAGATCTCCCGCTACAATCACATTTCTTTCCATGTCGTTTCCCACATAGCTGACTATCCTATCAAATAATTCCGAATCCGCATCAGTGCTACCCTTTCCCGATCTGTACACTCCAAATATATCAAGTTGCCTATTATCTTTAGAAATGAGCCTTACACCTAGAATTTCATGTGTCTCATCTCTAACTTTTTCGTAGCTTACAAATTCTTCTTTCACCAGAATGAAAACTCTCCGTCCCACCATTCCTATCCTATCTCTACGATACACACTCCAGTGCCATGAGAAAATTTCTGCATCCATTATATCATTTCTCAGCCATGATTCAACTCCTGTTACAATATCTGGTAAATATATATCTATTAAATTACTTAATTCTATTCCTTTCTTTACAATACTTCTACAGTTCAACAGTAACAATTTTATGTCATCCCTACTTGATTTCCAGTTCCCTGTTCCCTTATCACCGCTCCCTAAGCCATCCCGTTTCCCTGAATGTACCTCCCTATTACCCTTCCAAACAAATTTCCTAACTTATACGTACCACTGCGGTTTAAATGAAGGCCATCCGAGTGCAGATCCCTTTCTCCTACCCACCCATTAGGATCTAGAAATTTCACTCCCAGTTTCCCACATACCCACTCCATAGTCTCATTTAAATCCCCAATCACCCTCCAGTCAGTATCCCTCCTACACAGTATTCCACTAATAACAATCTCCGCTTTCTTAAACTTCACCCGTGCTGCATTTACCAGATCCCACACATCTCCAACTATGTTGGTACTTATATCAGCTTGCCTTACGTTGTTGGTACCAACGTGAAACACTACCACCTTCTCCTTCCCCTCCTCCCTCTCTTCTACTTTCCTCAACATCTGCCTCAACCTAATTCCTGGATAACATTCTACCCTGGTTCCCTTTCCTCCACACACTTTCCCCACGTGTCTAACGATGGAATCCCCCATGACCAGAGCCTCAACCCTACCCACCTCATTTGATCCCCTCCCCTCCTGGTCAGCCCTATCTTTCCTGATAGCTGCAGAAGCTACTTCCTCCTCCCTTTTCTCCTTCCCATGACCCTGTTTCACCTGTCTTTTCCTATCCTCTACTCTACATTTCCCTTTCCTCCCTTTTCCCTTCCTCCTACTTCCACGCATCTCAGCAACAGTTCCCTGTCCCTCATCTTCCCTCTGTTGTTCTACCTGGAGTGAGTCGTACCGATTTCGCACAGACACCTGTCCTGAATTCTGATCCTGAATAGAGCCCTTGGCCTGCAGTCTCCTTCCCCTTAGAACATTAGACCACCTGTCTTCTACAACTCCTCCCTTTCCTTCCCCTCCCTCTTGTACACCTACTGCTAATCCTCTAGTTACACCTGTTCATATTCAACCCGAATGATATTTCCTTTAACCTGTACATTGTTTGAGGGATTCCTATCTTCCTTCCTGTCTTCTGTGAGAATCCTAATTATCTCCCTCAAACTTTCCAACTCCTCCCTCATACCTCTCAATGCCTCACCACACCCACAATAAGTACACTCGCGCTCCTTAGCCATTCTTTACAGGGGAAAAATTTTAAATTAAAAAATAAAATAACTTATTTGCAAAAGATAAATAAATAAATAAATGAACGGAGGGATATATTGTCTGGGATAGTACACAACAATAAGGTAATTAATATACGACTACACTACAATACTACTTAGTCGTGCTCTATTTTTTTAAATCCTACAACCCCTAACAGGATAAAAACTGCTGTTAATTACTGAATATCGAAAGTAATACACAAGAACTACACAATTCCAAACTGCAATTAAGCCTATCCTAATTTCAACAATATTTTTGTAAGAGTTTCTACGGATACCTCTAGTACACCAGTACTACACAAATATTTTACAATAATAAAATAAGCACACTAAATTCTAATAGGATATTACTCGTATACTACTGTACAGTACACTACAGTAATTTTTAAACTACTTTCAGGCGTATCCTAATTACGATACCGGTACCGTACCGTATGTCACTACTAAGCACAACAGAAATGAAATTTGCAAGAACTGCTGTACTCAAAGATTACCAACGAAGCTAAATGCTTAGACAAATTATTATTAGTATTACGGTCTAATAGATACACACAAAGGATAACACACGAATATAGCAGGCAAGATACGGCACTATCTATATGTACTGTATCTATACTACAATGTATCTACACTACACTACACTGCGTTTGGTTAAATGCTTAAGTATCAAAAGGATTGCCGTACACAAAGAAAAACACGAATATAACTGGCAAGATACTATCTAATATATTATACCTTATCTTCACTACAATTCTACTGAAATGTGGTTATGTGATTATTATAGCTGGTGGATTACTATTATTTTCCCTACTCCACGGGACGGAGAAAAACAAAAGTGTCCTTAATTAGGCCTACTGAAAAATACGAGGTTGTCTACAATAATTTCTCAAATATTTCTATCAAAACTACTACTAGGTACTACTCCAGGGACTTGAACTGCAATTACTGGGATATATGAACTTTATTATTATTAGCTAACCGTTCATAAATACTGAAAGATTGAGGGAGCGAATTATAAATTACTAAAATTGGTAAAAAATTACAAAACATGAAAACATTGCATTGTTGGATGCGCTTGAGAACGGTTGGCTGTTCTATCAAAACTACTACTACCTACTCAGAAGTACAAATGAATGGAATACAAGGTCAGCTGATTTTTATTTATATTTACTTGACTACACTACACCCTTTGTTCACGGCTGTAGCCAACAATGCAATATTTGAATATGAGGACCGACAATAATCAATAACAATACAACGACTGTTAACTATTACCGTGTAATCTCTTTAACTTCTTTTTAAATGGAAGTTTACAGGCGTATCGTGTTTTTAATGTAGTAAATTATTACCTTCGCGATAGTTTGAACGTATATCTATACGAAATACCGGAGAAGTTGCTGCAGAAGTTATGGTACTATTCCTTACGATAATCTGCCTTTGTAAGTACAACCAACGAACCTACAGATATTTACAAATATTTTTAAAGTTAATATTGTTACCTAAAATATTACCTAAACCTAAATTCGAAACAAGGTACACCTAGCTAGCCTACTTAACCTAGAAAACGTAATTTACTGAAGACCAACTGAATTACTTGTTACAAAATTTAAATAATTATTACTACTCCCAATTTCTACCAACAAGCACTAAACACCACTATATAAACAGCACTAAATGAATCAGATATACATAAAATTAAGCTATTTCAATAGGTTTTCACTACTTTATCAGTACAATAATGCAAGAGCTCTCTCAACAGCTAACCGTTCTCAAGCGCATCCAACAATGCAATGTTTTCGTGTTTTGTAATTTTTTACCAAAAGTTTTTGGACAGAAATATTTAAGTTAAATTTAGCATTTAGTTCACACTGAACTGCATTTATTGCACTTGTTTTTTTGTGCTTCTTATTCAGTAACTGTGATATTGAAAACAGAATTGTATGTTCCTTTAAAATGGAGATAAAAGCGGACTGGAATTCCACATTGCTTTTTGCCATGTTGAGCATTGAACTATCCAGAAGTCATCGAAGTGTTATATACGTGGCACGTGCAAGACCTTGATCAATGACACTGACTGGCTGCTCCAGACACTCAAGTTTACGCTGCGCTTCCAGTCTACATTTTTATTCACCGCAAATGCAGAGTGGAAGCTTATCGGCAGGGAGACACTCGGTGAGCACGTGCTCACACTCATTTATATTCACACCACCCATGGTATATGACTTTGAAACTGTACTTCTTTAAGCACTGACACCAACACTTGGTTTCAGGGACACTTTTGCACACACTGTTGATCTAGACGTTAAATCTGGGCCATAGATTACCAAATGTTGCCACGAGATATAGAAGACCAAGTACGTGTACTACATCAGTACACTAGCACGAGAGTTGTGTAAGTATTAACAAATAAGCAACAACGCAACTCCATCTATAATCAGTTGTACACTCGTTAATGTTCGCAGTAATATTCAAGAGTAATAGTTCCCTGGATCACATCCTTCTGAAGTATAAGTAGCTTCCTTCATCCCCACTCAGTATCGATATCTCCAAGCTCATGCAGGCGTGACTGTCCATTCATGAGCGAGATATTTCTCGCACTATGGTAACATTACATACATACATACATACATACATACATACATACATACATTATCATTATAGACTGTTATGCCTTTCAGCGTTCAGTCTGCAAGCCTCTGAGAATTTACTAAACGTCGCCACAATCCTCGATTTGCAACTAGTGTTGTGGCCTCATTTAGTTCTATACCTCTTATCTTTAAATCGTTAGAAACAGAGTCTAACTATCGTCGTCTTGGTCTCCCTCTACTTCTCTTACCCTCCATAACAGAGTCCATTATTCTCCTAGGTAACCTATCCTCCTCCATTCGCCTCACATGACCCCACCACCGAAGCCGGTTTATGCGTACAGCTTCATCCATCGAGTTCAATCCTAAATTAGCCTTTATCTCCTCATTCCGAGTTCCCTCCTGCCATTGTTCCCACCTGTTTGTACCAGCAATCATTCTTGCTACTTTCATGTCTGTTACTTCTAACTTATGAATAAGATATCCTGAGTCCACCCAGCTTTCGCTCCCGTAAAGCAAAGTTGGTCTGACTACAGACCGATGTAAAGATAGTCTTGTCTGAGAGCTGACTTCCTTCTTACAGAATACTGCTGATCGCAACTGCGAGCTCGCTGCATTAGCTTTACTACACCTTGATTCAATCTAACTTACTATATTACCATCCTGGGAAAACACACAACCTAAATACTTGAAATTATCGACCTGTTCTAGCTTTGCATCACCAATCTGACATTCAATTCTGTTGAATTTCTTACCTACTGACATCAATTTAGTCTTCGAGAGGCTAATTTTCATACCATACTCATTGCACTTATTTTCAAGTTCCAAGATGTTAGACTGCAGGCTTTCGGCACAGTCTGCCATTAAGACCAAGTCGTCAGCATAGGCCAAACTGCTTACTACATTTCCACCTAACTGAATCCCTCTCTGCCATTTTATACCTTTCAGCATATGATCCATGTAAACTACAAACAGTAAAGGTGAAAGATTACAGCCTTGTCTAACTCCTGTAAGTACCCTGAACCAAGAACTCATTCTACCATCAATTCTCACTGAAGCCCAATTGTCAACATAAATGCCTTTGATTGATTTTAATAATCTACCTTTAATTCCATAGTCCCCCAGTATAGCGAACATCTTTTCCCTCGGGACCCTGTCATACGCTTTCTCTAGATCTACGAAACAGAAACACAACTGCCTATTCCTCTCGTAGCATTTTTCAATTACCTGGCGCATACTGAAAATCTGATCCTGACAGCCTCTCTGTGGTCTGAAACCACACTGGTTTTCATCCAACTTCCTCTCAACGACTGATCGCACCCTCCTTTCCAAGATGCCAGTGAATACTTTGCCTGGTATACTAATCAATGAGATACCTCGATAGTTATTGCAATCCTTCCTGTTCCCTTGCTTATAGATAGGTGCAATTACTGCTTTTGTCCAATCTGAAGGTACCAACACTCCACGCTAATTTTACTACCCTATGAAGCCATTTCATCCCTGCCTTCCCACTATACTTCCACCATTTCAGGTCTAATTTCATCTATTCCTGCTGCCTTATGACAATGGAGTTTATTTACTATCCTTTCCACTTCCTCAAGCATAATTTCACCAACATCCTTTTCCTCCTCCCCATGAGCTTGGCTGTTTGCAACACCACCATGATGATTTCCTTTTACATTGAGAAGATGTTTAAAATATTCCCTCCACCTCTCCATTGATTCCCTGGGATCTATTATGAGTTCACCTGAATTACTCAAAACACTGTTCATTTCCTTTTTCCCTCCCTTCCTAAGATTCTTTATTACTGTCCAGAAATGTTTCCCTGCTGCTTGACCTAGCCTTTCCAGGTTATTACCAAAATCTTCCCATGACTTCTTTTTGGATTCAACAACTATTTGTTTCGCTCTGTTTCTTTCATCTACGTACCAATCCCTGTCTGCCTCGGCCCTTGTTTGGAGCCATTTGTGATAAGCCTTCTTGTTACGTTTACAGGCTGCTCTCACTTCATCATTCCACCAAGATGTTCGCCTTTTCCCATCTTTACACACAGTTGTTCCTAGGCATTCCCTTGCTGTTTCTACTACAGCATCCCTGTATGCCACCCATTCACTTTCTATATCCTGAACCTGCTTACTGTCTACTGTTCGAAACTTCTCACTAATCATATCCATGTACTTCTGTCTAATTTCCTCGTCCTGGAGATTTTCTACCCTTATTCGTTTGCAGACAGATTTCACTTTCTCTGTCCTAGGCCCAGAGATACTTAGTTCACTACAGATCAGATAGTGGTCTGTATCATCGAAAAATCCCCGAAAAACTAGTACATTTCTAAAAGATTTCCTGAATTCAAAGTCTGTTAAGATATAGTCTATTATGGATCTGGTACCCCAGCCTCCCATGTGTAGCGGTGAATAGCCTTATGCTTGAAGAATGTATTCGTAACAGCTAAACCCATACTAGCACAGAAGTCCAGCAAACGCTTCGCATTCCCATTAGCTTCCATATCTTCCCCACATTTACCAATCACCCTTTCGTATCCTTCAGTTCTATTCCCAACTCTCGCATTGAAATCGCCCATTAGCACTATTCTATGCTTGCTGTTCACCCTGACCACGATGTCACTCAATGCTTCATAAAACTTGTCAACTTCATCATCATCTGCACCCTCACATGGTGAATACACGGACACAATTCTTGTCCTAATTCCTCCCACTGACAAATCTACCAACATCATTCGCTCATTTACGTGCCTAACCGAAACTATGTTGCGTGCAATGGTATTCCTGATAAAGAGCCCTACCCCAGACTCTGCCCTTCCCTTTCTAACACCCGTCAAGTACACTTTATAATCTCCTATCTCTTCCTCCTTATCTCCCCTTACCCGAATATCAGTTACTCCTAGCACATCCAGATGCATCCTCTTTGTTGACTCAGCCAGTTCTACCTTCTTTCTTCCATAAGCCCCATTAATATTGATAGCTCCCCATCGAATTCCATTTCGTTCGCCAAGTTGTTTCCAAGGAGTCCCTCGCCTGTCAAATGGGAGTGGGACTCCATTACTCCCATAGGTCCGAGGCTTGCTTAAAGTGTTTTGAGCTCGGTAAATTCATGAAGCAGGATGCTGCCCTACTTGCACATAGTCCAAGTGAGGATCTCTCCTCTAACGTGTTATGGACCACCGGTGAATTGTATAGTCCTAGCCGCCTGAGCACAAGGAGGGCCACGACTCAGAATATGTCCGAGATGCCCACTCCCATTCCGTGACAACTGGTATCCCGACTCTCAGGACCACTTACTAGGCCACTCAGCCGTTGCCCATGGTTCACGAACGAGGACGTGACTACAGTAACCCACAAACATGAACCATGGTAACGTGTGACTATATCCCGAACACCCCCGACATTTGACTTTTTGGATTCGTAACTAGTTATGAGGCAGACCTCAGGATATCCATGTCTGATGGCTTGTACTCTCCATATGATTCACCAAAGTTTCTCTGGATGTTTTTCCAAACCTGGAAGTAGCTGTGTGTTTCCTAACTGCCTGTACAAACTAAATTACTAGTATCTAACACAGAGACCTTCCAGCTTAAAATACTCTTACATTAATATATTAATAAAATAGGAATAATCATATGGTATGTTGTATTAAATCCAGTGTGGGGGTTTGTTCTGTACCATCACAGTATGTCCTCTTGGTGAATCGATAACATCACATATAATAAATACATTTGTAAATAATCCTAATATGACCTAACTGAACACTAAAATTTGCTATGTGATAAAGATATATACTTTGCATCTACTTCATTGTACTCACACACGTGACAAACAATTCGTCCAAATAATAATAATAAGAAGAAGAACAGCAAAATCGATTGATACGCTTGCTGCTTGTTGTTTAAAGGGGCCTAACATCTAGGTCATTGGCCCCTCAACTGATACGAATAACTGGGATTGTTTCAAACATCCTTGACTACATTCCCTTCTTACAGCGCAATAAAAATAGTAGCTCACAATTGATAATATTTACATCGAAGGTGCAGATCCTGTCTCTTATATCTCTGAAGACTATAGATATTATAAGTCCTCAGGATCTTATTGTCAGAGGTTAGAAGCTGATAAGCACACTTGCAAATTCTATTGTTCACAGTATACGGACCCTCGTATAAATGAAAGAATTATACTTAATATCAGCATCCGAAAGATGGGGAATATATAATAAAACCTGATATCCTAATGAAAGATAAACCCTTCCCTACAAAATACCTGACTGCATAAAGAATCCAATCTATCTCACACATAAACATTCATCCTATCCAGTCACACAACATCATACACAATTTCAATCAGAACATTCATAACAAAGTTCCCATTCAAAAAATCCTTATTTATGAAATGTGCAAGAATCAAACTAGGCTTTATTTTCTATAAACCTGTAGTTAATGCAGGCGAATAGATAACAGTTCGTTTTTCACACCTCATGTCATTGGCATTCAGCAGTAAATATGTTGGAAGATAGTCCGCCTAGTCAATACTATTCATTTATTTACCTTTCACCTTAACATCTAGTACATGTTTCGAGAATGTTATGCATTCTCTTCCTCAGCTAGTGGATTAAAATTCAGTATACAATAAGACCTGACTAAAATACGGGGGCCCCCATTAAAATTCAAAACAATGAGTATGACAATGTGACACTTAAAAATTTTGGATAGTACAAACATAGAATTAAAATCCCATTTTGTCAAGTACAAATTAAAAACACAATATAGTAATGTCTAATTAAATACAACGTCTTGTGATGATATGAATTCACAGTGTCCTTGAAGTTGCCTTGCGTAGTTCAAAATTGTTGACTTAGAATGAAATTGCATTAAAACTTGAAGTCCTGCCGATATCCACTGTTAATGGGTGTTAAAATGATGTCTATTTAAATTAAATTATTGGACACAGCATTGTATAATGATGTGAATTTACAGTGTCCTAGGAATTATAATACTATCTTGCGTAGTTCAATTGGATTTGTACAAGAATAAATGAAGTTGCATTAAAACTTGGAGTCCTGCCATTATCTTCGGTTGATAGATGTATTATGCAGCCAGGTTGAAAATAGGTTAAAATGGTCTATAAAAAGGAAATGAAATAAAAATTAACAAAAGGCTCCGACATGAACAAATGAGAATACAACGGGGTAAAAATATTAAACCTTACCAGTGTGATGATGTAAATATTACGTGTGGCATGCATGTGTTAGATAGATGTTGAGGCACCTGATGTTGTATGGCAACTGGTTACAGAATTACATTGGGTTGCGTGATGGATGGAAGGTGGGGTGGAAGGAACCGCCCCTGATACTACAGTCATACTTCCCCCTTTACACGCTTGACATCATTTGGCCTCTTACTAGGGTATTGGGTTACCAATTTAAACAACTGATTGTCTTCTGCAATGTGTTCATTTAGGTTGTTCTCATTATCAAATTTTTGCAATTTGTATATTTCTAATATCTCTAGGGCATTCATTTGTTTGCCTTTGCTTAATGAATGTAATAAAGTCATATCACGTTCAATATTTGTGAAATGATGGTTGCTTTCATGCATGTGTTCACACATTGCAGAGTATCTAGAATGTTTTCGTGCATTGACATGCTCTTTATACCGTACCACCACACTTCTACCTGACTGTCCGACATATTTTTTTCCGCAATCTTGGCACGACAGTTTGTATACTCCTGATTTACTGAACCTACTGTTGGTGTTTACGCTATTCGAATTGAACAATAAATTATTATTATTATTATTGTCTGTCCTAAAGGATACATGGATATTGTGTTTTCTAAATAGTTTAGCCAAACTGTATGATTGTTTATTAATGTAAGTGAATGTAGCGAATTTCTTTTTTTCTTCCTTATTTACAAGTAGGGTGTTAGGTCTATTCAAGACCTTACTCTTTATCCTATTGACATAGCTTTTGGGGTAACCGTTTCTTTTGGCAATATCTTGTATAATGTTTATCTCTTTATTAAAATCATTTCTGTTTAATGGTATTCTTACTGCTCTATTGATGAAGCTGTAAAATGCCGCTTTCTTATGTTCTCCTGGGTGGTTCGAGTCTCTCCTAATAACAACATCTGTGTGTGTAGGTTTTCTAAATACTTGGTAAATCAGGTTTTTATTGTCTCTAGTTAATGTTACGTCTAAGTAGTTTAGACTTTTATTATCTTCCGACTCGATTGTAAACATTATATGTTTATCAAGGTTGTTTAATTGGTCTAACAGTTCGTTTCGCTTGAGTTCTTGTTCGTTAATGATAGCGAACGCGTCATCAGCAAACCTTAACCATAAGTCTAATCCTTTTATTTTACCGATTATTTTATTAGATTCCATATGGTCCATAAATATATCTGCAAGGATACCAGACGCTGGTGATCCCATGGCCAACCCATTAACTTGTTTGTACACGTTGTTGTTGAAAGTAAAAAAGTTGTTTTCTAATATAAACTTTAATAAGTTGATGAATTCATCAATTTCTACTTTACTCAACGAACTATGTGTGTTTAAGTTGTTCTTAACAATGTTGATAGTCTCCGTGATCGGAATATTCGAGTACATATCTTTCACATCAAAGCTATGGATAGTATTATATTGCGATAAAATTAAATTTTTTGTCCTATCACAAAAATCTATGGTATTGCGGAGACTTGTATCTACATTAAATCTGTAATGTTTCTTTAAAAACGTGTGTACAAATTTGGCCGTTTTATATGTAGGACTGTTTCTGAAGTTAACAATCGGTCTAATAGGTATGCCTTCTTTGTGTACCTTAGGCATAGCCCTCAATTTCGGTAATCCTGGGTTCATATTTACCAAGCGTTTTGTTTCATTGGAATTCATAAAAAAATTAGTGTTAGCTAAAATTTGTTTGAAAGTCTTTTGCATGTTGTTAGTGGGGTACTTCTTTATCTGACTAAAGTTGTCTCCCTTCAGGAAATCATTCGTTTTACTGATGTAATCATCTTTATTCATTAAAACTTTTTCACTCTATTCAATTCCCTCATTAGCTGTTTTCTAGTTTCTCTACTCTCCCTACCCTCTTTGATTTTCCTGTTTACTATTCTACATTTTATTTTTTATTTTCTTATTTCCCTTGTATAATAAACAGGGTCTGAGGATATTTTACCCTTCTTAACAGATACAAATCTCTTCTCTCCTTCCCAAATGATTCCTTTAAATTTAACCCAAAGTGTATCCACATTACTCCCTCCACTTATCCAACAACTGAATTGTGATTTAAGGAAAGTCCCAAATTCAACAACTTTAGTTTTTCTGTACAATTTCTTGTCTTGTGTGACCCTCTTATTAAGCCTTTTTGGTACCAGTCCTACATCCATTATTACAGCCTTTTTGGTACCAGTCCTACATCCATTATTACAGCCTTATGGTCACCTGTTCCTTCAATTACCTCAGTTTTATCAACAATTTCCCGTGGTTTAACCAAAAATACATCTAGTAAGTTATTGAGACGAGTCGGTTCTTGTACTACCTGTGTAAATCCTCCCTCCCAAATTTATTTGCCAGTTTCTGTTCATGGGCTTCACTTGCAGCTCCATTCCATTCAACTTCAGGCAAGTTTAGATCTCCCCCAATTATTACCATATCATTATTATTGTTTTTATGAGTATAATCTATTATTTTCTCAAATATTTCCATGTCTCTTTCCTCTCTTCCAGGTCTATATGTTCCTATAATTCCCACCTCCTTCATATTATCAAAAACTAATTTTATCCCTAATATTTCATCCCTTTCATCAGTAAACCATTCATTTGGACAGTAAGTTTCCCTCACCAGAATAACCCCCCACCCATTTTATCTCCTCAGTCTCTACGATAGACTGCATACCCTACTGGAAATACTTCTCTATTACCCACCTCTTCTCTCAACCACGATTCCACTCCTATCCCACATCAGTCTCATAAGTTTCCATCATTGTACCAAATTTTAATTGTTTATTTACTACACTCTGACAGTTTACCAAGAGCAATCTCAGACCCCATTCCTCCCCAAAACTTGACTGTTGCATGTGGGCAACTTGAAATTCCTTACTTCCCTGAGTTTCATTTTCTAGTTGACTGAGCCAGCTTGAAGTACAGTTGGCTTTTTCTGCTAGTTTTCCTGGTCAATATTATAACTCAAGGTAGTTGCCTTTTGTACAGTACATATCTGATGATTAATAAAATCTAGAACAATATTTGCAATCCTTCGTTTACCTGAATTGTTTAGATGAAGACGTTACAGTGGCAGAACTCACTCGCGCCAGCCAGAATGTGGGCCTGTGTAACCCAGGAAGGATGACACTTCCAGCATCTTTTTTAATGGAAGATTTCAAATAAGATTGTATACACGCTAAATGCAGAGCGTCGCGCGCGACATAAGTTTGGCTGGGGCAACTGCTATAGAATAGAGTACCGGTACAAACACCGTGTGTTCGGTCTTATATGGGAGACCCCAGTGATTTAGTTGGAAAAAAATATTTACAGGAACTCACTTTATTAATTCAGCAATTTCCAAATGGACTCGTATTCGGTATCAAAATCAGCGGCCTCATATTTTCGACAAGTTGCTTCATCAGCTGAACGTCTCCCCTTTCGTAGCAATGACTTGACATATGGTTGTGGGTTAAATATATGCACAGGAGGTCCAACGCTGCTTTTGAAAGTAAGTCCGCTTGACCTTGCAACCAGCAGCCTATTGCCCTTTTCGATGTGGATCTCATTCATGGTACTAAAAGCTCTTTCAGATTCCGCTGAAGTGATCAGAATGGTCTGTACAGTCTTGATTAAAGGCATCAGCTCAACTGGAATTTTCTTGGTCTCGACATACTTTCTAAAAGCATTAATGTACCTCTTCTTGTCTAACATGTGGAAATGATAACTTCTGTCATTCTCTCATGTCTCTGCTGACTAGAGCTGGAACCAGGATGAGATGATGTCGACACATTTTCCATAAGCCTGTTATTTAAATTGTTCACAAGACTTCTGAAAAACTGCTTTCTGTCAATTTTACAACTTTTTTAGAATTCTGTAATCCCATGTTTCTAAACTTTTTGTTTTCTGCTGCTTTAAGAACTGTTCTGTAGTATTCTCCAGAAGCTGAGTTGCACATAAATTCAAACACTTTTATAGTGCGCTTGATTGCATTTTGAGCCTCTGTCAGACTTGTCTCTCTTTTCTGCAACTCTAATGACAAATCAGCTAACTCAACAAGAGCATCATACATAATTGCAATATTTTCTAGAAATTTTACACATGTTAACATATTTTCTAGACCTTGTAACTTTGCCCTTTCTTTGGAGTATCTCTGGTGGTCATTTTTGGCCTCACTATGTTTTACTAGTGCACTATAGTTTTCTCAGACAGCTTTTACAGTTCTCTGGCTTGATGCTACCCATCTTATTGTAAATATTTTCCCAATCTTCTTAATTCTTTGTTCCAGTGAAGCAGCACAAATGTTGAGTTCCCTTTGATTTTTGGGAGACATGCTGTATAAAGAATACAATTTGTCAAAGAAAGAATGGAAATGGTTAACATCTGTAACTTCATTTCTCGTGTAAGAAACGACCAATTACAAGCGATGGTTTAAACAGAGACAGATTACTAAATCTGGATATAACTTAAAAACTGTGCTCCAAATCCATTTTTTCTACCTAACATTACAGAGGCCCCATCACATGCTAGATCAACTAAATGTTCTGCCAGAAAGTTTTCATTCATCCCACATGAAAAAATATTCTTCAATATCTCTCGAGTAATAACATCTGCTGTAGTTGATTCAAGTTCTATCAAGTCCCAGAAAAAGGAAACAACTTCAGAATTATCTGAAAGAGCACATTTCAAACATAATACTAAAACAGATTTTACACTTACTGTTGTTGATTCGTCAATCATAATACTGATTCTTCTCTGATTTTCTGTTATAGATTTTGCTATTTTATTCTCATTTCCTGTGAAAAGTGTTCAATAATATTAGGTCTACGAAGGGTCTATTTCTTTTCGCAATTGAGCATGCTATTCGAAATACTCGAACGGTGGTTTCTAGGTGTTTGATAATCGTAGTGTCCAAGCAACTTTCAAATATCTTTTTATTAGATTCTGATTTTTACAGCATAGCTTTTTTGTGAGATTCTGAATGTTTGTGCTCAAATATATTTTCCGAAGGCTTGTTTGTTGTTGATTAATATTATTTCCGTTGGGATGAACGTTGCATTCTATCCATACTTTCATTAGCTTAATTCCTGTCCCTTTAGAAACCCCTAATCCTAATTTACTTTCCTCTTTACATATATTGCAGCCTGAATTTTTATTTTCTACAAATAACCACTTGTTCTCTGACAAAAAATAACGTACTGAGACTAGTTCTAACAGTCTGGAAAATCTTGTTTTCGGTAGCTGGGTCCTTGAATTTCACAGTCGATGGTAGACGGTGTAGAACCATTATCCATATTCTCCCTTGAAGCTGCATCACACGTTTCAGCAACATTTAACCCGGGCTCTGTCTTTATACTCACGTCTTTAACGAAACTAATGTTCTCGGAACTCCATTCAGTTTCTTTTTTACTTGAGCCATCACACACCTTTTTAGTATTCTTTGATTCTTCGTCTTCATCCCCAGCACGTTTTCTTTGTATCCAGCCACTTCAGTAAACTCATGGTCACACTCATAGCCACTGGAAAACTTGGAAGGTACTACGGGGCTACTGATGTTCATTGAGTGCAGAGAGATTCCATAATATCAGGTTCACAGCAACACATTGAGCAAAACAAAATAAAACTTGGATTCACACAAACGTAAGGAGTGGAAGAAAGTTATTGTGCTCACTTCCCCCTCTCCGAATCCAACAGCAGTGTAGCCAAACTTAGAGGACCAGAAAGCCGCCCAGGAGTGTAAAAGCGACCGTATCTTATGAACATAAAACTGTAAGGTTCGACATTAGTCCGCTAGAGTACACCCATGACGTTTCAGCGATATGTATAGATTATACAATTTTCTTACTGAATGTAAAAATGTTACGTCATTCTAAAGTGGGAAAATATTTTCCGGAACGGCGTTCCGGTCCAACTAAACCACTGGCAGACCCTACATAGTGTACTTTCTATACAGTGCTGGGTAGCATGATGTATTTGCCAAGAAATGGCACATTGTGAATACAAAAACCTGTTGTTGTCTGGGTCTACTTTTAGAAATCTGATAATAAAAACTTAGCTGCTTTGGTATCTGCTCTGCACACTGTATTGTCCTTATGAATTGTTTAGTGAGAAAACGTCAGAATGGGGGAACGCAGTCCCTCCTCAGCAACTCTGAGTAATTCTCTCATTGACTTCACTTAGGTGTGATAGCATTCCGATATTACATTGCCTTCAGATTACCTGCGGTTTGGGCTAATGGGCTTTTACATATAGAGCTTGTTGCAGTGCTGATGGATAGCGTATGTTCGACTTATATCCGGCTTGCTTCATAGAATTTGGTATATTGAAAATAAAGGCTTATGCCGTGTCAAGTAAATAAAGGTGAAATTCTTTACGTTTTGCAGAGAACTATGCTCTGCGTCAGCAGAACAAAATCTCGACTGTCCACGAGAAAGGCTTCTTAAACAATGACTTTTTGAAATTTAGACGCTATAATAGAAGTGGAAATGGTACGTTCATTCGTCACCAGATGGCACCCTAGACGTGGCACAGCGCTAGCGTTCGAATCGGAAACTGACCGAACCATCAGAATCAGTCTAAGAGGGTCACATAACATGAACATGTGTACGTAACATATGACATTGACAGGGGTATGACATTGACACAAGCCTGGAATGAAACATCTGGCCGTCCGGTTTCTTTCTTACTAGAACACCCAAGAAAGGAAGGCATCCGTCCGACTCCATCTCCATAGTGAATTTAATTGAAGGATGTTGAAGGTCCTGAGAAACTTCATCTGTTTCTAAACCACCTAAATCAGCAACATCCTTCAATTAAATTCACTATGGAGATGGAGTCGGACGGATGCCTTCCTTTCTTGGATGCCCTAGTAAGGAAGAAACCGTACGGCTCCTTGGACATACCGTCTATCATAAGCCTACCCACACAAATCGCTATCTTCATGCAGATTCTCACCCCAGCACAAAAACAAGGCATTCTCATGACACTCGCCAAGTGGGCGAGACGAATTTGTGAGCCATCAAATATCCAGGTGGAGATGGACACGCTCAAAGTCATGTTCAAGGGTAATGGTTACAGCAATTTGCAGATTCATAGAGCCCTGCATCCTAGAGAAACGACCAAGCAAAGCTCACGGAAGAAAGAAGTGAAGGGAACTGCCTACTTACCTTACATTTACCACACCACAGATCGAATTGCCCAGGTCCTCCGCAAACACAATATAAAAACCGTGTTTGGCACCGCCACTAAAATTGCTCACAGTCTGAGAAAAACCAAGGACAAATTGTCCCCACTTTTATATCCTGTGGTATACAAAATTCACCCGGTCTAGAAAGCCAAGAATAACGGCCGAGAGGATTCGTCGTACTGACCACACGACACCTCGTAATCTGCAGGCCTTCGGGCTGAGCAGCGGTCGCTTGGTAGGCCAAGGCCCTTCAAGGGCTGTAGTGCGATGGGTTTTTTTTTTTAAATACAAAATTCATACACCTGTCATTGTCGTATGTTACGTGCACATGTTATGTGACCCTCATAGACTGATTCTGATGGTTCGGTCAGCTTCCGCTTCGAACGCTAGCGCTGTTCCACGTCCGGGGAGCCATGTGGTGACGAATGAACGCACCATTTCCACTTCTATTATAACGTCAAAATTTCAAAAAGTCATTGTTTAAGAAGCCTTTCTCGTGGACAGTCGAGATTTTGTTCTGATGACGCAGAGCACAGTTATCTGCGAAACGTAAAGAATTTCACCTTATTTTCTTGACACGGCATAAGCCCAAAAGCTTATACAGTATCATGTCTATAAGTACGGGTCATGAAAACATCAATGGCGACATTATTATTATTATTATTATTATTATTATTATTATTATTATTATTATTATTATTATTATTACTTCATATTGACATTAATATACACTGACTGACAGAGCAAATGCAACACCAAGAAGGAGTGGTTCGAAAGGGATGAAAGTTGGGGAAAAAACAGAGACGGCACGGACGAATAATTGATGTTTATTTCAAACCGATATGCAGGTTACACAATGCGCACGGCATCGACTCAGTAGGATGTAGGACCACCGCGAGCGGCGATGCACGCAGAAACACGTCGAGGTACAGAGTCAATAAGAGTGCGGATGGTGTCCTGAGGGATGGTTCTCCATTCTCTGTCAACCATTTGCCACAGTTGGTCGTCCGTACGAGGCTGGGGCAGAGTTTGCAAACGGCGTCCAATGAGATCCCACACGTGTTCGATTGGTGAGAGATCCGGAGAGTATGCTGGCCACGGAAGCATCTGTACACCTCGTAGAGCCTGTTGGGAGATGCGAGCAGTGTGTGGGCGGGCATTATCCTGCTGAAACAGAGCATTGGGCAGCCCCTGAAGGTACGGGAGTGCCACCGGCCGCAGCACATGCTGCACGTAGCGGTGGGCATTTAACGTGCCTTGAATACGCACTAGAGGTGACGTGGAATCATACGCAATAGCGCCCCAAACCATGATGCCGCGTTGTCTAGCGGTAGGGCGCTCCACAGTTACTGCCGGATTTGACCTTTCTCCACGCCGACGCCACACTCGTCTGCGGTGACTATCACTGACAGAACAGAAGCGTGACTCATCGGAGAACACGACGTTCCGCCATTCCCTCATCCAAGTCGCTCTAGCCCGGCGCCATGCCAGGCGTGCACGTCTATGCTGTGGAGTCAATGGTAGTCTTCTGAGCGGACGCCGGGAGTGCAGGCCTCCTTCAACCAATCGACGGGAAATTGTTCTGGTCGATATTGGAACAGCCAGGGTGTCTTGCACATGCTGAAGAATGGCGGTTGACGTGGCGTGCGGGGCTGCCACCGCTTGGCGACGGATGCGCCGATCCTCGCGTGCTGACGTCACTCGGGCTGCGCCTGGACCCCTCGCACGTGCCACATGTCCCTGCGCCAACCATCTTCGCCACAGGCGCTGCACCGTGGACACATCCCTATGGGTATCGGCTGCGATTTGACGAAGCGACCAACCTGCCCTTCTCAGCCCGATCACCATACCCCTCGTAAAGTCGTCTGTCTGCTGGAAATGCCTCCGTTGACGGCGGCCTGGCATTCTTAGCTATACACGTGTCCTGTGGCACACGACAACACGTTCTACAATGACTGTCGGCTGAGAAATCACGGTACGAAGTGGGCCATTCGCCAACGCCGTGTCCCATTTATCGTTCGCTACGTGCGCAGCACAGCGGCGCATTTCACATCATGAGCATACCTCAGTGACGTCAGTCTACCCTACAATTGGCATAAAGTTCTGACCACTCCTTCTTGGTGTTGCATTTGCTCTGTCAGTCAGTGTATTACTTATCTACCTGCGCTGATGTTATAATGCAACTATGTGTATATAAATAAAATAAGAGTTTGTACATTGCTGAGAAGTCCGACTCGTTGGCTGAACGGTCAGCGCCCTGGCCTTCGGTTCAGAGGGTCCCGGGTTCGATTCCCGGCCTTGTCGGGGATTTTAACCTTAATTGGTTAATTCCTACGGCACGGGGGCTGGGTGTATGTGTTGTCTTCATCATAGTTTCATCCTCATCACGACGCGCAGGTCACCTAAGGGTGTCAAATAGAAAGACCTGCACCTGGCGAGCCGAACCCGTCCTGGGATATCCCGGCACTAAAAGCCATACGACATTTCATTTCGTTTCGTTGCTGAGAATTTGAAAAGACCGGTATATCTGTATCGGTCATGTCCACAGTAACAAGGAAATGCACAATTTTCTTTTCTGTAACTTATGTCTGTATGTATGCATGTACACGCATCACGAGAAAACGGCTGAAGAGAATTTAATGGAAATCGGTACGGTATGTAAAGTCGGGTGATGAGCCACTACAATCTAGGCTATAAATCATTTTATTCACGCTGAGTGAAATGGTAGTTTAGGCGAAGGCCTAAAATTTAATTCTCAAATATTTATATTATTAGTGGTTCTATCGATAAATAACACATAACTAAAGTTATATAGAATTAAATTTCCGATCATTTGTCTTATACATTTTTACCGTACCGGCTATGATAACACAGATATTCATGAATTTGTATTTTTGTTGCCAAGTCCATATCAACGCCGAGCCACGAGAAAATGGGTTAACAGAAAATTGGTATATAGAGTCGGGGAATAAGAAACTACAGTCTAAGCTATAAACAATTTTATTCACCCTGGATGAAATTGTATTTTAGGGGAAGGCGCCTAAATTTTTTTAAATACCTATGTTATTGGTCCTATCGAAAAGTACCGCATAATAAAAGTTATAGAGAATACATTTTCCGATCATTTATGTTTTATTCAGTTTTACCGTAACGACTAAGATAATAGTGGTATTTCAGAGCTGGAAGAAAACTAAATGTGAAGGCCTACAATATCGAAAGTGAATAACATTGATCAACAATAACATTACGTTGACCATCGTTTGTTGTGATGTTCTTTGTCTCTTATGCTGCCAGGAAACTCCGATAGATGGAATTACTGCTGCGCACCGAGTATAACAGCCTGCCCAAATATTGGCGGGAAATAGCTGGGGAGTTAGAAAACTTTCTTCTTTAGCATGCCATTCCTCTGGTTCGTACATTTTCTGATACTGCTGGTACGCAACACACTGGTTCGTCATAGTATTCCAGCTATTCGATCCCTACTCTGACGCTCTGTTCCGAATGAGCAATGTGCACACTTACGGCAGAGGTTCACTTAGTAGTAGTATGTCCTGTTCTAGAATTACAATTTAGGCCTATTCTAAATTATAGCAGCACAATGTACTAAATAAGAAAATCAACCCTGAAAAGAGCCGTTTCTTATCAAGACCTTCTTCCTCTTCACATTTATTCAATTCTACATTCATTTTATTCTAAATTAGCAGTGAAGAGGGGGTTTCTCCTCTGGCTTGGAGGAAAAATTTGCCTGCAAGTCAGATAGATTTTCCCGCCACCAGTGTAGTAAATTGAGACTTTCCGACTCATCGGGTACTCATAGGAAACAGATTAGTAAAAGGGCATAGTTTTTGCCCTGGGACTCTCCACTATTTGAACCCCCTGCTCCCACCGAATCTTTGGACTGTTGGATCGGCAGCGTAGTACTGTTCGTTAAAAGTGAGAAAATGTATATTTTTCATTTGATCGAGTATTTGATATGAAAGCATTGCTTTTAAGCGCGCAATTCCTACTGTTGTCATTGTAACGACCTATGTTTACTTCAGTTGGGAAAACCACCAAGACAGTTTATCTGGGGATGTAAAAGGGCAGGTGGAGAGCGAGTGCCTGCTATTATAATGAAAACTCCCCAACCTGATTGTGACTTGTGGTAGGCAAGCGGGCCTACCATTACAATGAAAATTCCCTAGCCCAGTCGTCATATGAGAAAAGATGTTTGGTGACTTCCCCGTCGCGTTTCTAGGGTAACGTTAAGTGCTATGCAATTTAATTCAATCTTGCTCACAACGTGTACAATACCTATCCTATAATTCTGTATACAGTGTATAATTCTGTAGCGAAGCACGGGTACATTATATAGTCTGTCATATGTTTGACTTCAACTGATGTAGTATAATGGTTGAAACAATGTACTTACTCATTTAGAAAATATTCTGAAGAAATTTCATTTTAACTAAAGCAAATATTTAGTAATGTATGAGTGTGTTTGATGTCCCTGTGGTTCGGATTCCATATAAAACTGGAGCTTCTGTGGCTATTGTATGATCTTAATATCAACAGATGTAACGCGGTTTCCAGAATTTATTTTAATGTTTTTTACGTCGCACTGACACAGATAGGTCTTATGGCGACGATGGGACAGGAAAGTGCTAGGAGTGGGAAAGAAGCTGCCGTGGCCTTAATTAAGGCTGGGCTCATCAGTTGGTACCTATGGGAATCAACATCTATATCAACTAATGTAATCTCATTATGAAGGAGTGTAAATTCGTACATATTTATTATTCATGTTCATAATTTTCATTCAGTGACTACAGATACCCAATACAAATTGATTATTCTTCGACAGTCAAAGAACCAGTTATTCATATCCCTGACTTTAAGGTATTGCTTTCAACAATATTGTCGCTGTCCAAGAAGGAGCAAGTGCTTTTAATTTTCGGCATAGTCAGGATCGCTCTCAGATCACACCGGAATTATTCTCTTCTCTGTCGTGGCTTACAAATTGGCGAGTTTAATGAAAACCAGAATAGGAAATATGTAATTTCCCATTTTCACCAAAGAGAATATAAAAATATAGTAACTCGGCGTTTTGATGTGGTTTTGACACTTTCTTTATTCCATTTCATAGAGAATAGGCAAGACAGAACTTAAAATTATATTTCACAGGACTTTTATCAGGTTAATATTAAAAAGCCGAGTATTTTTAAGTTATTCTTTACTGTACGCGGACCGCAGGATGGGGGTTGTAAAATGGAGTATCGTACGTAAAGAAAAAATCTGATCACTCTAGATTAGCTCAGTGATTTAGCTGTTGACGTTTCACCCAGATGGCCGATGTTCGAAACCGGGCGAAACTTGGAACGGAATTTTTATCTGATCCAGCAATTCAAGATATGAATGTATATGTAGAATGACATGAAGGTATAATTTGGGAACGGCCATATCGGATGAAGTTGTATGAACCGGCTAAGGTGATGGGGCGAACGGAGGTTACTTAGGAGACCAATGGACTCGGGCGTGGAGGGTAAAAGAAAAGTGTGTGTTGTGGGGGGGGGGGGTAAGAGACGATGGTTAGACACGTTATTTAATTATAAAGGTAAGAAGCATGGAAACAAGATGGACTGCACTGCGACTATGGTATTACGGGAGGTAAGTTTAAAATTAAAGTGTATCACACATTATTATATCAACACAATGTGTTAACGACAACACTGTCCCTTAGCTCCAGAAACGTGCAACAACCACTCTCCACAAACTTGTGTTTCGAAGAATCAGTCGGAGACTTAACCTGTACAAAGACCTGTAATCGCAATATAAACTCATTCCACGTTACATAAATACCCGCGATTGCTTATAAAAATCCGTTCAGTTACTCAATATGTAGGTTGGGCGGCCTTGTTAATAGTACTGATTGCGGTAAAACGGTTTGTTCAAACCTGGGTGCGGTTAGCCTCATTTCGTAATAAACATTACAATACTGGCACCCAGTATATTTACCAATAATTAAAATATATTCAAGTCCCAATGCGTGGTCTAATGGATAGGCCTTACGAATTCCATGATGCGAAAGGAGGAAATTGTAGTTTTCCTATTCTTCTTACAACCGATCTAACACAGGCGACATGACGTTATCACAAACCGTTTTATGGAAGGTGTATTCTTTGTGATATTAACAGAAAGCACTGGACAGGCTTTCCATTTTTCCGAGTTCATTTTATTTGATCTTATTTTTATTTATTATGTATTATTATGTTATTCGGTTTATTCGACAAATTTTACGGAGCACTGGATTAAACAAGCTTGAAGTCTGGCCCCGTGGTGTAGGGGGCAACGCGTCCGCCTGTCACCCGGCGGCCCCGCGTTCGATTCCCGGCCAGATCAGGGTTTTTTAATTATAATGATTAATTCCCCTGGCCTGGGGACTGGGTGTTTGTGTCGTTCTTAACACTCCTTTCCTCACATTCAACACATTGCACTTCTGCCATTACACAATGCACGCTGTTTCCTCACATATGGTGCCAGCAGGGGCAAAAGATCTACATAGGTCGACGCCCCGAACAAATAGCATTTTAAAAAACAAGCTTGAATAGCTAGCCTACACAAGATAATATACGCGAGTGATGGAAAATAAGTTCTTTGAAGTCCCGGAACTCCAGTGTATGACATGCATTAAAAGCTTTGGGCAACCCCACAGATCTTGCACTATTCGTTAAATCTACGAGGGCCATCCAGAAATTAAGTTTCCCTATTTTTAAAAAAGCCAACATAGTTACATGTAAAACGTTATGGAACCAACGTGAGACATTCGTCTTCAGCTCTTCGTCCGTGTGAAAATGCTGACAAGAGGACAGGGATTTCTTGTGGTGCAAGAAAAGATTAAAATCACGGGGAGCAAGGTTAGGACTGTACGGTGTATGATCAAGAACTTCCCAGCCGAACTCCTGCAGAACAGTTGCTGAGCGCCGAGCCGTATGTGACAGAGTACAGTATTGCCATGGATCAGCACGATACCTTCACCGAGCATTCCACGCCTCTTGTTTTGAATGGTCCATCGCAATTTCCGTAAAAACTTTTATCACAGACCAAACCTTGCAGGCGGCGGGAGAAAGAAAATGAGCCGCCATTTCGAGCCACTGCTGCTGCGCTACTGACACCAGGCGGTACTTGTCTGGACGGTACATGATTGCTACGTGCATGATCATATTTCCCGGTTAAATGCGTTTACTTTACAAGAAAAGAAATAGGGAAACTTAATTTCCTGCATGGCCCACGTAAAGCAAAGGGATGATCCATTTATTTTCTTTGACATTGTTCTATACGTGTCCGTCGCCGTGAAAAATAGCGAAGAAGCGGTATGAGCTGTTCAATGCCCGTAACTTGGAGCACGCTCATGACGTAAATTTGATGTAGACTGTAGAAAGACGCGGCACATCGTGAAGGAAACTGTCATAACAGCAATCGAACTATTCACCTAGAATAATTCAACCCTTCATTAGAAGATAATTATGAGGACGGATACAAATATTTCACGTACCGAAACAATAATATCACCGAGCTCGATAGCTGCAGTCGCTTAAGTGCGGCCAGTATTCGGGAGATAGTAGGTTCAAACCCCACTGTCGGCAGCCCTGAAAATGGTTTTCCGTGGTTTCCCATTTTCACACCAGGCAAATGCTGGGGCTGTACCTTAATTAAGGCCACGGCCGCTTCCTTCCCACTCCTAGCCCTTTCCTGTCCCATCGTCGCCATAAGACCTATCTGTGTCGGTGCGACGTAAAGCAACTAGCAAAGAAAACAAAACAATAACATCGATAGTTCTTGGTACAATTTCGACATTTATGTGCATCAGAAATGCATTCACATAACCGCACTATTATTTTTTGCTAGTGGTTTTACGTCGCACCGACACAGATAGGTCTTATGGCGACGATGGGATAGGAAAGGCCTAGGAGTTGGGAGGAAGCGGCCGTGGCCTTAATTAAGGTACAGCCCCAGCATTTGTCTGGTGTGAAAATGGGAAACCACGGAAAACCATCTTCAGGGCTGCCGACAGTGGAATTCGAACCCACTATCTCCCGGAGCAAGCTCACACCCGCGCCCCTCTAACCGCACGACCAACTCGCCCGGTACACTAATGAGAACAGGCCTTCTAAGCACGAAGGGAATGAAGTACACATTTCTTGAAGGGTGTGCTGCAGCTGTCGATTTACGACCACAATTATTGCATTTTCAGGAACGGAGGTAGGCTTATCTTCGATGCCCAGTTTTAAAATGGAGCCTAAGAGGATACCTAACTAGTGAACCCCAGGTTAAGCCTTGGCCGTGCTTGATTAGTTCCTCAATACTTCGTCAGCGCTAGAGTTTACTCAAACTTACCTCAGCATATTTTCAGTTACGACTGCGCATCTGTTATAGCAAATTTTCCTATCAACAGTACCTCGTATCATCTTAGAATCATTCGATTTTCTCCCTTGTACTGAGCGATTTGGCCGTGCGGTTAAGTTTATTCAGCTGTGAGCTTACGTTCGGGAGATAGTGGGTTCGAACCCTACTGTCGGCAGCCCTGAAGATAGTTTTCGTAGGCTTTTCCTATCCCATCGTCGTCAAAAGACCTATCTCTGTCAGTACGATGTAAACCAAATAAAAAACTAATGTAATGAATTTCACCACCATACAGATGTACCATGTGCTCGCAGATATTGCGAATTGTTGTAAGCTAAACGGAAGTTAGACGACATTCATTTGTATAAAAAAAGCGCATAGTACATGATTGCAAAGAGTAGACCAAATAGATCGCAACCGGAGAGCACACTGAAGGGACGCCATAAATTTTACTCATGTAGGCTATTTTTATAAAAATGACAAGTTATAGAATCTTATTTTTTGTGTAAAACCATACTAATTATGAACACTGAAAATCTGGTGATTTCCGAAGACATGTGAATAAATTCAGGGACATTCCATGGACAGATTTCCTCCGGGGACAAAAGCGAATTCCCGCGTCTGTCTCCAGAAAACGAGGACGTTTAGTAACCTTAGTATACATTGTTGTTTGACTTCTGTATAGGTCTTAATCAGATAAGCCGCAGTGCCATTCTTCATACCTGTACTCAACTGAAGGCACGTGAAATCTCCAAGAAAAGCGCTATTTTATGTTTAAATGTACATTTCATAAGACCGAAGACAGACTGAGCTATGCAGCACTTATCTTTTCTTCTTAGATAACAGTCTACTAACTTGTCAGCTTGTAACTGATAAGGTCTTTAAGGGTACCTTCGGATAATATCTGTCGTAAATATACTGTAGAGGATGTTTTTCATACGAGTCAGTGCCGAGAAGTATGTTCGCATTTCCAATAAAATGCCTCCCGAAGTATTGTCATACGGTCGGGCTGAGTGGTTCAGGCGGTAGAGTGCGGCTCTCTGAGCCTATGTTGCTGGGTTCGATCCTGGCTCAGCCTCGTGTCGGTAGATTTACAGGCGGAAGTCTTCCGGTACAAAATTCCAGCTTCTCTGCGCCTCCGAAAACCGTAAAGGTAGTTAAAGGGAAGTGAAACCCACTACATGATTATTGTCCTCCATTAAATCGAAGGCTGGCCCCATGGTGTAGAGATAGGACGCCTGCCTCTTATACAGAGGCCGCGGATTTGATTTCCGTCCAGTTAAGGTATTTTTACCTGGATCTCAGATCTGGTTCATGATGCACTCAGCCTACGTGATTACATTTGAGGAACTATCTGATCAGTGGAATAGCGGCGGCGGTCTAGAAAGCCAAGAATAACGGCCGAGAGGATTCATCGCGCTAACCACACGTCACCTCGTAATCTACAGGCATTCGGGCTGAGCAGCGCTCGCTTGGTAGGCCAAGGTCAGTCGTGATTATTGCGCAGTGGGGGTTAGTTTTATTAAACCTTAAGATGTAAACTACTGTGGCCACTGAAATAGATGCAGTGTTTTGATGAAGTACAACGGATGAGACCGTCTCATCATTGAGAATTATTCTGTTCACGTACACATTCATGAAGCGTTAATAATAAGCCTGTTTTCAGATTGTGTGTGTGTGTGGCGCACGCTTAGTACTCGGCGCGAAGGCTGGTTGGATCATCACGAATTCGTCATCAGTTTTTATTCATATCCTAGGCATAAATGAAAAGGCGTAGAAGGGAAGTGAGGAGTGAGGTAGTCTCTCATTGTTTACCTTTCTGAGTCAAAAGGTGTTGCTGCATGTCAGTCTACCAAACCAACTGAAAAAAACGCTCACACCAGCCAACCCGACGAGAGAGAATTTCATACCGTTCATCACAGGGACAGACTATGTAAGGAATGGCATTACTAACATTTCTCATACCTCAGTCACTTTCTTATTGTGAAAAACAAGGATGAGACTGAGACAGGTCAATGAATGTAACACTAAACACAATGTATCAGCGTGGATGGATCTGGACTATTCAGAATTTTGATATTTAGGCTATGATAAAGAGAACTACTGTGCGGTGTATTGTGTCCATAAAGAAATTCGTGTAGGACGACTACCTTCAAATAGACTACAGATATTTGAATGTCTTGTGGTTAGTGTGACATTCTCAACAGTACACTCCTATATTTACCCTTAATGGACTGTTGCACCACGAGTTTGCATATACAGTATATATATTTGAATTCATGTCTGCGCGAATGACTTTGGACATTTTCTATTCAGACGAACGTTTAGTACGTCGAATATCGACTGCATATCATTCGCTCCTCACACTTCCCTCTATACCTACTACTCATTCGTTTTCTTTTAATTCTGCCGCAAAAATGCCATGTATCCTTATTCTATATGAATTGATAACCTACGCTTGGGACCATGTTTTTCTATTTTCTGTACATTTACTAGAGTGCATGTGTTTCTCCTTATTGCAGAAAAATAAGTAACGTACATCATACAGTTATAAATTCAATTTTCTTAAAATTAATGGTAATTTACAGAAATATGAGCATTCCAGTTCACAAAAGCGTAACTTTAAACTACTATTTCTTACTCTAAAGCATACGACGAATAGCTTTCGATCTAGTACCTGGGAATATAGCATGGAATTCAGACAGAATGACATTGATGACAAGGAGAAGTAAGATTTTCTGCGATTTAAAATTATTTAATAGAAAATTATATCTTTCTTAATTTTTCTTTTTGCTAGTGGCTTTACTTCGCACCGACACAGATAGGTCTTATGGCGACGATGGAATAGGAAAGGCCTAGGAGTTGGAAGGAAGCGGCCGTGGCCTTAATTAAGGTACAGCCCCAGCATTTGCCTGGTGTGAAAATGGGAAACCACGGAAAAAACATCTTCAGGGCTACCGATAGTGGGATTCGAACCTACTATCTCCCGGATGCGAACTCACAGCCGCGCGCCTCTACGCGCACGGGCAACTCGCCCGGTTTTCTTAACATATATGAAGTAAGATGACTAAATGAACTTCAAGTACGGAAGGAATATCAACACTATAAAATACTTCGCTGCTTTGGAGCATAACATCTCCGTTTTTCTGGAAATAAAATGTCAAGTCAAGAAATTGATAGGAAGCAGACTGTTTGTTAACATAAGTCAGAGCGATAAAGTGGCTGTGTGGTTTGGGTCATGCAGCTATTAGCTTGCATTAGGCAGATAATAGGTTCGAACCCCACTGTCGGCAGCCCCGAAGGTGGTTTTCCGTGGTTTCCCATTTTCACACCGGGCAAATGCTGGGGCTATCTCTTAGTTAAGGCCACGATCGTTTCCTTCCCACTCCTAGCCCTTTCCTATACCATCGTTAAGCGAAATTCTACTCATCTAATTCCGTTTACCTGCACAAGTTTCACAAGCTGCTCCCTTTACAACAAATGTTAGAAATGGCGTCCCACTGCGTCAATGCAGGCATGGCATCGTCGCACAAAGTTCTGTCGTACTCGTTCGATTATCTCCGGTGTCGTTAGAACAGCGTCGCAGGCAGCGAGAATTCTTGCCAAGTGATCCTTTTATCCTAGCCTCTTTTGCTCGTCGGGATTGTCTCCCCTATTGTACTCTTAGCACATGTAGTGTACAGTACAGTCGGAGGTATCAGACTGATTTTTTGCTTTAACTTTTGACTGCCGGCCCCACTGGTGTAGTGGATACGGCGTTGGTCTACTAATCCCAAGTTAACGGGTTCAAACCCGACTGAGGTCGGTGTCTTTTAAGGGTGTTGAAAGCTGACAATCCCATGTCGTTGCCTTCCGGCATGTTAAGGAACAATTGCGGGACGAAATTCCGACACCCCGGCGTCTGTTAAGAACGAACGGACATTAAACAACTTGGGTTATTTATAACTTTTGCCTCGATCGTTTCCGGACTACGGTTCCTTATCTCAAATTGATCCATTTGCCGTCCTCCATCATTCCTGAACCTTTTGTAACATAATCACGGATACACCCTGTATATCCTCCCAAGTCCATTTAAATACTGTTACGTTAAGACAATGACTTATGAGTGAATACTGTCGTAAATATTATATGTACTTTCTATAAAATTGATATTTTGGGAATAAAAGTACATTTATCTCAGCAAATATGACAAAGTAATGTGCAATTTCCCGGAAAGGTAGATATTGGTATTTTCTACTTGTACCAATAGGAATCGGTTAAGTTGAAAATATGCTGTTATATTGTAAACTTGTATGAAACTTTTAAAATTAAATTTTCCATTTTTTATAATACTAAATCTACACAAATGATATAATGAAATTATGCTTTACGATAGCATGCTTGTCCATATCCGTCTCTGAGATACAGTATGCGGACTGTACTGTCTCTTCTGGCATGGACGAGATCAAATTTCTTTCTTTCGTT
Source organism: Anabrus simplex (assembly GCF_040414725.1). Taxonomy (NCBI): domain Eukaryota; kingdom Metazoa; phylum Arthropoda; class Insecta; order Orthoptera; family Tettigoniidae; genus Anabrus; species Anabrus simplex. The sequence goes on from NC_090266.1 coordinate 156,690,593, forward strand.
TTTTCTTTCTTACTCTCATCCTTGTCTTCTACGATATGCAAGTGCCAGAGGCACGAGCGATGCTAGTAATGCCATTCCTTATGCAGCCAGTCCCTGGGGTGAATGCTGTGGAAGTGTTGCTCATAGGGTCGGTTGGTGTATGCATTTCAATGAGACAACGGCTGGCACGGTAAGGAAAGCAAAGGGGAACTGCCACACACATCATTTCGCTAGTACGCTTCTTCATTGGCACCTAGGCTTCTTACGACAGCTGATGGTAGATGTTTTGATGTTGCAGCCTGCCTCTGGGCTGTGAACTGAACATACACGTCAGTGGCGGCTCGTTATAAAATATTCAGGTAGTTCACAGCAGTATTTTTTGTTCATGCCTCAAATGTACCAAAGTAGAATGCAAAATCAGTACAAAATAACTTACTTAAATCATTACTGAAAGTTCCTTGTACGGTTCTTTCTCCTCTCATAATACTCATATGGTACAACCCCTACAACCGAGGATGCATTTTTCCGATATTAATCTGTGAGTGTAAAACAAAACTAAAATTACGACTGCCCGGCTGAATAGCTCAGACGGTTGAAGCGCTGGCCTTCTGACCTCAAATTGGCAGGTTCGATACTGGCTCAGTCCGGTGGTATTTGAAGATGCTCAAATATGTCAGCCTCGTTTGCTAGATTGACTGGCACCTAAAAGAACTCTGCGGGACTAAATTCCGACACCTCGGCTTCTCCGGAAACCGTAAAAGTAGTTAGTGGGACGTAAAAACTATAACATCGTTATTATTATTATTATTATTATTATTATTATTATTATTATTATTATTATTATCAAAATTACGACTACTACTAAAATGCTTTCACTCCGTACCCTGATGGTGGGCGTCCTAGAGGGCGACGTCCTCTAGGAGATGTGCTGCTGTGGTTTGAGATGAGAAGAACGTGAGAGAGGAGCAACCGTGGCCTATAAAAGGAGCTGTTGATGTATTTCATCATTCGCTTAAGAGAGGAGAATGGAAAACCATTCTCAGGACAGCGGACAGGAGGAGGAGACCAACCCCACCACCTCCCGAATGTAGATCTGAAAATCCACAGTAAAGTCGTGACCACTGTTAGCCGAAGCTACTCATCTCGGTGAAAGAAAAATTCACAACAACTTTGCTACACTGCGAACACTATTCTTTGTTTTATTGTACGTAGCATGAAGTTCACCTAGGTATGACTAGCATAAAAATAATGCACACTAGTAGCACATTTACCGGTACTCAAATTAATTTCACTGGAAACGATTCTCCACGTATAATATAAAGCAAACTTATTCCCGTGAATACGAACTCCTGTTCAGAATTATCTACTGGCGAAATCTTTCGGCGATGTAATGCAATAGTAACTTCTGGGAGCGGGCCATTGTTGTTAACTGTAATACTATCTCTGGTTTGAGGGTGGTTTAGACGGAAAGGCACATACCTTAGGCCCCATTCACAATCCAAACGTAACAGTAAACTTAACGACGTAACGTAACCGTAAAATTAACGTAAAGTTTGTGGTATTCACAATGGAGGAACGTAACATATACGTAAAGAGTACACAGCAGCCAATCAAAACACTGCCATGTTATTTAGCACGGAAGTCGGGTTTTAGGTTATATCGCAGTTATATATTTTAATATCTCGATGGAATTAAACAACGTGGTAGCGGAATTCATATTACTTAAGACATTTCTTGCTTTGCTCCTGGGAGCGATGTAAGTTTACATGAAAAGGCGAACTAAACAACGGTGCAGAAAATGGGTTCATCCCTCGAATCAAAGAAGGTTATTCCAGGGCGATTTCGGTAATCTGCTGTAAGAAATGACCCTCATCAGTTCGTTTTGTACATGCAGATGAAACCTGAACTGTTTGACACTATCTTACGATCTTTCCTAATAAAAACAAGTGTAAAGTCTCCTTTGCCGACATCTATGCGCCTAGCTATCACATTCCGGTGAGATGTTTGGATGATATCGTTTTCGTAAACTAGTAGTCTGTCATGACGTTAAGAAATATACAGGGACATTGTTTTATCTATGACAGGGATTGTCTCTCGTCCGGTCGCCAGCTCTGCGAGCTTTTCTCCCGCCATTTACCGGCAGATTTCATTGCTACAGCATATTTATTTCCACGTATTCTTTTTCGGTACAGCGTCTTTGTAATTCTCTGTCCTTTTATGATACTTACGCACAAAATTATTTTGAAGGAGAATTACAGGTGTTTCGTCGAAGGAAGTCATTATATCGCTCACAAAATACAATGTTAACGTCTGCTCTGATTGGCTGGTTCTTAAACCTAACGTAAAATTAACCGCAAGAGCTTGGAGTTTGCAAGCCCTTAATTTTACGTACTCGCAGTTAAGTCGGCGCATTGTGAATGCTTCCATTAGATAACATGGCCGCGTTACGTTTGCGTTGTGAATGGGGCTTTACCTTGCTCCTCGCTCATGGTGGTTATCTGTGCATAAAGCATGACGTCTTTGGCATGTGCATGCGTATAGTCTTCAGGCTCGTAGCACAAGCGCCAGTGTGCTTCATGCATTGTCAGTCGAAACCAGGGAGTAAAGAATATAGGGAGCTGCTCGCTACACTACTCTCTGTGGCTATCACTTGAAGCCAACGGCCACGCCCCTCATGGTTACCAAAACATGGCAATTCTTACATTGTGGATATACACAAACTAAGACATTTTCTCGTGAGTAAGGAAACTTCGAATCGCTCAATTAAGTACAGTCATTTTCAAAATAACACGCGGATTAACTGTAACAAAATTTTCTGGCAATCAGACCTATTAATGCTCTTTTACTGAGCTCTAAGGAAGCGTTTCTCATGACCCGCAGCCTTAAATCTGCTCTTTTGCTAGTTGACTATCGGTACTAATAAACCGAGTATCTTAAAAACAGGAGATGCAAATCTTCACCAGATATCAGTAAAGATAAGGAGTAGGCTATTATTAAGGGCATACCGCAATCTGAATGCTTTACAGGAATGCGCAATGAATCATCAAATTGGGCATAGCGCCATTGCTTACTACATATTTTGGAGTGATGGTGGTGGAGGTGATTATTGTTTTAGTAGGACGTACAAACGTCAAGTAAACCATCCTCTGACACAAGTGGAGACAATGCAGAATCAGCTAAGCGCCCCTTGGACGACAAACAACACTCCCTTAGGCCACTTGGACGCTAAACCACACTCCGAAGGTAAAAGCCCTGCCCCCTAAATCGCCTTTGAAGACACGTGGTGGTGATTATTGCTTTAAGAGGGAGTACAACTAGGCAACCATCCTCTATTAACATTAATCAGAGAGAAATGAAGATATCGGCCGAAGAAAGACAAGGGCCATGAAGGGCGAGAAAATGGAAGACTCCCTAGCCGTCGAATCCTCTTATAGCCTCAGGGTCGGAAAAGAACAAGAGTTGATCATCAGATGTCGGACATGAGATTAAAATTAGCCTGGCACAAGTAAGTGGAAGCAATGCCAGGACTCAACTAAGGGCCCCGTGGTTGCAACCAATGCTTCCAAATTGAGAGCTCCTGGGGCCCCTTTCAGTCGCCTCTTACGAAAAGCAGAGGATACCGTGGGTGTTATTCTACTACCCCCAACTTCACCACAGGGACGTTTACGACAGGCAGGGGATACCGTAGGCCTTATTCTATCCTCACTCGGAGGGGGATATGTATTTTAGAGGTGGTGGTAGTATAAGAGGAGGTGCAACTGGGCACCCTCCTCTGTTAACACTAATTAGGAGGAAAAATGGAAGGGATCGGCCTCTTCGAAAAATGAAGGTATCGGCCAAAGAAAGACAAGGGCCACGAAGGGCGTGAAAATGAAAAACTCTCTAGGCCTCGAGTGCTCTAATTTTGTAGATACGAAGGGAATGCTTCGAAAATAGTAGGTAGGCCTACTGCATTGTCCTTCTAAACAAATTTATTCCTGGACCCATCAAACAATTCCGGTTTGAAATGTGCTGAACATATTCTGGTGTAAGGAGAAGGTATCCAGTTTTCCCTTCTAATGGCCTTAATCCACTCTGTTCTCCTTTCTTCATGAATAGGAAACCTCAGGAAAAATTGACGATAAACAAGTCTAGCCTAAAAATTCATACGAAAAGTGGACGGTGCTTCTGAGATTCCGAAATACTAGCACACTAACAATGGAGGTAATATAATTTACTGTACTACATATTACAAGCCATATATAGAATCTTACCCGTAAAATGTTATTCCAGGAATATTTTTGGATTTCCGATTCCTGCAACCGTATGCATAACACGACATTGTAAGAGCTACATCATCAACTAAATATCAGTATGTTTTTTACTTTTTAGCGTGTAGTACAGTGTTTGCATCTGAAAATTCCTGCAATTACAATTTGCGTTCACCGTATTTATTTCAATGAGCTGTGACAGATTTGTCTTTCAAAACATCGCATGCGTTCTCGCGCCTATTTACGACCACGCCCCCTATGTAGACCACTGCCATTGGGCTTCACTCTCAGAGCTCCAAGGCATCTCCCTGTATTCTTTACTCCCTGGTCGAAACGAACAACTGGCAGTGTAACGCAGCTTCGATTTAAGTCGAATGCTTGTAATCGATTGATGAAATCACGTCGAAACAAAGGAAACAATTTTGAATTATCCATTAATGCGTGTATATACATTAGAATTGGGTTTTCACGTGCTCATATGCTCCTGAGAGCCCACCGCCATTGATACACATACGATATACATCAGTCCTCCACAAACATTTTATGTCGCGCTCCTTTCCTGGAACATAACATTTCTTACGCCCCCCTACACTATTCCTTCCTTCCTTCCTTCCTTCCTTCCTTCCTTCCTTCCACTCATTAGATTGCACAAAAATTCGGCTCAAGAGGATGATGATGATGATGATGATATTTGGCCACCGGGCGAGTTGGCCGTGCGGTTTGAGGCGCGCTGCTGTGAGCTTGCATCCTGGAAGTAGTGGGTTCGAATCCCACTGTCGGCAGGCCTGAAGATGGTTTTCCGTGGTTTCCCATTTTCACTATAGCATTAAAAAAAGGTTTTGTTACCTCGTTTAGTTTTCCTTCAGACGAGGAATTAAAACGAAAATGGATTTGTCATTTTAAACGGGATAATTGGGAACCTGGGAAGGTTTCAGCCGCATGCATAATACAAGTCACAAACGAAAGTTTTTCAATAGGGGATAAAATTTGAAGTCAACGTAACTATACTACCACCGAAACCTAATAAACTTCTCCCTGATGGATGTCCAATTATTTTCCCAAACTTTCCAAAAATATTTGTCATCGCAAAGTGTTAAAAGAAAAAGATCCTGAAGGTAGGAGCCTGGAAATGTAGAGTAGGGTAAAGAAGAAGATGGATGATATGCCAAATGTAACCCATTTACTCAAAATTCACCAAGATATGAATGTCACTGTGCAGTATATGTTAAGTTATCAGGTGTTGTTAGAAGAAATGACATGTTTAGCAGATGGTAAAATATCAAAGTGGTCTCAACTAAATGCGTCTTCATTAAATTATATAGGAACCACTTCTTGTAGTGTTAGTGTTAAATGTGTACAAATAAATCTATTAAAATGCTTCACAATCGCATAGACTATCGTGAGATAAGCAGTGAAAGCACACTCTTTGTCTTGCCTCATATTTTTGAGGGAACAATAAAAATTTTGCACTAAAAGGGCCGGTCTGAGTGGCTCACTTGGCAGGTTCGATCCTGGCTCAGTCCGGTAGTATTAGAAGGTGCTTACATACGTCAGCCTCGTGTCGGTCGATTTACTGGCACGTAAAATAACTCCTGAAGGACTAAATTCTGGCACCTCGGCGTCTCCAAGCACCATAAAAGTAGTTAGTGGGACGTAAAGCAATTATTATTATTATTATTATTATTATTATTATTATTATTATTATTATTATTATTATTATTATTATTATTATTATTATTATTTGCACTAAAAGGAAAAAGAGTTAGGCCCTACAAAAGTTTCGTTTGGAACTGTTAAAGCAAATTATTTACTGCCAAGAAGTTTTTTGAAGAACTTCAGAGGTGGGTTAGTGGTGCCATCACATTGTGTTGTGTGTATCTGCAGACTACCTGGATGGTGAAAATTATAAAGAATTGATGTTCTCTCTATCCTGAGCTGCTTTAGGAAGAGATGACAATCAACAGTTCTGGCTTGAACGCCGTCATTGTGGGCGTTACAATAATGGTGCGATAGATTGTTTATTGTCTACATTTTCCAATGTCGTGTTAAATAAGTGCTGAAAGTAGATGAAGAACACGAGTCATGTCAGCAGTGAGGATAAAAACACTTAGCGGAGGAAGTTGTCATCGTTCCACAATAATTGAGCTTGTGAGTTGTTCTTAAAGTGTTTTGTTTTTATTCATGTAAAATGTGTATTTCCAACTTCAGCAAATGCATTTACTGATGTGTGTGTTTCTTAGTACCATTTTACGAAGAGTGTGCATTTATCATAGTAATCGTGTTCTAAATGTAGTGAATATGGGTGAAGTCATTCAAAATCGGACACGCCCCCTTTTCTCTCGGCCTCCGCTTGACAGATAGATACAGCGTTGCCAAGCGTACCTTCCGGCTTTAACTGTAGATGGCTCTGCTTATTGTCGTTAAGCCGCAATGGTTGGAAGTTGGCGCCACTGATGGTCGGTTTGGATCTGAAAAGGCGCTGGTTAATTGCTATGGTCAAGGACGTATCTCCGAAATAATGCTGGCAGGGTGTAATTCCCAGCATTTCTGGTCAGCACTTCTGAAATTCTAAGTAATTTTAATTATTCTGAACGGGAGTGGAAGAGCTCTTCTTCTCTGGCTTACTGCATTGAGAATGTAAGGAAGCCAATACTTGTTCAAAAAAAGAGATTAAGTTTTTATCGTCATAATATGAGCTTCCGATCTTAGACGCGTTCTCCTAGATTCCTCTCCGTGCCACCCCCCTCCCCTCCTCTATCCCTCATGGGGTAGGGTGGACCACTCGTATACATTGCGATTTCTGGTCCCGCTTCAAGGAATGTAATTTTTTGAAAATTGCCTTAACATTTCTTGACCTAAGACTGCACTGTTTTCTGTAGATAATTGATATTTAACACAATGTCCGGCTCCATGGCCAGCCGGGCTGGGGATTTTAACTGCCTATGTTGAATTCCTGTAGCTCGGGGAGAGAGAATGTTTGTGTTCGTCTACAGGGGTTCCGGGTTCGATTCCTGGTAGGGTCGGAATTTTAACCATCATTGGTTAATTTCTGTGGCAAGGGGGCTTGGGTGTATGTGTCGTCTTCATGATAATTTCATCATCACGACGCGCAGGTTGCCTACGAGTGTCACATCGAAAGACCTGTACCTGGCGAGCCGAACATGTCTTCGGACACTCCCGGCACTAAAATCCATACGCCATTTCATTTAGCACAATAATTTTAAACGGATTTTCCATTCTTTATGATTCTAAATCTAAAAGTGGTACAGTATATTAAAATTGTTTTTTGATAGTATACCTCTCCATGTCCATTTCTGGTGAAATACAGTGTGCAGTTTGTACTGAGTCTCTTCGTATGGACTAGATCATGAATAATGAAGTGCGAATATATTCTCACATGTAGGTTCTCTTAAGGTCCCTTATGAGTTTTGCACAGTTGGTTTAGATGTTTACAACAACAGTATGATCTCATTCTCATGGCTTGTTCACTGATAGTTGTATTCAGTTATGCGGACTAATGGCTTGATGAACATGTACCGAAAGTTTGTTTCGATGTTGAGAACAACACTTTGATCTCATCCTCATTCTAATGGCTCGTTCACTAATAGTTCTGAATGCGTGATCTTTAGGGCATTGTGAGGAAAAGGTGGGGTGGGGGTGGGGGGTGCGATTGTAAGAATAACTGCACACGCTAAATTGTAGGGATTTGCTGCATTTATGCACATTTACCCTTGCTTTTTGGTTTAATGTTCATCATATTTGGCGTAAAGGTTACTGACATGAAGTAATGCTATAAGTATGTGTAACGCGGTCTGTAAATTATGAATAAACCACTGTTGTTCCACGTTTTGTCCGGCTTCTTGGCAGAATGGGCAGCGTACTTTCCTTTTCAGAGGGCATCGGCTTCGATTCCCAGCCGGGCTGGGGATTTTAACTGCCTATGTTGAATTCCTGTAGCTCGGGGAGAGATAATGTTTGTGTTCGTCTTAATACAGTTCTCTGCACTGACACATAACACACTACCAACCACCGCAGAAACACGCCATAGTGAATACTTCTCTCTACATAGGTTTGACGTCACGAAGGGCATCCTGCTGTAAAACTGAGCCTAATCTACATCACGTGCCAATGCCAATAAATCGGGGGGGGGGGGGGAAGAAGAATAAGAAGGGAAGGTCTAAGGTCTATTTATCCACGCTTATCTATCTACTGTCTTGCTATCCAACATCCGTTGAATCTCGGAAGCTCGTAGGTTTTAAGGAGGTCGAGTAAAAGAGGAGGGAACAGGTTGTGGAATTGGACCACCAACGCCGGGTACACTATTGCTAAGTCTCAGGTCAATACACTAGACTAGTATTCCCTTGGAAAGCGAAAGTGCTGCTATGAAAGTCCTTGATACGGATTTGTATGATTCGTTTGTTGTGAAATAAAGTATGCCCCAGTTTCTCGGAAGTAGACGTTTTGTTGTGATCAGCGTACTGTTTCATGCTTGGGTAGTATAGCATTGTGGAGATGTGTGATTATATTATTATTATTATTTATTATTATTAATAATTTCAAACACGATTATGCGTTAGTTGATTCATTGGTTTATTTATCCTGGCAAGATAAAGGATAAATGATTACATCTAACCAGGCTAATAGAGTATTTAGGCCTGCATCAAGTAGTTTACAAATAAATGTATGTACGTGAATATATCGCAATTAAGATGATAAATTAACTGAAATATTAGTTAATTATTAAAATAATACACTGTACAGAGTGTATCTAAATTATACCGACAGAAAAATCAGGGCTGCTATTCGTGTTATATAAAGAACGATGTTGCGATCAGATTGCCGGATAATTTATTTTTTTTCTCTAGAAAATGATGTTACTTTCTTACTTCCGGGCGCGTGATTCATGTTAGCGAACTCGTCGTATTTGCTATGCCAGAGCGTTGACAGACTTCGGCAGCCGGCACAATTCCTATCCTCGCCGCTAGGCTACATTCATTCCATTCCTGACCTGGTCGAAGGACTGCAGACAGACTGTCGATTTTCATTTTCATCACCGTGCTCTATCGACGAGTGCTTCTATGCATTTATGCCATCAGATATTTTGTTTGCATTGACCCACATTTACAGCTTGTTTACAATTCAAGGCCTTTACAAAAAAATAATTGGTGCAAATTAATAAGTGGAGTTCTACATTTTAACAAATCTTTTAATAATGTCACTGTCTAAACTCTCAGGAATTAAAAATACCGTTGATACGTTCAGCATATGCTATACATAATCTTTCAGCGAAACGGAGGGACTTCGAGTCACCGTTCATTTACTACTGCACATTATTTTATCCCAAACTAACAGAACGTTGTCTGGCCCCGTGGTGTAGGGGGCAACGTGTCCGCCTGGCACCCGGCGGCCCCGGGTTCGATTCTCGGCCGGGTCAGGGGTTTTTAATTGTAATTGATTAATGTCCCTGGCCAGGTGACTGGGTGTTTGTGTCGTCCTTAACGTTCCTTGCCTCACATTCAACACACTACACAGTATTCGGGAGATAGGTGGTTGGAACCCCACTGTCGGCCGCCCTGAAGATGGTTTTCTGTGGTTCCCCATGCTGGGGCTGTACCTTAATTAAGGCCACGGCCGCTTCCTTCCCAGTCCTAGCCCTTTCCTGTCCCATCGTCGCCATAAGACCTATCTGTGTCGGTGCGACGTAAAGCCAATAGCAACACTCTACACTTCTGCAATTCCACTTATACGCAGGCACTGAGTCTCTTCGTATGGACTAGTGGCAAAAGATCTTCATAGGTCGACGCCACGAACAAATACCATATAAAAAAACAGAACGTTGGCGGGCCGAAGGGAGCACTTTTAAGCACCTAGCCGTACGACGCTGGACGCTCGAGTACCTTGCAGCGGGTGCTTTCACGCTAAGGCCGGTATTGTTTCGGAAGAAATACAAAGATAGGCGCCATTTCAATTTTAGGTACATAGAATACCCTGGAAATGATATTTTTTAAGGGGCGAGACCAATAAAATGCCTTGTCGTTGGTCTGAAAGAGAGTTGGTTCTTAAATAATTGTACAGAATTACAACATTCATTGCCTTTTGGAATAATTGGTTGTTAATAGGGCTGCTCTTTTGGACAGTTTTCATCGTCCACTGACATGCCAAAAGTCATGGGGTTAGGGGTCTAGTGTCGTGTCGGTCCTCCTCTAGCTTGGCCAAGTGCAGCAGCTCGTAGTAGTATCTATTCCACTAGTGGAAAAACATATCTTTGGTGAGATTCTGACCCATGCCGCTTGGATAGCTACCCACAGCTTCCTGCTATTTGTAGGTGCGGGGTCTAGATTGTGAATGGATCTCACCACCACGCCCCATTGTCCAATAAATTATCCACAGGGTTCATATCAGACGAACGAGGTGGCTACAGCAGTCGTTGAAAGATTCCAGAACACTCCTCGAATCAATTCTGGACAACTTGGGCCCGATGACACAGTTCGTTATCCTGCTGGAATAGCTCATAGTTGCAGGTATACGTTAAGTGTATGAAGGGACTGCAAGTGGCCACCAAGCATTTGAACGTAGCTGTCGCTGGTCAATGATCTCTTGAGGTGGATCAGCGGATCCAGGCCATGCCACGTGAACACACACCACAGCATTATGGAGCTACCACCTGCCTGTATGGTGCCTCGTTGACAACTGCAGTCCATGGCTTCATGGGGCCTGCGCCATATTCGAATCCTACCATCAGCTCGAAACAAACGGAACAATGGCTCATTGGACAAGCTATTCGTACATGTCGCCAGTCCTCCAAGATCCAATTAGCAACGTCACGCGCCCAGGTGAGAAGCCATTGTGACTTGTCTGTTTCCACGGACAATTGTAGCTAGATGCCGCTAATCGCGATCATTAAGCATCCGTGTTTGACCTTTGCGGTGTTCGTATGAGTGGTAATGTCTTCCATGAGATATTCTGATACACACGTGACATCTTCGACTCTGGAATGTTGAATGTCCGTACACATTCCACAGTGGAATACTCCATTCATCTGGCTTCCAATATTATGCCCTGTTCGAAAGACGATAATTCACGCCGCTTTGCCACGACCAGTACAGACGGTATTCACACTCACTCTCGAGATGTCGGATCACACCTGATACAGGTCTAGGTACTTCCAAGACGTCACGGTACGGTGTCGCCACCGACTATTAGCTTTAAATACTGCTATTCTATGACTTTGGAATACAAGTGTAAATAATAATAATAATAATAATAATAATAATAATAATAATAATAATAATAATAATAATAATAATAATAATAATGTCTCAACTACCGTGTGCAGTTATTTCAATTTGACGCTCCGTTTTCCTTTATGCGTACTAGATTGCAGAGTAAGCCGAATCTCCTTGAACGGCTGTGGCTGATTTTTTAATGAGTTTTGTCGGGTATCTTTTACATGCCGACATTGTACGGCGTGAAGCGTCGAATGGATTTTTGTCCGGCCTTTTAAAATGCGACCATATCTGCCAGGTTTGAACCCGCGATCTTGTGATCCGGAGTCCGACACACTACATACATACATACATACATACATACATACATCTTCCTTATAGACTGTCACGTCTTTTAGCGTGCAGTGTGCAAGCGTCTGTGAATTAACAAAGCCCGTCCAAAGTCCTCTATTACCTGGCGAGTTGGCCGTGCGCGAGGAGGCGCGCGGCTGTGAGCTTGCATCCGGGAGATAGTAGGTTCGAATCCCACTATCGGCATCCCTGAAGATGGTTTTCCGTGGTTTCCCATTTTCACACCAGGCAAATGCTGGGGCTGTACCTTAATTAAGGCCACGGCCGCTTCCTTCCAACTCCTAGGCCTTTCCTATCCCATCGTCGCCATAAGACCTGTCTGTGTCGGTGCGACGTAAAACAAATAGCAACAAGTCCTCTATTTACAGCGAGCTCTGTGGCTTCGTTTAGTTGCACAACTTCTATCTTTAAGGGCCTGTACTACGACTGTCAGATAAACAGCCAGATACGTAGGCTGCAGTTTTGCAAACTAGAAGTTAAATATTTTCTTGCGTACTACCAACGGATTTTAACCTCGGTATTGTAATGCGGAAGATGTAGTAACATTCTTATTGGGTTGGTAATAAGGTTACTGTCCGCCTCTGTGGTGTAGTGGTTAGTGTGATTAGCTGCCACCCCCGGAGGCCCGGGTTCGATTCCCGGCTCTGCCACGAAATTTGAAAAGTGGTACGAGGGTTGGAACGGGGTCCACTCAGCCTCGGGAGGTCAACTGAGTAGACGTGGGTTCGATTCCCACCTCAGCCATCCTCGAAGTGGTTTTCCGTGGTTTCCCACTTCTCCTCCAGGCAAATGCCGGGATGGTACCTCACTTAAGGCCACGGCCGCTTCCTTCCCTCTTCCTTGTCCATCCCTTCCAATCTTCCCATCCCCCACCAAGGCCCCTTTTCGGTATAGCAGGTGAGGCCGCCTGGGCAAGGTACTGATCATGTATCCCTCGATCCGATGTCTGAAGCTCCAGGACACTGCCCTTGAGGCGGTAGAGGTGGGATCCCTCGCTAAGTCCGAGGGAAACCCAACCCTGGACAATAAACCGATTAAGAAAGAAAGAAAGAATAAGGTTACCTAAAATATAGTGAAATTTAGCCTGGTAGTATACCGGTACGTGTTCCCTGGTGTTTTCGTTTGTTTAGTTCTATTCCTTTTGAAATTGTATTACTGGAATCCAATATCAGACTCTTATTAAGCTATAATGTGGAAGTCCAGGTCAAAAACAGAATTAGGACTGAAATATACACATACGAAGAAATGTTAAAATTAATTAACTGTATAACGAAACTGAAACTGTTATATAAAATAAAAACACTGAAAATGTAACCTGGACGCAAAAGTTAAGATTCAGGTTATGTATCTTTTTTGTCTAGTACTATTTACGAGGTTGCGCGTTACGACGAAAGTAAAGTTTATATTCGTAATTAATGCCACTGATGCAGCGTGGGATCATTAATTTTGTTATTAATTCAAAAATTGTTTGCTCATTGAATAAGTAGTTAGTTTCTTTCTTTTCAATACAACGTGGGAATAGTAACTGGCAAGCATTTATCTCACTTTAGCGTAAATACTTTTGTAGCAAGTTGTTATGAAGTAAAATAAATATAAACCTCCTTAACATCCTCATTCGACGGACGAATTGCCATGAACAACGTCGTATACCTTTACTACATATGTGCGTCGCGGATAGATTTGGAATAGAACCCACACTTTTGACACGCATTTTAATGATTAGGAAATGTGTGCTATCACCTCCAGTACCCTACTGAATACCATTTAGAAGGTAAAAAAACGTTAGACTATTGGGACTCGAACCCACGAAAAACTGCTTATCAGCAAACTTTGCTGCCGTTACGACCATGGCTACCCATGAAGCTTGCGGTTGACTGCTTGTGTACTACTGATATACTCAGTAGCAACAACTTGCTAGCTTGGGAAATCTTTAAGAATTCTGTGATAGCTGGACAGGAAGCATGACATACTTCATAAATTTATACATAAATTACATTGTAACAACTTAATTTCGGACAGCTTCATGTAGATGTAGATTCATCTTCATGAGTAGCCATCTTGATTCTTTTACGGTAGCGTCCCCGATAAGACTAAGTCCCAGATAAGAGCGTTAACAGCCTCTCCAACTTCGGCATAGCTGTACTCGAGAATATTTTCCCAGATTGCACATAAACGACAGCCGTAGTACGCGGTTTCAACCGAACTTCCAGATAAATGTCCAAACTGCCAAATAAATTTATACCGCACTTTTATCTGGCTGTCGTAGTACAGGCCCTAAATACGTTAAAACTAAGTCTAACCATCGTCGCCTTGCTCTCCCATCATTGCCGAGTCCATTATTCTCCTAGGTAACCTATCCTCTTTTATTTGCCTCACATGACCTCACCATCGAAAACGGCTTCACCCGTCGTGTTGGTTCCTAACATAGTGTTTTTCACCTCATTCAGAGTATCCTCCTGCCGTTTTCCCCGTCTGTTAGTGTCCGCAACCATTCTAGCTGCTTACTTTTGACTTAGGAATAAGATATTCTAAGTCCACCTTCACGCAGCAAATTCGGTCTAAAAACAGACCCATGTTAAGATGATTTCATCCGAGTGCTGACTTCTTACAGAATACCGTTGATCGCGAACGCGAACTCAATGCATTTGCTTTACTGTACCTTGATTCAATTCCACTTTGTATGTACTACCATCCTGGGAGATGACATAATTAAATACTTGAAATGATCCACCTGTTCCAGTTTTGTATTCCCTACCTGACATTCATTCCTCTCAGGTGTCTTCCCTACTGACATCACATAAATCTTGGAAATGCTAATTTGCATATCAGACTCGCTGTATCTTTTAATCGAGCTCCATTATCTACCATTTTAAGACCAAGTGGTTAGTATACGCCGAGCTGCTTGCTACATTTCTACCCAACTGAATCGCTCCCTGCCATTATATACCTTTCTGTAAATGATTCGCGTGTAGGTCTACTATGAACAACAGAAGTCTTGTCTTCATCTCTGCAACTACTTTGAACCAATAATTAATTTTGCCGCCAATTCTCACTAAGACGCGATTGTGAACATAATTGCCGCTGATTGGCTGTAATAACTTACCACTAATCCCATTATCCCTCAGTACGACTAACGTATTTTTCAGTTGGTGGCGCTGGCCTTCTGACTCCAACTTGGAAGGGTCGATCATGGCTCAGTACGGTGGTATTTGAAGATACTCGGATACGTCAGCTCCGTGTCGGTAGATTCACTGGCACATAAAAATGAAATGGCCTTCTGACTCCAACTTGGCAGGGTCGATCATGGCTCAGTACGGTGGTATTTGAAGATACTCGGATACGTCAGCTCCGTGCAACACCACCTAGATATAGGTGGTGTTGCTCCGTGTCGGTAGATTCACTGACACATAAAAATGAAATGGTGTATGGCTTTCAGTGCCGGGAATGTCCGAGGACAAGTTCGGCTCGCCAGATGCAGGTCATTTGACTTGACGGCCGTAGGCGACCTGCGCGTCGTGATGAGGATGAAATGATGATGAAGACGACACATACACCCAGCCCCCGTGCCAGCGAAATTAACCAATTAAGGTTAAAATTCCCGACCCTGCCGGGAGTCGAACCCGGGACCCCTGTGACCAAAGGCCAGCACGCTAACCCTTTAGCCATGGAGCCGGACACTGACACATAAAAGAACTGCGGTACAAAATTCTGGCACTTCGGCGTCTCCGAAAACCATTGAAATAATTAGTGGGACATGAAACCAGTAACATGATTACATTATTATTTTTAGTTGGTACTCATGTCGTATATGCCTTCTCTAGATGTATGAAACGCAAACTATTTCTCCCATAACATTTTTCAGTTACCTGACGCCCACTGAAAATCTGGTTCTGATAGCCCCTTTGTGGTCTGAAACCGTACTGGTATTCATCCAGCTTACTCTTCCCGCTACTCTGTTAATCTTTGAAGACATTTGATCCCTGCCTTCCCCCTGCATTTCACCATTTCAGGTCTAATTTAATCTGTTCCTGCTGCTTTATGATACTGTAGTTTAATTACCATCCTTTCTACTTACTCGAATATGATTTCAGTATTCTTGGTCTCCTCCTATGAATCCATTGCTCGGGACTTCAACACAATTTCCTTTCACGTTGAGAAGATTTTCAAAATATTGCTTCCGTGGGATCTATGTTCACCTAATTCACTCAAAACATTGTTCATTTTTCTTCTCTCTTCCTTTCTAAGTTTCATTATTGCAGTCCTGAAGGTGTGCGGAAATGTGCGAACATGGAAGTTTGCGAACACATCAATAAAGCGGAAATTCGCGACACTAGAGATTATTACTACCTGACTAGATTTCCCGGGTCTTGGTAAAAATTTCGTTGCCGGAAATTTGCGAACACTATCTTCGGAAAAAGAAACAAGACACGTAATATAAGCGACCGCTGTAAATAAAACAATCTTTAATCCATACAACTTTTTGAAACCGATTTCCACCACACTTCACACAGGCTTTGAACTGTCAAAGTCATAATTATCATCTTACCATTTTGGCGTGTTTAAAATCAGCCTTCATAGGCTTCGATATTTTTTCATACATTTGTTGTTTAAAATAGGCTTTTATAAGCTTCGTCATATTTACATACGCATATATTTACACTATATATTTACATGTGGGTTACCGTAATTTAGTCCAATTTCTGAGTATGAGAAGTGGCTTTTAAGCAGGACGTAATGTCTCTTGTCTCTTCATATACTTTTATGGTTTTCTCAATCCTGTCGTCCAGTTTCAAGTATTTCCTCTTTCTCTTCTTCCCGTCAAGATGTATTTCTATCCTCATGTATATGCAATTTGTGTGTTCCGTTTCCTTCTTCGAACATTCCACCAGCATGTTGACTCTAGGGTGAGGGTTTCCAACGATAGTATTGAATTTGTTGTGCTATCCTTCTACAGCATTCGTGGTTCTGTGTCTCTTACTGTAGCAGTTCCACATTTCGATGGGGGATCCCTTCATTTTGTAGCCATGTATCCACAAAGTAGTCGGGAAAACTCGAGGAGTTTTTGGTTGTCCGGAGCTTCCGCATGAATCTGGAGCCATCAATCATCTACGTTCTCTGGTTTCAAAAATGTCAGTGCCGCACACATGGTGACGTTAAGCCATAACTCTTCATTCTGACGGTATTCCTCCTGTAGACCCAGACTTTGAATTTTTCTCCTTAAGCATTTCTTCACATGGAAGTGACGCCCACTCTCTTGAGTTGAGGGGAAAACTTGATGTAGAGCCGATATTGCAGCTGCCTCAAAATCGACATTGACTTTACTGGGACACCACTGTGGAACTACTTCTTTAATAAGAAAGAACATGCGAATATACGTTTCTTTCTTCTTATTAGGGAATAGGGCAAATACCACAGGGCACACATTTGTTTCGTCAGGTCGGCCTCCTAGGCCTGCGTGAACAGTGCAAATAGTGCAAACTGTTTGCTGCAGCCCATAATATACCATCCATAAACAATTGTGTAGATGATTTTTAACTTCCTTTTCCTTTGTCTCCACTGAAAACTAGGATTCTTTCTTGTAGTCAGTCAAGGAGAAAACTGCTATACGGCCATTTTCAAGATTTCTTAATTGAGAATAATGTCACCTTTTTCTTTTGGCTCTTGTTGATTTCCACGCTCGTTTCTCCGCTCGTTTTGCAAGGTCCTCTTCAACGATTCTGCGTGGGGCATTTTTGTCACAAAGTCATAACCTGAAACGACCATATTGATCAATTAAAAATCTTAAATATATTATTAAAGTATATATTAAAAGTTCTTATTCCTGATCTTACGATGCATTTAATAAAAGCATAAGTAAGTTTGTAGAGCTTATTACGCTCTATAATTTTTGTTCAGTCAAAATATGCATTTAAGTACCATCTAAAGCTAAAAATAACAACAACAACAACAACAACAAATTTTAGTCAAGAGACTAGAAGAGCTCCAACAATTTTTTTCCGGATGTACAGGCTATGCAAAATAATAGTAAACTATATTATTAGTAAATATATGAATTTTCGTAATTATACATTACGAATTGTCTATTTATTGACCTATAATACAATTTGTATACAACATTCATTCTTGCTTTATTTTACCGTATGGCACATGTACTTTATAAGTTATTAATAAAATACGAAGGTTATTGTAATAAATATATATAAGGACGTTTCTTTACTAACCTTTATTATGTAGGTTTCCTATTTCATTGGTGTATATCTCACATAACTGTGTAGTTTCTTCTCGAGCCCTCTTCTTGGCATTGCATACTTGCTTCTTCACTTCTAGAATGGCGTCATCAGGTGGTCCACACAAATGTTCGGATACATAAAGTACTTGTTCATTCTTCGACCGCATCAAATCCCTTACAGTGACATGACTTTTGGCGTAAACATAGCCACGTAACAGCGCCTGCTACACTTATTACGGTACGCGTAACCATTATAATGAGCGGAAGGCCTACCCCTGATCGTGGTAACAATTTCTATACTCAGTATTGCTAACGCTATGATGGTTAAAAGTAAAATGAACAAATGTACCGGTATGCACCCCGAACCGGCGGTGGAACCGGCCGCAGTAGAAATCCGCACTATTGTTCGCATTAGTTACAAAAGTACCTGGTAAATGTTTTTGACATGGTATGGCAGGTTGCAAATACAATGTAAATGTTGAAATAGGAAAGTTAATCCAGGGTAGATGGGATACTCAGGATAGTGTTCGCATATTTCCGGCAACGAAATATTTACCAAGTCCTGGGAAACCCAAGTCAGGTAGCAATAATCTCTAGTGTGCGCAAATTTCCGCTTTAATCATGTGTTCGCAAATTTCCGTGTTCGCACTTTTCCGGCATTCGTCCTGAAACGGTTTCCCTATCACTTGACTAACGCATTCAGGTTATTGCCTTCCCATGGTTTCTTGTTGGAATCTGCAGTGATTTGTTTAGCTCTATTTCTTTCACCTACGTACATTTCCTTACCTACATCCGTTCTTCTTCTTTTCTTTCCTTTTTTGCTACTTGTTTAACGTTGTTCTTCTTTTCTTTCCTTTGTTTAACGTTGCACTAACACATCGAAGGTTTTCGGCGATGGGAAGATGACAAATGGTCAGGATTTGGAAGGTAGCGGCCGTGACCTTAATTGAGGTGAAATAGAAAAACACGGAGAAACATCTTTAGGACTACCGACGGCGGATTCGAACCCACTATCTCCCGAATGCAATCTCATAGCTGCGCGATCCTAACTGCACGGCCATCTCGCTCGGTCGTTCTTCTTTTTGAGCCATTCTTGATACCCTTTTGTTTTCATTTACAAGCCACCCCCTGTGGGTGGGGGACGTAGATGAAGAATACACCCAGGGTATCCCCTGCCTGTCGTAAGAGGCGACTAAAAGGGGTCCAAGGGCTCTCAACTTGGGAGGGTGGGTTGGCGATCACGGGACCATTAGCTGAGTCCTGGCATTGCTTCCACCTACTTGTGCCAGGCTCCTTACTTTCACCTATCCTCTCCGACCTCCCTTGGTCAACTATTTGTCTTTTCCGACCCCGACGGTTTAGTTTAGAGCATTCGAGGCCTAGGGAGTCTTTCGTTTTCACGCCCTTCGTGGTCCTTGCCTTTCTTCATCCGTTACTTCATTTTTCGAAGTGAAGGATCACTTGTTTTTCTTCTTTTTACTCTCTCTACCCCCTGTGTGTGGGGGACGCAGACGAAGAATACACCCACCCTATCCTCTGCCTGTCGTAAGAGGCGACTAAAAGGGGCGACCAAGGGAAGATTGAATTAGAACCATAAAACTACTTGTGATTAGTACCATCACGCGGGGAAAGCCATGGGTCGCCTTTACTTGCGAGTAGTACCACCATGTTAGGTACACAATAGGTTTGTGATTATTAGCAGCAGAGAGCGGTTCACTGTGGGTTTCCTGTACCTGTGATTAGTACCACTATATGCGGAACATTATGGGCTTACGTTGCCTGTGATTTGTACCCACTATATGGGGAACACCACGGGATAGTACGAGTCCCTGTGATAAGTACACCTATGTGAGGTGCACCATGGGTTTGCGTTGCCTACGAGTGGCGCCATTATGTGAGAAACACCATAGGTCTTCGTTACCTGTACGACGTACAATACTTGTTAGTAGTACCATAATGTTTGGAACACCGTGAGTTTACGCTACCTTTGCTTAGTACCGCAACTTGAGAAATGCCATGGTTCTACTTTACTAGCGATAAGTGCCGTTATGAGGGACCGTTGACCTGGACATTGAACCCCTTTAGACAACAAGTATCATCGATTCCGGTTTGTGCTTTGGAAGCAGTCCCTTGGTCAGTAATATTGTTTCTGGGAAGGTGAAGCATTGCGGGTCGGATCCACTGATTGTTTTAAATTCATATTCATCCATTCATTCTTCATCATCACGTTTTGAATTCTGGTCAGTGGATGCATTTTGTATTTCGAATCATTTCGTACCATTAGGGGCCGATGACCTAGATGTTAGGCCCCTTTAAACAACAAACATCATCATCATCATCATCTGCGTTGCCTGTGATTTGTACCCACTATGTAAGGAACACCATGAGATAGTACGAGTCCCTGTGATTAGTACACCCACCGTATCCCCTGCCTGTTTTCCAATCTGTGCAAGCAGTTGTTTGTAGATATTCACTTACCGTTTCTTCTACAACGTCCCTGCATGCCACATGTTCTCTTTCTATATCCTGAACCTGCTGTTTATTTCTTGGAACTTTTCACTGATCATTTCCATATACTTCAAATTTCCTAGTTCTAGAAATTCTCTATCCTTATCCGTCTGCAGACAGGCTTCACTTTTTCTATTCTAGGTCTAGCGATTCCTGGTTCACTGCTGATCAGATATTGGTCTCTATCATCTAAAAGTCTCCGGAATACCCTTACATTCTTAAGAGTATGTCTAAATTCAAAGTCCGTTGTGATATAGTAAAATTAGTTGGATGTATGGATGTTTTTATTCCATCACCGAATTGTCTTAGGGCCTGTACTACGACTCTCAGGTAAACAGCCAGATACGTAGGCTGCAGTTTTGCAAACTAGAAGTTAAATATTTTCTTGCGTACTACCAACGGATTTTAACGACGGTATTGTAATGCGAAAGATGTAGTAACATTTTTATAGGGTTGGTAATAAGGTTACTGAAAATATAGTGAAATTTAGCGCGGTGGTATACGTGTTCCCTGGTGTTTTCGTTTGTTTGGCTCTATTTCTTTTGAAATTGTAGTACTAGAATCCAATATCAGACTCTTATTAAGCTAAGGTCAAAAACAGAATTAGGACTGAAATATACACATACGAAGAAATGTTCAAATTAATTAACTGTATAACGAAACTGAAACTGTTATAGATAATGAAAACACTGAAAATGTAACCTGGACGCAAAAGTTAAGATTCAGGTTATGTATCTTTTTTTGTCTAGTGCTATTTACGAGTATGCGCGTTACGGCGAAAGTAAAGTTTATATTCGTGATTAATGCCACTGATCCAGCGTAGGATCATTAATTTTATCATAAATTCAATGTATTGTTTGCTCATTGAATAAGTAGTTAGTTTCTTTCTTTTCAATACAATGTGAGAATAGTAACTGGCAAGCATTTATCTCACTTTAGCGTAAATACGTTTGTAGCAAGTTGTTATGAAGTAAAATAAATATAACCTCCTTAACACCCTAATTCGACGGACGAATCGCCATGAACAACGTCGACCGGGCGAGTTGGCCGTGCGCGTAGAGGCGCGCGGCTGTGAGCTTGCATCCGGGAGATAGTAGGTTCGAATCCCACTATCGGCAGCCCTGAAGATGGTTTTCCGTGGTTTCCCATTTTCACACCAGGCAAATGCTGGGGCTGTACCTTAATTAAGGCCACGGCCGCTTCCTTCCAACTCCTAGGCCTTTCCCATCCCATCGTCGCCATAAGACCTATCTGTGTCGGTGCGACGTAAAGCCCCTAGCAAAAAAAATGAACAACGTCGTATACCTTTACTCCATATGTGCGTCACGGATAGATTTGGAATAGAACCCACTCTTTCGACACGCATTTTAATGATTAGGAAATGTGTACTATCACCTCTAGTACCCTATCGACTATCATTTAGAAGAAAAAAAAATGGTAAGACTATTGGGACTCGAACCCACGAAACGATGTTGCCCTAACGACCACGGTTACCCATAAAGCTTCCTGTTGACTGCTTGTGTGCTACTGATATAGTCAGTAGCAACAACTTGCTAGCTTGGGAAATCTTTAAGAATTCTGTGATAGCTGGACAGGAAGCACGACATACTTTATAAATATATACATAGATTACATTGTAACAACTTAATTTCGCATAGCATCATGCAGATGTATATTCATCTTGATGTGTAGCCATCTTGATTCTTTACAGTAGCGTCCCCGATAGGAGCGAAGTCCCAGATAAGAGCGTTAACAGCCTCTCCAACTTGCACATAAACGAAAGTCGTAGTACGCGTTTTCAACCGAACTTCCAGATAAATGTCCAAACTGCCAAATAAATTTATACCGCACTTTTATTGGCACGGTTTACTACTTTATCAGCGAAATCTTTGGCACGTAATATGAACTACATCATCGCAAAGGTGAAACATATGTTTAATTTAGACTCTACCATTTTTTTTAAATTTCGTGTGGCTATTTCTAGCCGAGCGCAGCCCTTGTAAGGCAGACCCTCCGATGAGGGTGGGCGGCATCTGCCATGTGTAGGTAACTGCGTGTTATTGTGGTGGAGGATAGTGTTATGTGTGGTGTGTGAGTTGCGGGGATGTTGGGGACAGCACAAATACCCAGCCCCCGGGCCATTGGAATTAACCAATTAAGGTTAAAATCCCCGACCGGCCGGGAATCGAACCAGGGACCCTCTGAACCGAAGGCCAGTACGCTGACCATTCAGCCACCGAGGCAGACACTCTGAATAATATGATTGGGAATTAACTACTCGTCAGATATCATCTAGCTGAGCGGCCGCGCGTGTTGGTGCGCTGCGGCTTTCAAGTTCTGCATTCGGGATGCGAGTGCGTTCGAACCACTCCGTCGGCTGTCCTGATAATGGTTTTCTGTGGTTCCCCTGTTTTTCACTTCCCGGTAAATGCCGGGATACTTTCTGTTAATAGGTCGCAGCCGATTCCTTCCACCTCATTACCCAGCTTCATTTACCATCATTAATTTCATCTTCATGAGCTCCTCAACTGAGGTTGGTGTCAGGAGAGGCATTAGGTCGTAAAAACATGCCATATAATTTCATTTCACCTCGTTTCCAACCCCGTATCAGGAAACGAGACTAAAAGGCAGAGTTAGCAACATTAACACATGGTTTACGTTTTATTTCTGGTGCAATAGTTTGACGTCTCCAGTGTTCTTGAAGACTGTTAGTTATTACAATGGTAAGTGCTTATTGTTTATTATTATAACGTTAAATGTCGGTTCAAGGCTAAATTCGTATTGTATATCTCAGATTCTGCTAACCCATTTTTTTTCTTAAAAATGCAATTTGTTCGGGGCGTCGACCTATAGAGATCTTTTGCCCCTACTTGCACCATGTGATATGAACCTGCGTGTAATTGGAATGGAGGAAGTGTAGAGTGTTGAATGTGAGGAAAGGAACGTTAAGGACGACACAAACACGCAGTCCCCAGGCCAGGGATATTAATCATTTACAATTAAAAACTCCTGACCCAGCAGGGAATCGAACCCGGGGCCGCTGGGTGACAGGCGGGCGCGTTGCTCCCTATACCGCGGGGCCGGACCTGCTAACCCATTGTCAGTTATGTTTTAATAATTTCTTTTTGTATTTACTGTATAACAGGAGGGAAGCAACTTGGTTGGTATCTCAGTGTTCCTACTGTATTTTGAGTCGGTTCGATAACCTGTATGTTGATAGTATATTTACTAATGAGTATACTTTTAAGCATTCGTTGCTAGGATTGGGAAAACAGTGATTGAGACACCCCAAAATGCGTCTAAGACCCGAAGTGGGAATCGTTGTAAAACACTTCTGGGAAGGCCAAGCATGGGAATTCAAGCCTTTTTCTCTCTCCTTTGTGTACGGATATATTTATCATTTATCGTGCAGTAATATAGAACAAGTTGGGATATGCACATGTTGTGGGCATTATTGTCAAACTAATCATATCGTTCCTTCGCGTAGGATCTAAACACGTCTAGTAATAAATCCGTCCACTAGCAGTATGTGTGAAACATGTCCCTGTAGTTATTCTTTGTGTAAAGACCGGAAAGATATATTTGCAACACCGCGCACAGTTCCGTGAAACCGTGCCGGGATTTTGCTTTGAAGGGATTCTTTTACACGCCTGTAAATTTAACACAGACTTGTCGTTAAACCTCCTTTAAAACACCGACCGATCGAACTCTTTGTCTCTGGAGTTCTGGGTAGGTATCCTGCTTCTAGAAATAAGTAATTACCGCGGTAATTTGCTAGCACTGGAAGTGGATAACTACACTCTTCCGAAATTCGCTGTTACTGGAGATCAAAATAGTGAATTTGATCCTTCTAAATGTTTATCGGACATGATTCTAATATTGATAAGTTGTAATTATATACAGTAGTACTGTACGTCCTGTGGTCATTTTCGGCCTTCTGGTAGCAAGACTTTGTACACCAAAATCGGTCCTGTACGGAGCCTGTCTGTTGTAAGATAGTGCTACTTTTATCAGGTGAACAGTAAGAGCCTCTCTATGCCCGTTGAGACATTCTGCACTGTGTGGTCTCCTCAGAATTAACGAGTGTTTCTGTTCAATTAGAAAGCTGTAAAACATCACAAGAAGAGAAAAAAGTTTTCTCAATTTATCGACCTACATATGGGTTATTGTACCTAGCGTGATGACTGGTGGATTGATGTAAGGCCCCCTTCGGGGAACAACGTAAGTCACTACAGGAACGGTTTGCGTGAGGTACTGAAGGCTGTGAGCTAGTTTTGTGAAAGTGTGTTATTGCCCACTGCGACCAAATAGATGGACGAAGTGCTTGGGTACCGTATGTGAAGAAATAAGTAATTCGTTGTGGATTGATTTCCTGTTGCGCAGTGTTTTCAAGCAACGTGGTATGATAATGATGTATATTATTAGGGTAATAAATGATTCGTCTACTATCAAGTGATCTTACAAGTTTTGAAATTAAAGAATTTTATTTTTGCTAGTGGCTTTACGTCCCACCGACACGGATAGGTCTTATGGCGACGACAGGATAGGAAAGGCCTAGGAATTGGAAGAAAGAGACCGTGGCCTTAATTAAGTTACAGCCCCAGCATTTGCCTGGTGTGGAAATGGGAAACCACGGAAACCATCTTCAGGGCTGCCGACAGTGGGGTTCGAACCCACTATCTCCCGAATGCAAGCTCACAGCCGCGGGCCCCTAACTGCACGCCAACTCGCCCGGTTTAAAGAATATTATAGCAGACGGTAATCTCAAGAACGTGATTATTTTATAGTGCTTATGTTAGATTCATACACATGTTTTCTTATGTGCCTTGCTTAGTCTTCGTTTTACCATCTGAGCAATAAATTTACGCGAAATAAGGGTTTATGTTAGTCTCCTTTGTGTAAAAACGAGGCATGGCATTTGAATGATTGAATCTTGCTCTCGAAAGGGACAGTGTTACATACAATTTATTAAATATTGTCTAAAATATAATCACATACTACGCTTTTATGTACTATTTTAGTCAAAATAAGAGAAATTAATCCGTTGCACGAATCCATTAGGAACATAATACTTCGTTGTGAAAGGAATTGGGAATTTAGTATCATTTCCGATATGATGGTACGTATTGGAGTTGGAATTTAACTCAGTTTTTATTGTTGAATTAGGACTTATATCATTACAAGCACCAGTGATCTGTTAAATCACTACATAGTATTCATTTCCTCATATATGTCTTCCAGCACAAGTATTTCTGTACGGTTATCACATCTCAATAACTGACAAGAAGAAGCATAAATAGGTGGTAGAGTTGGAGACGAAATATGACGACCTCGCCTTACACGAATACACTCCAGCGGCAGCCCGCTTTGTAATGTAAACCCTTTTGAAAAGTGAAATTAACACTTTATTTATACTGAATGGAGAACTGAATTATCAATTATTATTGATAATTAGTATAATTATTGGCTCCTCCGTGGCGTAGACTGTAGCACGTCGGCCTCTGGCAGTTAAGGGAAAACAATACACTCTAAGGCGTTAACTCCCACTTTAGGGTATTTTGCATACCATAAAAAGCTTCAAATAGTTTGGAATATTGTTCTTTTTTTACTTTATTATTCATAAATATTTGTTAAAAGAAAAAACCCATTTAACCTGAAGTGTGAGTCCCCAGAAAAACCTGTTAAAAATCTGTAGAATGTCCTCTTATTCAAATTTTACTTCAATCCTCGTCTTCCTCATCAGAGGAATATGTTAGCTCAAATACTCTCATTGTCAAAAATGGACTGGATGTTCTTATAGCTGTTTTCTCCACATGGCTGATGTGATTTCTCCACTTGTCAGGTGTCCCAATCATACAGGCTTTTTTCAGTGGTTGAATAAATTCCTCCAATGGTTTCTTCCTTAGATTTTGTGATGCGATCCTCCTGTTTATCTCCGACTACACCATCTCAGTGGGATTAAAAATACAGTGGAATGGCGGTATGCGTAAGACTGTGTCAATAACTGGCTGCCAATTGGCCTACAACATATTTTTTTCTTCAATCGGCGTGTTCTCCGCAATAATTTCGAGAAGTGCATGTATTATAGGAACAGGATGAGGGACAGAAATAATGATATCGATCATATATTGAAAGATTCTTTCTTCCAGGATTGATTGGGTTTAGGGTTAAATACACGGCTGTGGTAGAAGGCCATTGTCCATAACTATCACAGAGGGTCCTTCTAAGCGTTCTAATATCCTCTCTTCAAACCAGTTTTCGAGGATTTCCGATTTCATGTTGCCATGGTAATCCGCGGCAGCATCCGCGATTTTAGTATGTGTGACTAGAATAGCACCACTAATAAAACCAAACCGTCCACCGCAATAAACAATAATGATTCTATCGCCTTTGATGAATGGGATTGATACAGCGCAATTGTCAGAATCGTCTGTCCAGTTCTTAATTCTGCAAGAGTTAGTGTCGAACCACATTTCATCAAGGTATACGTCGGCATAACCTTGGGCCCGAAGATCTTGAATGTCTTGAAGATATCTACCGCCAAGCAATTATTTCAAGTATTTCAGTTTACACTTTTTAGGTACAGACAGTGTCTTAGGCACACACGGAAACTGATAATCTGTCCCAGCTGTCTTCTGTTTCATTGATTCTGTTAGGTCACCAATTGTTGCAGATTTACCGTCCCTATAATACTGAAACACTGTTCGACGAAACAAGTCTCGAGTGAAACCGTATATTTTATCAAATTTGAATTTCTGCCTCTGAACTTTCATTTTAGTGGGGGTTTCATAAGTATCGACATCGCTGATTTTGTTCACCGTAGTAATGCAGATTCCTGTCGCTTCCGATTGTAAATTATTTAATTTTTTTTACCAATTATAACATCGCCACTTCCTAAAACATCTCATAATAAATGTTTAATGTTCCTCACCAACATCGCGGTTTGTTTTCTGATCTGCCGGTCACATTTTTGTCACTTTTAGTTTGAGTTCTTGATGAAGAATAAGAAGAGGAGAAGGTCCGGGCAACTGATTTAATTCCGCTTCATTACACTGTGATTCTTGATTTACCCATAGCTGGTAGAAGACATATTACTGCTGTTGCGCTATAAATATAAATATTACAAATATCACTTATTCCATATATTACTATTAATAAAGCTCACTAGGTCACTACACAGCACTCGACAAGAAGAAAAAGCAAAGACTGAAGAGAGTGGTTTGACAACCTCTACACACCAAAGCAAGAGTGTTAAAGAACCTTGCACCAGGAGTCACTTAGAACTTATTGACTCAGCAGGATGCTGCAGCTGGCTTCCTGCTGCTTCCACGAATTGAGGCCGTAATGTTTTGTCCCCAAGCATACTAACTGCAGTCGACTGCAAATTCCTAAATATTCCAGCGTTTATTACAACCATTTATATCCAATGAGAAACGCTGACTCATAAGAATAGAGACACGTGGCATGTGCCCTTTTTCCACAATTGACATCCCAAGAGCATAAACAAGACATTTTCTCCCCAGCTCATTTACAGGGAATGGGTAAGAGTTACAGGGCTATAGTTCGTAACATAACTCAAAATCTCAAATGCTATGTGGCATATGCCTCTTTACCACGGGTCCCCGCAATTGTAGCATCTGGTAATAGAAGTCTGCATTGGAATCCGTCTGAGTGAACTCATAAGAGTCCTCTAGTGTCCCACTCAATTTAATAGTCGGGCACAGAACGAGTTGGCTACGCGGTTTGTGTCATTTAAAGACGTCAGGTTGCATTCGGGATATAGTGGGGCCGAACCCCACTGTTGGCAGCCCAGAAAGTGTTTTTTTTTCTAATTTTCACTCCAGCTGGGGCTGTACCTAAGGCCTCGGTCGCTTCCTTCTCAGTCCTACTCATTTGGTATTTCTTAATCACCACAAGACATGTCTGTGTCGGTTTGACGTAAAGCAAATAGCAAAAAATGGCTCATGACATTGAGTGATGATCACGGGCTGGCGGGCCCCTTCCATGTGTATTTCTGTCCGCATTTCAGTGGCCAAATCATAGTTTAAAAAAAATCTGATTGCATCTGTGTATCTTATATTTACTTACCTCCCATGGCCCTTGCATATTCTTAACTCTTGCTGAATGATCAATGTTGCGGCCTTCGCTTCTGAGGACCCCGGCTTAGATTCTCGATTAATTCCTCTGGCTTGGGACTGAAGTGTTTTATTTAGTCTGAATCTTCATTCATACACATCACATTGCATTCAGGAGATAGTGGGTTCGAACCCCACTGTTGACAGCCCTGAATATGGTTTTCCGTGGTTTCCCATTTTCACAACAGTCAAATGTGGGAGTTGTACCTTAATTAAGGCTGCGGTCGCTTCCTTCGCACTCCTAGCCCTTTCCTATCCATCGTCGCCATAAGGCATATCTGTATCGGTGTGATGCAAAGCCAATTGTAATAAATAAATATACATACACACCACCCTACCAACCACCATGCACCACGCAATATTGTATACGTCCGTCACATATGGTCGGCGACAAGCAGGCCATCTAAGCGTAAACTGGGCTTAACCCATGGATATATCCGACCACGAACTGTCTTGGAAAACAGCGGAATGACGTACCATAGCCTGCTGTAAGGTAGGCCAATCTGTCAATGCATCAGACCGCCGCGGCGCGCCGTCGCAGTGAATTCCGGATGTGCTGATGTATGCCTGGAGTACTGTGTACCGTCTCTTGATTACCTCTGGTTATGTTGTAATTTTTAGGTTCAACACCACTGTTTCGTGTTCTATTTTGACCGAAGGTAATGTTGACCCGCGACACATTTAATTGCCTTCCTATACGTAGCTTTTAGTTTAGTGTTCATTACGGGCTTGGCAAGCACAACTGTTTACTAGTGTTCATCACGGACTTTGTTTCCGGTGCAGTGCATTGAAAGTGTGCACAAATGCGGAGTTAACAGATGTCCATTTGATGTATGGATTAGCATACGATAATGACCGTGTCGTGTAAGGTTTGTATTGGGAGAGATTTCCAGAACGAAGGTGCCCTGATGGGAAGAAATTTGAAGCAATTTGATCGTCTCAAAAAAGCACGGGACGTTTAAGCCTGCTACTCGCAACTGGGAGAGGCCTATACTGAAGTCAACTCAAGCCTAAGCAGTCTCTTTTATGTTAGTCAGACTTCTGGTCAGTGAAAAGGCTTCCGCAGCGTAAATAATTCTTAGGTTTTTTGCTTGTTCCTGAAGTCAGGAGCTTCCATCAGTTTGGTTAGATATTCTTGTGAACTGACTTGACGAATTAACAATTTTTGCCCTGTATAAATATGGAAAATATATCACAGGTTGTGTGTTATTCGGGTTCGTTACCAACTCTTACTTTTCATACGTAGATGGCTGTGAATAGTTATTGTTCTCAGTGGTGTATGTACCAAAATAAATATTTAACATGAACTTGATATATTGCATTGTGTACTTAGTAAGCTTTGTTCGAGTTCATTCCATGATTGCTGATAAGTTCGCATAATATTTACGACGTTGAAGATGGATCCAAGAAAACTGTTGGCAATACTGGCTGCAACAGCATGTTCAGTATTCATAATGGCTGCCAGCTGTGAGCAACACCTGTGTGATGCTGTGACGCTTGAGTCACCTGTGAAATACTTAAAAGCTAACAAAAGTGCTCTCCTATGGCTGTTTATATATGTCGTGTTTCTGATGACACGTTTCCCTAAAAGTCGCTGAAAATTTATTTTTTAAGAAAGTGTCTCAATTATGTAAACAAGCAATCAATGCAATAAGGGAAGTGACACAAAATGTAACTCAACTAAGCTGCATGCCAGATTTGTGTGATAGAAAACGTTTGTTCGTTTGGCTGTTCGTCAGTAGACCTATATGTCAGCTCAGTTCGAACTATGCACTCGCCGTAAATTAAACAGGAAGGGCCTAAACACGCTATAGGAATAGGATGATATAATAATAATAATAATAATAATAATAATAATAATAATAATAATAATAATAATAATAATAATAATAATAATAAGTAATTTGTACTTAAGATTCGTAAACGCCCTCTACCTGCAGAAGTGTTGTCATGAGAGGAGCATGAGTTCGTTTTTACCTTCCGAATGACGAGACTACAATATTTACAACATTCCTGGAAACAATGTATCTTGCAATCCCACTCACAGGTGGGTTTTCAGCTTATTGGACTGTGAGAAACTTCCACTGACAGTCGTTGCACGAAAGGGAATCGTATGCTTACGTCGTTATACTTTTCGTTGTAAGTCCCCATGTGCCTCACACAAATTGCATTATGAAATAAAAATAAGTCTTATTTTGCCTCGGTATTCGTCAGTAATCTGTAGGTTGTACATGATCAGTAAAGGAATAAATAGGTACGGTACGAAATCAAAGTACAGCGATGTGAAAGGAGGTCATTTCTTTTGATACTACACTATTTGAGAATGAAGTATATGTCAGATAGATCCTCGACATTAATAATAAGGTGGTTGTGGCGGAAAAGGAGAACTGAGACGGGAAGTGGAAACAGGACAAGTGATCACACGCGGAAGGATACTTCTCCTCAGCTCTTGAGTTGACTTGCAGTATAGAAGGACGAGGACACCGCAGGTGGATGAGACAGTTCTTCATGCAGTTGACGACGACCCTAGTGTCAGCGCAAGACAGTTAGCTGCAAGAAGTAATGTTGACCACATGACCGGAGACTGTTACATGAGAACGTACTGTATCCATACCATTTACAGCGTGTGCAGGCACTATCAGCAGCTGATTTTCCTGCAGAGGTACATTTCTGCAAATGGTTTATTCAAAAATGTGTCAACGCTGATTTTCGTACACCTGTGCTGTGCACGAATGAGCCGTTGTTTCAGCGTGATCAGATTGTAAATGTTCACAATCAGCACGTTTGGACTGTCGTAAATCCTCACGCAACTGTTGAAGCACCTCATCAACAAATATTTTCTGTCAATGTTTGGGCCGTCATTATTGCTGAGTGTTTATTAGGGCCTAATGTTCTTCCACTCAGGCTCAACCGTGATTTCATAGGGAGTACTCTACC
Organism: Anabrus simplex; assembly: GCF_040414725.1. NCBI lineage: Eukaryota > Metazoa > Arthropoda > Insecta > Orthoptera > Tettigoniidae > Anabrus > Anabrus simplex. The sequence goes on from NC_090266.1 coordinate 156,722,208, forward strand.
TGTCCTGCTAGAAAGCGTGCCTTTACAAGTGCGACGAAACATGTACTTCATGCACGATGCGTCTCCTCCTCATTTTAATGTTAATGTTCGTCGGCTTCTAAATAACAGATTCCGTGACCTATAGATAGGTAGAGGTGGACTATTTCCCTGGCCACTACGCTCTCCGGACTTAAACCAACTAGTCTTTTATTTGTTGGGGCATTTGCAAGCTCTTGTATATCAAACCCCGGTACAAGATGCAGAGAGCCTTCGTGACCGTTTTGCACAAGGCGGCGAAACCATACGCAGTGCTCCCGAAGATACATAAGTGCATCCGCGATTCAATGAGAGGACGTGTTGATGCATGTATTCAAGTGTTATCGAAGGGCATTGTGAACATTTCATGTAAGAAAGGGTTTCATGTAGCATTCTAGTACGTTCTGTTCCATTGTGTTTTCCATGATAAATATACACTATAGAGTTGTAGAACGTGAGTTTTAACATGGAAATAAAGAGTTTTCGGACGCATGTCCATAGAACATATTTTCTTCTTCGTGTGAGGAATATGCTTTTTTCCCGAGTGGCGGAGATTGGAATTTGTGTGTGCATTCGGACAGCGCAGCGAGCATGATTAGCGGTAAGTGTACGGAATGAATGTTTAATTTAGCTTGTTATTTATTGTTTAAAAGGACCTAACATCTAGGTCATCAGCCAATGTTTAGTTTACAAGTGAAATTCTTGTTGAGCGCACGTTATTGGCGGTGCATTCCCTCACTTGTTGTGGAACGTTATTTGTGTTAGCTATCGTATGGTGACGCATAGTATTGGACAACGGATATTTCTAGTCCAGACATTTCTCCTAAAGAAGAAAACGTATGACAGAACAGTTCGCAGTTTTCTACGTCGTTTCCGTGGTGAATTCGAAACAGTACATAACCAAGTTATATAGAAAATGCCGAGAAACAGGGTCTCTTTTGTAGCCCTGGAGAATGAAATAGATGATTGATAACTTACATGAAATTTCAGAGGTGGGGATACGAGTGTTTCGGGTTTTTTTTTACGCCGATGGAGCAGTTGTATCAAGAATAATGAAGGACATAATCTTCAGCGGCTACTTTGATGAAAGGTAAGATCTACATTCGTTTTCAACTTCATTCTTTAGTAACCCGTAACTAATAATTTAGACCTTCTGTAATGAAACAGAACACCCGCCCGCGCTGCTGCAGCTTACCGGCGAACGGTGGTTTGCGGCAGTCTCTTCTCCCGACGTCCGCTGCCCGTCGCTGTAGCTACAGACTTCAAAGAATCAGCTCGACCACTTGTTCGACAGTGTACTGCTTACAAGGGAACTGTTTGGGATGGACCAGACCGATTGCAATGGAACTTAGTGTGGTGATGAATTAAAATATTACAATAATTTCTGCACGCCTGCACCTGTTACACAGGCTTCATCATGTCATGAACAAGAATTTGGCAGTCTCCCGGTAAAATAGGCTTGTTGAGCTCATTCTGTCAAAATCTCATTTTCAGCATAAAGTGTCTTATGCAACCTGAAAATAGGCCAGTCGCAATATTTCTATGGTGTCCAGACATTTCGTACCAGGGTTATGCCAGGACAAACTGTTCCATTTGATGTCAGATGATTAATTATAAAACGTAAGATTGGAATTCCTCCCCGAGTCTGTCAAGTCTCTTTTTGATTACTTCGTTGAGAATTGGATAGAGAACCCGAATTTCAAATAGAAGTATGGAATTGTCACCAAAGGCGTTATAGTACAACAAATTCTGTCGAGGACTGGAACAACCGTTTAAACACGCTCTTACTAAAGGCCAAGCCCTAAACTAAAATATGTATTGATGTCTTGGAAAAGAGATTAGGAGAAGACCACCTGCGCCTTTATAAAGTACGAACTGAGCATTGAAAGTTCAAAGCGAAAGAAGAAGTATGTCAAGTATGACGAATGGTGGCTTGACAGAATAATGAAGCTGTGTGATGAAAACGTAAACCTGAGATCCTGCCTGTGAACTCTCATATTCGCAGATCTTGAAAGGAACCATCCCATTTGGTCTTCACATGGATGAAAAATAATTAAAAGGGCACCAAAATAAATAAAAAATGCAGAAAAACGAAAAATGACGCCGACTTAAACACAGCTGATTATGATTGATTATAAACTATTTAAAACTTATCACACTTGATGTTATTGTCTCCGCATTTATTACCAGGATTAATTGAGCAAAATACTTGGTGTGCAGGAGTTAATTACAATTCTGTAAAAAGCCGGTTTCATCCATGTTCAGCTCATCATAAGCAGTTATTTTAACGTTTCTTAGCGCCACGTCCAGATGATTAATATTTCTCTACGAGTGAACTATTCAAAAACTTAATTGATATGGGCCTTCTGAATCACCAACATTATTGCTCTGCAGAATTTAACAACATTGTCTTAAGCTGTTTACGAGAGAATGTCACCAAAATATTACAACATACACCAAACTGTCACGCTAATGCTCAACTCAGTATACCAGTTTTTCTTTTTACAATTGACGTCGCACCGACACGGATTGGTCTTATGGCGACGATAGGACAGGAAAGGCCTGGGATTGGGAAAGAAATGGCCGTGGCCTTAATTAATTGGGAAACCACCGGAAACCATCTTCAGGGCTGCCGACAGCGGTGCTTGAACCCACTATCTCCCGGATGCAATACCACAGCTGCGCGCCCCTAACCGCACGGCCAATTTGCCCGGTACCAGTATTTTTGTCCGTCTCGTGGACCTCGGTAGCGGCAAATCGTAATTGCACTCCGTATAATACCCCCCAGGTGTATAGGAAATTTTCTCGTATACATTACTAACTATGGTTCATGATGTGGGTTACTGCAGTCACGTCCTAGTCCGTGACCAATGGGCAACGGCTGTGTGGCCTAGTAAGTGGTCTTTAGAGTCGGGGTACCAGTTGCTATGGAATGGGAGTGGCCGTCTCGGACATATGCTGAGTCATGGCCTTCCTTGTGCTCAGGCGGCTAGGGCTATACAATCCACCGGCGGTCCCTAACCCGTCAGAGAAGAGATCTGCACTTGGAATTTGTGTAAGTAAGGTAGCATCCTCCTGCAAGTCTCGGACCTGTGGGAGTAACGGAGTCCCACTTCCATTTGACACGCGAGGGACTCCTTGGAAACAGCTTGGCGAACGAAATGGAATTTGATGGGGAGCTATGAATATTGATGGGGCTTATGGAAGAAAGAAAGTAGAACTGGATGAGTCACAAAGAGGATGCATCTGGATGTGCTAGGAGTAAGTGATATTCGGGTAAGGGGAAACAAGGAAGAGATAGATTATAAAGTGTACTTGACGGGTGTTAGAAAGGGAAGGGCAGAGTGTGGGGTAGGATTGTTCATCAGGAATACTATTGCACGCAGCATAGTTTCTGTTAGGCACGTAAACGAGCGAATGGTGTGGGTAGATTTGGCAGTTGGAGGAATTAGGACGAGAATTGTCTCAGTGTATTGACCATGTGAGGGTGCATATGAGGATGAAATTGACAAGTTTTATGAAGCATTCAGTAACATCGTTTCGTAATTCACATGGATTATCTGCTGAAAGGTATAATGTGGCATGGAGGGATTCAGTTAGGTGGAAATGTAGTAAGCTGTCTGGCCTATGCTGACGGCTTGGTTTTAATGGCAGATTGTGCCGAAAGCCTGTAGTCTAATATCTTGGAACTTGAAAATAGGCGCAATGAGTATGGTATGAAAATTAGCCTTTCGAGGACTAAATTGATGTCAGTAGGCAAGAACTTCAACAGAATTGAATGTCAGATTGGTGATACAAAGCTGGAACAGGTAGATAATTTCAAGTATTCAGGATGTGTGTTCTCTCAGGATGGTAATATAGTGAGGTTGAATCAAGGTGCAGTAAAGCTAATGCAGTGAGCTCGCAGTTGCGATCAGTATTCTGTAAGAAGGAAGTTAGCTCCCGGACGAAGCTATCTTTACATCGGTCTGTTTTCAGATGAACTTTGCTTTATGGGAGTGAAAGCTGGGTGGACCCAGGATATATTATTTATAAGTTAGAAGTGACAGACATGAAATTAGCGAGATTGATTGCTGGTACAAACAGGTGGGAACAATAGCAGGAGGGTACTCGTAATGAGGAGATAAAGGCTAAGGCTAAACCGGCTTCGTTGGTGGGGTCGTGTGAGGCGAAGGGAGTAGGATAGATTATCTAGGAGTATAATGGACTCTGCTGTGGAGTGTAAGAGAAGTAGAGGAAGACCGAGACGACCATGGCTCGACTCAGTTTCTAACGATTTAAAGATAAGAGGTATAGAACTAAATGAGCCCACAACACTAGTTGCAAATGGAGGATTGTGGCGACATTTAGTAAATTCACAGTGGCTTTCAGACTGAACGCTGAAAGGCATAACGTTCTACAATGATGATGTATGTATATTTTTGATGTATGTAATGACTAATGACTGAATTAATATTTTGTAAGCACATATTTAAGACGTAAATACAGCCACAATGCACCTATTCTTTCAGGTTGTACGGATTGTCCTATCCTAAATATTTTGAAGTCATTAGCTGACGTATGGAAGGTAGTCGGCCGGTCAAGTTGTACGGAATTGCCACTGGCACGAATTATCCGGTATTCATTTCGACAGTATTCACCTCACTTGTCATCAGTTAACTACTCCAAACCGCCAGACTATTTTGATTTTTACTGTATCGCTAAATGATACAAATTAATCCATAACCCAAATTAAAATGGAATACGTCCGGTCCAAACCAAGCAGTTCCCTCGTTAGTAAGTATAGCCTGCCATACGTTCCTCACAGACAGGAATTCTTTTCGTCTGGGTGTACTCAAGTTCTACTGTAGCTTGCTGCTTTCGCACAGTTATAGGGTGATATTGGTATTTACTCTCCACAGTTCACGACTGCTGTATTCGTGAAACGGTGACCTCGGGAAAATTCGTGATTTATTGTCTGTTTTCTCATAAATATCTGACAGCTGATAAGATCGTAATAGTCAGCGAACAGTCAGATTAGAAAGTTGTTGTATTATACCATATGTACTCATATTGCAATTGTTTTAATGTATTTCATTTGGAACTTATCGAATTATTATTATTATTTTTGGTAGTGGCTTTACGTCGCACCGACACTGATAGTTCTTATGGCGACGATGGGATAGGAAAAGCCTAGGAGTTGGACGGAAGCGGCCGTGGCCTTAATTGAGGTACATTTGCCTGGTGTGAAAATGGGAAACCACGGAAAACCATCTTCAGGGCTGCCGACAGTGGGATTCGAACCCACTATCTCCCGGATGCAAGCGCACAGCCACGTGCCTCTAACCGCACGGCCAACTCGCCCGGTCGAAGTATTATTATTATTATTATTATTATTATTATTATTATTATTATTATTATTATATTGGAAAAGAGGTAGTCGTGTAGTTGTTCAGTTATATAATTGGTGCATTACGTGAAAAGGATGAGGGGTATTTCTGTTGCCAAGCAGCATGTTTGGTCTGAGCAGCTCAATCCTATTGCATAACCCGAGAACGTTCTAGTCATTCCCCTAGGCGGTGTTTCGCTAAGTCGTCATGTGATCAGCGTTCATTATTACGTTACGGGAGTCCTAGTAAGACGGTTAAATTGTTCCTTTTCTCGAAAATAACTTATCAACTATAGAAGAGGAACTGTTTGCGGTCAGTTACATAACGTCCCGGCGAACGTCATGATAATTTTTTGTAGGTCTACGAAGCCCTGTAGCTGTGCTAGATAAACCAAGTGACCCGACATTCTCAAGCCCTGTCTATCGTTAGTACACAGTAATTTGAACATTGACTTCTTGGCTTTAGTTTCACCCTCTCTTCTTGCTTGGGTTGGTATTCCCCGTATGTTCGATTTCTCCTCTAAACTTGTCAAATGTACGAATGTTTTCAGATATTTTGTAAGTGTAGTTGTATGAGCTCTGTCCAACTTAACCTGTCACTGAAAGTGGAAGGGGTATGGCGGCATTGTCAATTACTTGGCAGACAGCTTCGAAGGTTTTGTGATAGCCGAGTGTCAGCTTCTCACCAAGGCGAGATTGGTTTGAACCCTAACTAGTGCTCGAAATATCACACCCCTGCGGTTCGAATGTCATGTAAAACTATAGGTCCCGTAGATAATAACTACAAGATTGACGCTCGTGTGAAACTTCCAGCTTGTTTAGTAAAACCTTCGCTTTAGTTGTACCGTTCATAATAAGAGTTTGAATGGTTTTCAGTCGTTTAACTTTTTCACTTGTCAGTCTTGGTGGCTCAGAAGATAGAGAGCTGGCTTTCTGAACCCAGGTTGCGATAGGCTCTGTCTTGTTGGTATTTGAAAGTGCTCGAATATAGTTGAATAGTTTGTTTCAGAAACGACACTTCTCCAACGTACCAAATTGTTCAGAAAACAGGAAAAAAACTGTCTGTAGTGTGTAATGTCATTTCTATCCTTCCGATATTTTTTATGCTTATTCTACTGTTTAAATGACTATGACAAATAGGTTGTTTGTATGAATTAGTCCAATACGTTCCTTTACAGACTTTGTTGAGAATGGTGGAGATGTGCTGTTTCTGCAACAAACACCATTAATGGAAGTGTAACATTGATTTTAAAGTCATTTCAATTTCAAAAGGAACTTTATTTGTACTGAGGAAATGCAGTGTTTAAACCCATTATTTAATAGTTATTTGTAAGACTTACTTATTTGCACATATTATGATTAGCCCACATTGTATAGAAAAATAAACAGAAGAATACTCCTTTTATGTCCCTTTCCAAAGTTCAAAAAATATATAAAACAAAACAACACAATATAATACAAGTAACATGTAAGTCTGTTATCTTTGAACATTGCTTCTCACTTCTATTGCGCTGATGTTGTCCATTAAAACAGTTCATTATAAAACTCATGGTGTTCTTCTGGTATGTAAGATTCCAACTTCTTTATGTCTGCTAATTTCTTTTCATTTAATGGAACACAGCCTTGTGGATAAGCAAGTCTAGTCGGTAACACAGGGAAACGGGTTGAAGAAATAAGCAACGTGAAAGTATGAACGCACACTTCATCAATACAGTATTTTCCTAAGACATGCTTTGCCTCATACTGAAACTCCATAAATTGATTTATATGAAACGCTACTTTTCACACCTCTTCCTAGCGACTCAAGTGAAAGAACTGACACAACTACTTTGTAAAGCGGGCTGGTTTGAAGTAAAAACAACACCTCTCCAGGATAAGTGTTCTTTCTGCACAAAACGGAAACTTTCATTCGCGACTGACAGGCAGAGATATATGGAAGAAGTGTTTTTTTCTGCACAAAATGGTAGCCCTTCGTGCATTAATCATGGCAGTATTAATAACTCATATAGTGTCAAAAAGTGGAGAAGTGCTGTTTCTGCAACAAACGTTTCAGTTGCTTCTCTTGCGTAGTCTTCGACGCTTGTCATTGCCATTAGATTCTTGGACAGGTTCTTTCTCTGTATTGAGCCGAATGTTTTTATGAACAGGAGGCGACGTATATTAATGCATTTTGCAGCATTATTTCTTTCAACTCTTTGTAATTGCTATTTTTACAATAAACTATTGTGTTTAATTTATAGTGGTGAATATACGGATTGGGGCCGATGACTTAGATGTTATTTAGGTCCCTTTAAACAGCAAGCACCACCATCATCAATATACGGGTTAACTACATTACTCATAACACGAAACTTAATCACTGAATGACACGCTATTCGCTCCCTCAGTGAATGGTTGGCATTGATCTTGTGTATTTATGTTGGTGTTTCATGGTATTCTGTATTAGAGTAGCATTTTCACGCGCGCGCGTGTGCGTGTGTGACTTTCAAATTACCATCTGAAGTTAGGGTGGAATTCTTCCGAATTGTCATTAGGCCAGGAAAGTTTTCTGGTGTCGCTTTGCTGAGTATGACATTTTTTCGAACAAAGAGCAAGCGTGTAGTTTTAGGTGACTTGATATCATGATCATGGCGACGGGACCTCCAGTTTTACATGGAATCCAAACCAGAGGCATAACTTTTCATTTCAAAATTCCCACATGCGTTGGCTGGGGTTCGAACCACAGCCTCCTTGGTGAGAAGCCAGTGACTGACTGCCACTCGCCCATCACACTACCATGTTTTTCGAGTCAGATATTTTGTACTTATTCGCCATTCACCGAATATTCACTTTCTGAACAGGGCTGAGTGGCTCAGGTGGTAGAATGCTGGGTTTCTGAGCCCAGCGTAGCGTGTTCGATCCCGACTCAGTCCGGAGGTATTTAAAGGCTTTCAATTACGCAAAAAAAAAAAAAAAAAATTCCAGCTCCTCGTCGTCTCTAAAAACCGTATGAAAGTAGTGGGACGAGAATCCATGCGATTATTATTTCTTACTTTTGGATCAAGATCATCGGAAGCGTGTGGGAGTCTGGATTGTAGACTTACCCATAATGAAGTCAATTGGAGTCGTTAATAAAGATGGTTACCTAAATCTTGAGCATGGAGTATCACGATAGGCGTTCATTAATAAAAATGACCTTCAGATGCTTGCTATTTATTGGTACCGGTATATGATCGCTGAAGTTTTACTGCAGATATGTCAACTCTTCTCTACCATAAAATGAGCAATTACCAGACCGCTAATTTACGCGAATTTATTGATCTTGATCAAGATGAATAGAAGGATATTTTGTTCACTTTCGCATTAAACTTATCAATCAAATCAGTCGCCACTGATCTGCATTTAGGGCAGTCGTTCAGGTGGCAGATTCCCTATCTGTTGTTTACCTAGTCTTTTCTTAAATAATAGCAAAAGAATTCGGAATTTTGATTGAACATCTCCCTTGGTAAATTATTCCAATCCCTAACTCCTTTTCCTGTAAACGAATATTTGCTCCAATTTGTCCTCCTCAATTCCAACTTTATCTTCATATTGTGATCTTTCCTATTTTTAAAACACCCCTCAAACTGATTCGTCTAATAAAAACCGTCATAGTCGTCCACAGTTACCCTCATAGGCCTTCTGTGAGAAGACTTTGAACCTTGCGGGTTGAGTGGCTCAGACCCCAACTTGGCAGGTTCGATCCTGGCTCAGTCTGGTGGTATTTGAAGGTGTTCAGATAGGTCGGCCCCTTGTCAGTAGATTTACCGGCATGTAAAAGAACTCCCGTGGAACAAAATTCCGGCACATCGGCCTCCGAAAACCATAAAAGTATAGTTAGTGGGGCATGAAACCAGTAACCTTCTTATTATTGATGTAACTCTTAAATATTATACTAAGACGTTCTTCAGATTTAGCCTGTTTACTTCTGGAGTCACCGGAACCACCTTGCCTCATTTTAAGCCCGGATGCCCTTTCCGACGCCACGTTGTTTAGGTAAAAAATTCCAATCCGGGATCCGAACCTCAGCCATTGCGGTGGTTGATCATCTGATAAAATACTGCGCTAATCACGTCTACAAACCCTTGTAATAAACTCCTTAAACGAGTTGAAGGTATTTCCGCTATATTTTCGAGAGCCGATCCTTGTGGAGCTCAAGAAAAAATGCTGGAATTATACGTTTCTTGTTACTGGCTCGGAAATTAAATTACACGTCTCCTCCGTCACGCCTGTGAATTATGGGATCATTGATTGCATAATCGGTTGAAGGCCAGTTCAAGTGGATTGACCTTGAACCTTGTTCTTTTTCTGCAAGTCGGCTTATGAATACATGGTAATTCTTATCAAGTCCTTACCTTCATGGCTGGTGACTCAGCAACTAAACGTGTTATCTGGGCATGTGAGTTGATTACTGCGTGTATGTGTATTTCGCGTATAAACTATATTTCAGGATAAATAAATTCTATGTTCACTGTGTGAACTAGTCACACTGTTCTTCACTTTAATATCTTCGAATCTTTGTGATGTTGAGCCATTATCATTGAAGTTGTAGTTTTTGCTTAAAAATTCAATCTTATATTAATTTCTTATCTAGCCATCTCTTGTAATAGACGATTTTTGCGCGGTTTGAGTCACGTAGCTATTAGCTTGCGTTCGGGAGATTGTGGGTTCGAACCCTATTGTCGGCAGCCGTGAAGATGGTTTTCCGTGATTTTCCCATTTTCACTTCAGAAAATGGTGGGGCTGTACCTTAATTAAAGCCATGGCCGTTACCTTCCCATTCCTTGCCTTCTCCCATCCGCCCGTCGCCGAAAACAAGTAGCAAACAAATAAATAAAAGTTACTTGGGTAGTCAAATGACTAACGATGGCAGAAGGAAGGTAGTCATAAAATGCAGACTAGCACAAGCAGGGAAGGTCTTTCTTAAAAGAAAAAAATGCTTGCTTCGAACATTGATATAGGAATTAGAAAGATGTTTTTGAAGACATTTGTCTGGAGCGAGGCATTGTAGGGAAGTGAAACTTAGGCAGTAATTAGTTCAGAAAGAAATAGAATATAAGCTCTTGAAACGTGGTTTTACAGAGTAATGCTGAAACTGAGATGAATAGATCGAGTCACAAGTGAAAATATACTGAATCGATTTGGTGAGGGGGAAACGATTTGGCTACATTCGACCAGAAGAAGAGATATAATGATAGGAGACATTTTAAGATACTCAGAACTTGTTCAGTTAGTTTTTTAGGGAAGTGTAGGTGGTAAGAATGGCAGGGTTGACCAAGGATGAATATGACAAGCCGATTTTAGTAGATGTAAGATTTAGTAGTTTCATAGAAATGAAAAGTTTGGGATAGGATAGGGTGCACGGAGAGCTGCATCAAACCGGTCTATGAACTGATGAACCATACAACAAAGAGTAGCATATCGTATCATAATGAAATCTGTTCTCAGTATGTTCAGATGTATCATCAATTTACATTTCGCTTCATGGTTTAGCAGTGTGAATATATCCAAACAGCATTCACTAACCACCTCTAGTCATGAGAAGACCGTTTCTGTTTCAATTTCCGGGATATATTTCCTGTAAATAAACGTAGGAAAATAACACTACGCGACGAGGATCTTCCTGCGGAAGCCACTTAAAAATGGTTAGTAATAATAATTAATAATGTTATTTGCTTTACGTCCCACTAACCACTTTTACGGTTTTCGGAGACGCCGATGTGCCAGAATTTAGTCCCGCAGGAGATCTTTTACGTGCCACTAAATCTACCGATACGAGGCTGACGTATTTGAGCACCAAAATGAATAGTGATTGAATAGCGATCATTCTTCAAGCGCTCAGATCACAGTAGTCTCCTTCTTGAGTTGGAACGTTGGCCGTTTCCATGGAATCTCATCGCACTCGTGCATCACATCAGGAGAACTCGGGTTTGAGTCGCGTAGAAGCTATATCTCGTAAAATATTGCTGTACTTCAAAATATACCTTTAGTTGCTTTTTCAACCGAGAATGTTATTCGCTACCTCGTCGACAGTTTTAGCACTTTTTCCCCATGTTTCACTTCTCCATGATGTTAAATGCTGCTCATTTAAAGTTGTAATTCGTGCGAATTCAGCATTGTGCATCGTCTGTGTCAGTTACGTGATTAATGATGATGGATGATGTTGGTTTTATGTCTCCACTGAACTACTTTTACGGTTTTCGGAGACGCTGAAGTGCCGGATGTTAGTGCTGTAGGAGCTCTTTTACCTGGCTAGGAAAGTCAGACACACCGATCACTGACACTCCAATACATGCAGGCTATCCGTCTGGCAGCAGCCGTCGTCCCATACCGGGCTGAGTGGCTCAGACGGTTGAGGCGCTGGCCTTCTGACCCCAACTTGGCAGGTGCAATCCTGGCTCAGTCCGGTGGCATTTGAAGGTGCTCAAACACGTCAGTCTTGTGTCGTTAGATTTACTGGCACTTAAAAGAAGAACTGCGGGACTAACTTCCGGCACTTCGGCGTCTCCGAAAACCGCTAAAGTCGTTAGTATGACGTAAAGCAAATAACATTTATTTATTAGAGGTGTACATAGGTGTCTAACTCGTTCATTCCATTCTATTTTTCTGAAGTTAACTTTGTGAGAATTCGGGTTTAAAAATACTATAACATTATACAAGAAATTTTTAGAAAGCTAATTATTACGTACTACTATCGATACTTTTTTTTTGCTAGTTGTTTTACGTCGCACCGACACAGATAGGTCTTACGGCGACGATGGGACAAGAAAGGGCTAGGAGTGGGAAGGAAGCGGCCGTGGCCTTAATTAAGGTACAGCCCCAGCATTTGCCTGGTGTGAAAATGGGAAACCACGGAAAACCATTTTCAGGGCTGCCGACAGTGGGATTCGAACCTACTATCTCCCGAATACTGGATACTGGCCGCACTTAAGCGACTGCAGCTATCGAGCTCGGTAACTATCGATACTAAGCCGGCTCCGTGGTGTAGGGATGGCCTCTCGCCCGGAGGCCCCGGATTCGATTCCCGGCCAGGTCAGTGATTTTTCTCTCGACCTGAGGGCTGGTTCGAGGTTCACTCAGCCTACGTGATTAGGAGCTATCTGACGGTGAGATGGCGGCCTCGGTATCGAAAGCCCAGTATAACGGCCGAGAGGAGGCGTCGTGCTGACCAAACGACCTCTCGTAATCGGCAGGCCTTCGGGCTGAGCAGCGGTCGCTGGGCAGGCCAAGGCCCTTTCAAGGGCGTTAAGTGCCGTGGGGTTTGGTTTGGTATTGTTTTTGTACTAACGATACTGAATGGCTGTTTTCCCGGAGTTCCGTGCGGAACTTCAGCAGGCGTAAGTTATCGAATTTCCTCTGAACGGAGCTCACGCTGTGTATCAGTAAGCATTCACATTTGTTTACAATTTCAGCTGGTAGCAGATCCCACCGAATAGGAACCTGATCTTCTATTCTAATTTTGCTGCCCCATTTTCGCTCAACACGAAAGCTTGTTTGAGGCGTTCCTTTGAATACTGTATAGGCCCTACTTAGTATGTAAACTTACTGTAGGGATGTTATCTCGTGTGTGCAAAATCGCAACGAAATGTCAGTAAGAAGTGTAGTGGCGGCCCCTAGTGAGGCTGGGCATACATACTTCTAACATCCGATTGGTTACAGGTGCCAAGAAAGAAATTGCCCGCGTGTTAACCATGTGCCCACATGCTGCCAGTCTTACAGTGGGTAGTTGTTGAAATGCATGATCCATGAAAGCAGACCATCACGCTGTAGCACTGTTTCTCCTGCCGTTAGTTACCAGTCATCCGGTCAAGGCAAGTGATAAGATGAAGGCGAAACTAAAAGATACCATGTCGAGGTAGCATGAATGTCACGTTGCTCGTTTGTTTCTTCTGTAGGTTAACTGATAAAGTATCTGATGAATGTTGCCAGTAGAGCAGCAGAATTTTGAGCTTAAGATAATTTGTAAGTCAAACACTATAATAGAAATGCAGAGGAACCTAAAGAGAGACGCGCATTCTCTGAGCCTATTTCCAGAAACCGAGAGTCCACACCGCCAACCATTGAAGAAATAAGGGAGATTATCGAGCCTAAAGAACAACAAGGCCTCAGGTGAAGACGGTATAGTAGCGGAGATGTGGAAACATGCGGATGAACAATACATACAAAGCATCCATCAGATCATAGAGGATATTTGGGGAAAGAAGACCTTACCTGTGGAATGGACCTCAGCGGTGATCTATCCTCTACACAAGAAAGGTAGTAAGATAGACCTCGACAACTACAGAGGCATCTCTCTACTATCGGTTACATACAAGATCTTTTCTAAAGCCCTGCAAACCAGAGTGGTCAGTCAACTGGATTCCCAATGAGGTGAATATCAGGCTGGTTTTCGCACAAATAGATCTTCCACAGAGCAGATACAGAACCTCAAGACAATCCTGAGGTACAAGAATCGTGGCGGACACCAATGGGTAGTCATACTAGTCGACTTCCAGAAGGCATATGATTCAATAGATAGGCAGACCCTCTTCTCCACCTTATGGGATTTTAGGCCTGGATGAGAAGACCACCAGACTAATCCAGGCTACGCTGAAGAACACCACCTCCAAAGTAAAATTTAGAGGTGAACTCTCAGAGAGTTTCTCTGTCCAAACGGGAGTTAGACAAGGTGATGGAATTTCTTGCATTCCCTTTAATTGCGTTCTAGAGAAGATTATCAGGGAATGGACTGCCACATTACCTCCAGGAAGTGGACTGAAAATTGGGTACAAGAAAGATAATCTCATTGTACCTTGCCTGGCCTTTGCCGAGGAACTTACCTTATTAGCCAACAACATAGAAGAAGCTACTCACCAGCTACAGAGCCTCTGTACCAGGGGTTTCCAATTGGCGGCCCGCGGGCCGCATGTGGCCCGTGAAGCCATATAATGCGGCCCGCGAGAGCATTTTAATAATGTGAAGAATAGTTACAAAATAATATTTTATAAGTCGTTCAAAAATGTATTAATTTTTATATTCGTTATAGACCCAAGTCCGAACTAGTTCATTCGGTAATATTATTTTCTCTTTTTAAAATTCACTTGATCTGAATGGATTATTTTTCATTTAAAACAAATTTAAAATCCAAATTTCAGATAATAATGATTGGTTTTTACGTCCCACTAACTACTTTTGATGTTTTCGGAGACGCCGAGGTGCCTGAATTTTGTCGCGCAGAAGTTCTTTTACGTGCCCGTAAATCAGTCGACACTAGGCTGACTTATTTGAACACCTTCGGAATGATCTAACATTGAACCTGCCAAGCTGGCTTCAAAAGGCCAGCGCCTCAACCATCTGAGCCACTCAGCCCGGCTCCCGATTTCACTCTTTTATGCAATTGTAAAATAATGTTTTACCCAAGTAATTAAGATTATCAGACCTTTATTTCAATTGAATTATGCATATTATTTTTTCATAATGGTACTTTTGTAGGCCTACTATATACAGAATTTTACGAAAATTGGCCTATTATTGAAGTGCGGCCCGCGAACATGACAAAGGTTTCCAATATGGCCCTCGAGCCCTTACAGATTGGAAACCCCTGCTCTATACCATAGCAGCTAAAACCGGCTTGAGGGTCAATATAAAGAAAACTGAGTTCATGACTAACATAAAGGGAGTCCTACATACTATGCCATTGGAAAACACCGCCATTCGTAAGGTTCCTGCAGTGAGGTACCTACGGGAGTGGATTTCAGCGACCGTGAGTGAGACATTAGCAATAGACACCAGATGCACCAAGTTGGAAAGGATCTACCATACCTGTAAGAGCATCTATACATCCAAGTGCTTCTCTAAGAACTTTACACTCCCAACATTACAATTCAGTAGTAAGACCGTCCGTACTGTACGTCTCTTGAGTGTCTACTGATGAACAGTAAAGGTCCACTGAGGAAGCTAGAGCTCAAGGAACGGAAAATACTAAGGAGGATTTTAGGACCAATAAGAGAAGGGGATGGTACTTACAGGATAAGGCACAACAATGAGATCTATGACCATCAAGAAGACATAGTTACATCTGTGAGGAAGAGGCGATTGACTTTCTATGGGCATTTGACTCGTATGAGTACTTACAGACTTACCAGCAAGATCTTTACCACGACAGGCAGAGGGAAAGCGTCCAAAAATAAATGGATCACCACAGTGAAGTCCGACTTAGAACAGCTGGGGATTTCAGAACAAACCATATAGGATCGTGTATTATTCCGGCAGTTGACCTTTCAAGGTGTCTTTCCAGAGTCTCTCACCAGCAGATAGAGTACAGGCACCACCCGACCGAAGTGGACCGAGGAAAGGAAACAAGCACACAGCCAGAAGATGAAAGCTTTCTGGGCGAAGAAAAAACAGAATTTCCATACAAGGACTCGAAAAGAGCCCCGTGGTCCTCAGTAGGCCCAAACGGCAAGAAGAAGAAGAAGAAGAAGAAGAAGAAGAAATTAACGATGTAACGAGAATACTTTATACCCCAGGCGAGCTTGAAATGCCACTTTATTGCCCGTGGTGTTACTATGTACGTTATATTAGAAACTACTGCTACCGAGTCAGTTGGCTACGCGGTTCGTGTCACGTAGCTGTAAGCTTGCATTTGGCCCCAAAGATGGTTTTACGTTTTTTTCATTTTCACACCAGGCAAATACCGGAGCTGTTCCTTAAGACCACGCCGGGTGATTGGCTTAGGCCAGGGATGGCGAACCTTTTCCGACTAATGTGTCAATTAAGGTTTTGTTTTTTACGTTTTACTGTTTAGTGTGCCACCGGTCATTTTTATTTAAAATAATCATGAGACCCCTTTATTTCACTTCGTGTAGGTATTAAATTGCATTACATATGAATCCAATCAAGTGAATGTTTCATGATTTTATTTTACAAAACATCACTGACAATTACATTTCAAAAAACAGGCAAAAATTTGCTTTAACCTGATAATATTTGTGAAAAATATGGCCATAGAATTAATTGAGACATAATTTCTTTATTAAACCGCAATGGTAAAATATGCTACATTGGTAGATTTTCGACTTATTTATTACATGCTACCACGAACCTGCTACCCAGGCGTAGCAGGGGGAGAGTGATACTTCCACGTGGCGCGTCCCAGGTGGCGGATAGGGGGTCCTAACCGACTTGCCGGCGGACTTGAGGGAAATAAAATACCTCTCGCGGACCAAACACACCACCCCCTGTGGGTGGGGGACGCAGATGAAGAATACACCCACGGCATCCCCTGCCTGTCGTGAGAGGCGACTGAAAGGGGCGACCAAGGGATGATTGAATTAGAACCATGAAACTACTTTTGATTCGTGCCATCACGCGGGGAACACCATAGGTTGCCTGTACTTGCGAGTAGTACCACTATATTAGGTACGAAATAGGTTTGTGATTAGTAGCAGTATAGAGCCTGGCCTGGTGGTTTTCCAGTACCCGTGCGTCGTACCCATGTGAGCAACACCGCGGGTCTGGGCGTTGCCTGTGAGTTGTACCACTATATGAGCGACACCGTGGGTCTGCGTTGCCTGTGATTAGTATCCACTATATGAGGAACACCATGGGGCCCGTGGGACCGGCACCCGTGACTAGTACACCTAGGTGAGGAAACTCATCGGTTTGCGTTGGCTGTAAGTGGCGCCATTGTGTGCGAAACACCATAGGTCTGCGTTACCTGTACGAAGTACAATACTTGTGAGTAGTACCATCTTGTGTGGAACACCGTGAGTCTTCGCTACTTTTGATTAGTACCCCTACAAGACAAATACCATGGTTCTACTTTACTCGCGACATATACCATTCTGTGGGGCCTTAGTCGTGGATTTTGCACCCCTATAGACATCAAGCATCATTGTGCTTTATAAGTGGTCCCTTGGTCAGTAATACTATTATTCACGATCTTTTTTTGTGTCTGATCCACTGTTTTTGTTAGTTTGTTTGTTTTTTGTAGGGTTCATGTCCATCCATTCATTCTTCATGACATTTTTTATTTTATTTTGGTCAGTGAATGAATTTGAATTTTTTGATATTTCATTTCGTACCATTAGGGGCCGATGACCTCTATGTTAGGCCCCTTTAAACAACAAGCAGCATCATCATCATGTTACATGTTAAAAACATTAAAATGTCGTGCGGAGTGTCACTGAAGTCGTGTTCGCGTGTCACTTAGTGGCACTTGTATCATAGGTTCGCCATCCCTGTCTTAGGCGGTAGAGCGCTGATTTTCTGGGCCCTAGTTGGCGGGTTCGATCCTAGCTCAGTGTGGCGGTATTTGAAGGTGATGAAATACGCCAGCCTCACGTCGGTATGTATTTACCACTATTAAGAAAGAACTCTTGCGGAAAAAATGCCTGGCACCTTCGGCGTCTTCGAAAACAGTAAAAGCAGTGAAGAAGCTAGTGTTACGTATAATAATAATAATAATAATAATAATAATAATAATAATAATAATAATAATAATAATAATAATAATAATAATAATAATAATAATTCTTACGGGTTACCCGTGGATCAGCAGAGGTGAAAGAAGGTGCCGGGATGAATGGGTCTAACTACAAAGTCAAAGTTAATTTAAAATTTTAACAAAGGTTATATTTTCTTGAAACAACAAAATTTAACAACTTAGTGAAATAACAATGACCCAGCAATTTAGAAACAAGACTTAGAAGGATCCAAGGCTTCAGAATTTTAACACTTTTGGGCTACAAGCCCCTAGTTTTACAATTTTGAGCTCCTAGCTCAACTTTACAAAGAATATACATTTACCCAAGGGGCAGAAATCCACTAATGCCTGGAGCACTTGCTCCCAAAATTGCAATATCAGGCCTCCCAGAGGCAATTTTACAACACTTGAAAAGAGCTGACGTACTCTCGGTATACACAGCCTACTCAAGGCAACACCATGTAAAAACCTAACAATCACTGGCCTGTCGTGTCCGCCCCAGATTGGAGCTCAGGACTCATTCTTCCGAGGATCGAACCCATGACCGGGAACGTAGGAGGAATGGTGTCGCTGAGATATACATTGATATTATAGGGGAAATTATAAGTTAATAGTAATGACTATGTAATGGCAACAAGGCCAAGGAATCATAATTATAATGCTGACATAAGTAAATTAAGAATCATATAAGATTTAAGAGTTTGAAGGCACACCAAAAGCTGTAAGCAACAAGTTGTGTAATTAGAAGTAAGGCTTGGTCGAAGTAGGTGAATCATAAGCTGCACCCTGCTAAAGGTGCGTAGTATATCTTCAGAAAAGGTGGGTAGAGAGTGAACGGAAGAGGCAATTCCGTTTTCGTGTGTCTGAGGACAGTCTCCATAGGATGGAAACTTCGATGGCCTTCTCGAAGGGAGGCGAAAGTTAGTGAGGGTATAAAACAGGGGTACACACCCTGATCGAGGCTTTTTTTGGGAACAAGTCGACTAGAAGTGCGGGCGGAAGCCCTGTCAGTCAGGTCTCCGATAATAATAATAATAATAATAATAATAAGGTCCAAGTGTGGACTTAGAGTATTCACTAAAATACTTCGACCACGCCAAGTCTTCTATGTCAGCGATATTTGAAGTTAGGAAGGAGATTGTAAATACTGTATATAATTATACATACTCATCAGTCTGCTATTAAAGGAAGGTTTTGGGAAACAGAGGACTTCGTCTCTTCACACGTAGCAAATCTCCCAGGCCCATTGAACTACCCCTCATTACCGCTCGGAGGAAGTCAATCTGATTATTCATCATTTCTCGTCGTGGCAAAGCCTGTGTCACGACAGGAAAAACTAAACTGGTGTGCAGCTGCGGGGTACTGGGTTCGATTCCGCCTCAGTGAAGAGACAGATTTTTTAAGAGCCACGCAGAAGAGGCTAGCTCAAGCAAGAAGATTCGCAGATCCGGTCCAGAGCAGCAGACGAGAGACCTACCGTTCCAGCCGACGCAGAAGGAAGCAGACATCAGGACAGGAGAGCAGCAGGAGGCACCTGGAGGAGCTCAACGCCGAGACACCGAGAGAAGACAGCGGATATTCGGGCAGTGGTAAGTACCCACAAGTGTTGTAAATATGGCAGATTCCAATGTACCCAATGAGGTGCCAGATAATGTTTCTGACTATGATAGTGCGGGGGATGCACAGGATGGACATTTATACGTGTCTGTTACTGAAGGATACCGGTTAATAGGTCATGAATTTAGTGGTGCTAAACCAGAGCAATTACGTGAGTTTATTGCTAATGTGGATGCCGCACAGAGTATGATCAAGGATAGGGACCAACCGTTATTCTTTAAATATATTTTGACAAAGATTACGGGTTCTGCTCGCGAAAAGTTCTTATCTAGAGGTGACATAATCAACTGGGAAAGAGCTAAGGAAACTCTTTGGGAATATTATGGAAAACAGGGCACTTTTGACTTGTATTTGTGTCAATTGTTCCAAAAAAGCCAGGGACCGAAAGAGACCGTGGCCGAGTGGGCCCATAGAATTGAAGAAATGGCGTTGATGTTTCGAAACGCTATATTAGAAAATGAACCGATAGAATATCGTACAGGGCAGCGCAGAATGCTAGTGAAAATCGCAATAGCGGCTTTCACTCAAGGGATTCATACAGCGCGAATACAAGGTAAGCTACAGGATCGTAGCCCTCAAACTTTTGAGGCGGCTGTAGCTATTGCTAGACAAGAAGAAGCCATGATTAATTCCCAGAAGGAGAGAGAGGCACTCCTCAGGAACAGTACGGCTTCTAGAAGAGAAGGCGCGCACACCCAGCCGGTAAGCTACACGAAGGGTCGGTGGCAAGGCAAGGCCACGTAAGGGGCGCAAAAACATAGTAAATCTCCCCATTATAACAAGGTACTGCTAATATGCTTTAATTGTAATAAGGAGGGACATATAGCTAGAGATTGTAATCAGAAGAATCAGAGTTCTAAGACAAAGGAATCCGTTACTCCTCGAAGAAACTCCGCAGGAGAGATAAAATGTAATTATTGCGGAAAGCCAGGCCATTGGGCACGGCAGTGTAGAAGAAAATTAGCTAACCAAAACAGAAATAAAGAGACCGGTAAGACCGGTAACGAGGTGAACATAGTGCGCACCTCTAGTTACCAAGAGAGCGCGAATAAGGTGGGACCGAAATGCTTTAAGTGCAGTGAAAGAGGGCACAAAAAGGCAGAGTGCCCACGTAGAAATTCGAAGCCGGAATTCAGGCGTTGTTATGCTTGCGGCAAGGTTGGCCATCTACAGTGGCAGTGTCACACCAGATGCGATAGCGAGCCCAAAGGTAGAACAGAGTTCTTGCCTAGAAGTCGAACTAGGAATATTCAGAGTGGTAACAGTAATAATAATAATAAATCCTGTGAAAAATCACGCGAAAAGGCGCGGTGTAGAATTTATAAGCGATGGTCGCATTCAGCTAAAGAGTGCTGGTTTAAAACCGAAAGAGAGGCTTTAAACTAGATAAGGGAGACAAGTCAGGGACGCTTGAGATCTCCCATAAGACCATCAGTCCCAGTAAGATCGGACAGCATGAGGAGGGTACCGTATTAATAACGGTGACCGGGCGTAAGGATGCCTTAAGATTTTTAATCGATACAGGAAGTGATGTCTCTCTTATTAAGGAAGGTAGTGTTCCTTACGGTGCTTGGGTTAACTGCAAGGAAATTCTGAAGTTAAGAGGCATAACGAAAGGTTTGAAGCAAACCAAAGGAAAAGTTCGAATTCCCGTTGGTGGTAGATGCCCAGACTTCCATGTAGTGGACAACGACTTTAATTTGAAACAAGACGGTATAATTGGAAAGGACGTGTTAAGAGACAGCGTCTTAAATTATAAGGAAGGCTATGCTGTGATAGCAGGAAAAAGATACCCACTAGGGGCGAAAGAGGATATGTGGGTGGTGCTCGAATCAAGAGTGGAGAAAATCGTAGCCATAGAAGTAGACAAACAGTCAGCCGAAGGCTTGATAGAGCGGCAGGAAGTAAAGCCAGGTGTATACCTAGCTGAGTGTTTAACGAAAGCCAAGGATTATGTCGCACTCGTTAGTATGTTGAACACTACTGACAGGGAATGGCGATTAAAAAGCCCAGTTGTTAAGTTACTGGATGTAGAAGGCGAAAATACAGCGGAAGTACACAAGGTTGAAGAAGCCATAGCTGTAAAGGGCGATAGTCAGGCCAAGAGGCCGATCGCGCAGAGGGATGATAATAATAATCATAATCAGGAAGGTAAATCTCGAACACATCGAATACGGGAGCTGCTTAGAGTAGATCACTTTGCTCCCCAAGACAGGGAGAAAATTTACGCTATCTGCACGGCTTATCAGGATATTTTTCACCTAGAAGGGGATAAATTAACGCATACGAATATACTTCAACATGCTATCCCCACACGTGTAGATCAACCTCCAATTCATGTGAGGCAGTATAGGTTACCTGAGGCTCAGAAAGAGGAGATAGGTCGCCAGATAAATCAGATGTTACAGGATGATATTATAACTCCTTCAACTTCCCCATGGTCTAGTCCCATCCTTCTAGTACCAAAGAAATTAGATGCTTCTGGTAAGCAGAAGTGGAGGGTCGTTGTGGACTACAGACTTTTGAACGACGTCACCATAGGAACTACGTATCCTATTCCATTAATTTCTGAAATATTAGATGCCCTAGGAAAGGCGAAGTATTTTTCCACTATGGATCTGGCCAGTGGATACCATCAGGTATTGCTGAAGCCTGAGGACAGAGAAAAGACAGCATTTTCTGCCTTAGGAAAGCACTATGAATACAAGAGATTAGCTATGGGACTTCGAGACGCGCCAGCAATTTTTACGCGTTTGATGAAAACGGCACTAGCAG
Organism: Anabrus simplex; assembly: GCF_040414725.1. Classification (NCBI taxonomy): domain Eukaryota; kingdom Metazoa; phylum Arthropoda; class Insecta; order Orthoptera; family Tettigoniidae; genus Anabrus; species Anabrus simplex. The sequence goes on from NC_090266.1 coordinate 156,744,467, forward strand.
GCTTAGAAGGCATTAATGTTTGGCGTATATGGATGATTTAATTGTGTATGCTAGCTCTGTAGAGGACCACAATCAGAGATTACGTGATGTTTTCCAGAGACTGAGAGAGGTAAATCTCAAATTAGGTCCAGATAAATGCGAATTTCTAAGAACGGAGGTAGCTTTCTTAGGACACGTGATTACTAAGGACGGTGTTCAACCTGATGATCGGAAGGTTCAAGCAGTAAGAGAATATCCGCAGCCCACCACTACGAAACAGCTGAAAGGATTTCTAGGCTTGTCAGGCTATTATCGTAGGTTTATTCCGAACTATAGTAAGATAGCGAAACCACTGTACGAGCTGCTTAAGAAGGAAGTACCGTACGAGTGGACGGATAAGCAAGAGCAGGCATTCCAGATCTTAAAGAAAAAGTTAACAGAGAAACCAATATTGCAGTACCCAGACTTTGAGAAACCCTTCATATTGACCACAGACGCTAGTAATGAGGCCTTAGGAGCAGTGCTGTCACAAGGACAGATAGGTAAGGATTTGCCGATAGCTTACGCTAGCAGGACTTTAAATAAGGCCGAAAAGAATTATTCTGTGACGGAGAAAGAATTACTAGCAATTGTTTGGAGTGTGAAGTATTTTAGGCCGTATTTGTTCGGCAGGCATTTTACGGTAGTAACAGATCATAAGCCTTTGAAATGGGTATTTAATGCCCAAGACCCATCTTCTAGATTAATTAAATTCCGATTGAAATTAGCAGAGTACGACTTTGAGATAGTGTACAAGGAAGGCAAGCGTAACTGTAACGCAGATGCCTTAAGTAGAATTCCAGTTAGGAACGAAGAGCCTGATCAAAAAGTGCGAGTAGTTAAATCTAGTAATAATAACCAAGAGACTAGTAATGAAGAGTGTGAGGCTAATGACCCCTTAGGAGCACCTGTTAGCTCAGATAATAATGTGCAACCACGGAGACTCAGCTCTGAATCCGAGGACGCCACGGCAGAGGTGACAGAGCCTGAGAGTGGAAGCGAAGAAGGTAGTGATAGTGAGGGTGTAACCGAAGAGGCTAGGAACGCTAGCCCGGAGCTAACAGAACAAGAGAAATTAGAGATTATTAAGGAATGTCATGAATCATTAGTATCAGGCCATCAGGGCATATCCAGAACGTATGCCCGGATAAAAGACCACTATCAATGGGAAGGGATGCAAAAGGATGTAGAAAGGTATATACGCTCATGCCCATCGTGTCAAAAGAATAAGATTACCGGGCCTGAAGTAAGGGCAAAGATGGAGATCACAGATACTCCGAAAGCAGTCTTTGAGAAAATAGCACTAGATGTGGTAGGACCTTTAAATGTAACGGAAGCAGGGAACAGGTACATACTCACCTGTCAAGACCAGCTGTCTAAGTATTTAATTGCGAGTGCTATGCCGGACCAAAGTGCAGAAACCATAGCACGAACTCTGATTAATAGAGTAATTAGTATATTCGGTATACCAAATATTATACTGACAGATCAGGGTGCAAATTTATGTCAGATGTTTTTAAGAAGTTGTGTAGAATATTGCGAATTAAGAAGGTCCATACAGCGGCATTTCGACCGCAATCTAACGGTAGTTTGGAACGCTCTCATAGGGTGCTAGCAGAATATTTAAGACATTATGTATGCAGTTCACAAGATGACTGGGATAGTTATCTTCCTATGGCAATGTTTGTGTATAATACGACCAAGCACACTAGCACAGGTTATACACCATTTGAGTTAATATTTGGGCGAAAGGCAAATATTCCCGGTGTTCTCCAGAGGAAACCAGAACCAAATTATAATGAATGCCAGAATGTCTTGGAGCAGTTAACCAGACAACTGCAAGAGAGCCATGAGATAGCTCGAAAGACGTTAATTAAAACTAAGGAACGAGATAAGGAATACTATGATAAGGCTAAGAATGAAGTTTCATTCAAAGTAGGAGATCTCGTGTTGTTACGTAACGATGCCCTACGATGGGGACGCTCAAGGAAACTTTGTCCACCATATCAAGGTCCTTATAAGATTACTAAGGTATCGGGAGTGAATTGCACGTTACAGGTAAACAAGCGTGGTAAACAAATATTAGTTCACCAGAATAGACTCAAAATGTACATTAATTAGAGAAGAATGTAAGATAATGGTTCCTATTTAGGTCGCAGTGAGTTATACTTCCCTCACTCCAACGGCATTGTGGATTATCGTGTACCGCTGATAGAGTTAGTTGAAATACTCTGTCAGGTCGCGTCGAAATCAGGAAAGTACTAGAAATTTTAACCTAAGTAAGAGAAGAACCTAGGAATTTTGGTACGGGAATACCATTGTGAGTACGTCCTAAGTACCCGTCAGAAAGACTACAGGTGACGAGACTGTATGTCCAGATATCAACTCGTCAAAAGGCAACCGCAGGGTTCGAACAGAGTATGGAGAGAATTCGAGTTCATAATGAGGATTAAAATTATCTACACTTGCTATGTACACGTTCTGAAAAAGCCTTCACTTACTGTCACTAGAAATTAAATGAGTAAATTAGGTAGCGTTGTATGTAAAAATAAATGAGATCTGCTTGTAATATTATTAAAATCAGAAGGGGCGTGATGCCAAGCCTAATTCCACTGAAACGGAATTCATTTATGGTACAGAAAAATTTCACAGATAAAATGTTTTACGTAATCCATATGATATCTAAATAAGGGTCGTTATCATGAAGATAACCCCGTGTGGTGTCGGGGATTTACGCAAACAACACTCTACACTTTGGTACTCTTCTTTCCATACAGTTACACAGCCAGAATAACACCACGATTCGAACCTGTCTGTCGTAGGAGGCGACTAAAGGTTCCACTTAGGGAATGGCCTTGTATTTAGTCCTTTATGCACGAATACGGGCGCCCTGAGTGAGGCATGGAACTCAGTGAGGCGGGTTCTGCCTGGGAAATATCACCATTAGGCCGGTGATTTTCCACAACAGTGTGATTCTCGTGGGAACAGAATCCACTGAAGGGAATTTTCTTACCACGTTGAGAACCGTCCCGTGAGATGTGACTCCAAGGGTACGAAGTACAATCCCATAAAGATCACTTCGGTAGATTCATACCTGTATTTAACTTTAACTTCTGTAACCATTCCTCGAGGTAAATCCTCTGCAGTCTTTAACAGACGCTATTCAAATTCTTAATTGCCAATGATGTCTATCATCTGTCCGTAAGAATAAGGAGAAGTGACGCAGGTACGTCAAACAGGAAGAGAATTTTTGAATGGGCTAATGATGGCTCTAAAATTTTGTTAGAGCTGCCCAAGAGTGAAGTTTCACAGAGATATCGGTTACGAAAAGGAATTCGTAGATTTATTTAAATCACTCACGAGTATGCTAATAGACTAGTACAGAGCATAATTATGAGAAGACAAACGTTACAGTAAGACAGTCAGTCACATTAAGTGTGTACTCAGATACAGATAAACAGTTGAGGGTAGGTTCCACAACACCTAACAGTATAGTGTGTAAGGGAGAGTAACGAAGAAAGTGAAAGTCGTGTTTACCTTGCAGAGAGGTGAGCGAACCAAGCAGATGAAAGGGGTGGCAGGCCGCACGACCTGGAGAATGCTGGTCGTCACAGTTATGTTGCTAGGGTTGTCCATACCCACCAGTCAATTGGATTTCAAGATGAAACGGTACGAGAATACAGCCGGAGTCTATTTTGATTATCAAGGAGAAGTACAGTTATACACTGTAGAATGGAAACTGGTTACTTATATTAACCTTACACGTTTGGCAGATCTATTTGTGATAGCCGTAGAAATTTACAGAAGACTAAAACCCTCTGTATTCAGATAGAAAAGGAAGTACATATTAAGTGCGAACATGAGATAATGTTAGTAGAGCAACAATTTCAAAGGATTCAAGGGATTAAGGACTTAATTAGGAAAATTACTAGGATCGAAACACCGGAAGGCAACGGGAAACGAAGCAAGCGCGGGTTAATAAATGCAATTGGTACCATCGCAAAGACGTTATTTGGTACGCTCGATGACAGTGATGCAATGTATTACGAAGGCAAAATTAAGGAACTAGAACAGGAACAATTGTCCATGATACAAGTAGCAAAAAGTCAAATGTTAGTTGTAAAGTCAACTTTGCAATCTGTCAATAATACTCTGTACGACATCACAGCAGATGAACTCAAACTAAGTGAAAACTTTGAGCAACTTAAGAGTTTCATTCAGAATGAAACAACGGGTATAAATGAGGCTTTTAGACAATTAGAAATGCAAATATCATTAAATAAACACTTAATTGAGTTGCAAGGATTTCTGATGCAATTGCATGAACATTATCAGATCTTTTTAGATAGTATTGTAAGTTCTCAGACAGGCACGGTGAGTGTCCAAGTGTTAAGACCCGATGATCTAGTAAGGGCATATAAAAAGGCCCAAAGAGATTTCCCTAAGGGTTATGATCTGCCATATGATTTGCAAGTCACTTATGGGTACTTGATTCTGAAAATATCATCAGTGAGTGTATATATAACTCGAGATACCTTGGTGTATATTTTACGCACCCCTCTTACTAACAAAATAAAGCACAATTTGTACCATTGTGTACCTTTCCCCTCTCCCATGAAGAGTAATCCAAACCATTTTGTGTATATATCTAATGAAAAACAGTATGTATTAGTTGATCAAGAAAGACAGACATATGTAGAATTAAGTGATGAACAAGTGAAACAATGCAAGTGGACTGACAATGGACAGAGATTATGCAAGGCAAATTTTCCTATTAATAATGTAATGTCAAAAGGTAGTTGTATTGTCAAGTTGTTAACTGGTGTTAGTTTTATTCCAGAAGACTGCAAGAAAAGTGTGATGTCGATTTATGAACTCATATGGATACCTATTGATGATAATATGTATATTTTTGTATCGCCTCATGAAACAAAGGTCACCAGTGTTTGTCAGGATATTACCAGTGATATAAGTTTAAATGGTGTGGGAATAATACAATTCACAGACTTGTGGACAATTTTACAGTCCCACAAGTAAAATTCAGAGTGCAGGTTCAGTGAATACGACAACAAAGAAGGACTTAGTGCCAGAAGTAATGCTAATATATGATTGTTGTGAACAATTAGACAGTGATATCAAATTAGAAGATGTACCAGAATTAAATAGGGTTACAGTAGGAAGCTTACTGAATCATATAAGCGACCTAAGGTTAGCCAGTCATAAGACTGAAGATGTAGAAGCACTGGTAATGCAGAAAGAAAGGGAATTTAAAATGCAAATGATCCAACAGTATACAAGTATATATCAAATTGTAACTGGTATTATTTTGTTTGCAGTACTTATAATAGTCTGTTGCTGTTGTTGTTACTGTTGTGGTTGCTGTAGAAGGTGTAGATCCTTAAGTAAATGCATAGATGACAATAGAGAGCGCTGTCCCAACTTATGTATTTTCCAAAATGTGATCGCTAATGACCACAGAGCTAAGGTCTCTGATGAGGACATTACTGTCCATTTTCAGCATCCTCGACTGGCTGAAAGGGCCCTCAGCCACTCAGGATCGCTGCCGGGATTAGAGTTACATGAACGCCCTACTACGGGTATAGCAACTATCAGAGATAACTTGGCACAGCGCACCCACGAACAAGAGCATGGAGACTCTAACATAATGTAAGAGAAAGAGTAAAAATGAATGCAGAGGTATTGCATTCATTTTTCCCCAAAGGGGGGAGGTGTCGTGTCCGCCCCAGATTGGAGCTCAGGACTCATTCTTCCGAGGATCGAACCCATGACCGGGAACGTAGGAGGAATGGTGTCGCTGAGATATACATTGATATTATAGGGGAAATTATAAGTTAATAGTAATGACTATGTAATGGCAACAAGGCCAAGGAATCATAATTATAATGCTGACATAAGTAAATTAAGAATCATATAAGATTTAAGAGTTTGAAGGCACACGAAAAGCTGTAAGCAACAAGTTGTGTAATTAGAAGTAAGGCTTGGTCGAAGTAGGTGAATCATAAGCTGCACCCTGCTAAAGGTGCGTAGTATATCTTCAGAAAAGGTGGGTAGAGAGTGAACGGAAGAGGCAATTCCGTTTTCGTGTGTCTGAGGACAGTCTCCATAGGATGGAAACTTCGATGGCCTTCTCGAAGGGAGGCGAAAGTTAGTGAAGGTATAAAACAGGGGTACACACCCTGATCGAGGCTTTTTTTTGGGAACAAGTCGACTAGAAGTGCGGGCGGAAGCCCTGTCAGTCAGGTCTCCGATAATAATAATAATAAGGTCCAAGTGTGGACTTAGAGTATTCACTAAAATACTTCGACCACGCCAAGTCTTCTATGTCAGCGATATTTGAAGTTAGGAAGGAGATTGTAAATACTGTATATAATTATACATACTCATCAGTCTGCTATTAAAGGAAGGTTTTGGGAAACAGAGGACTTCGTCTCTTCACACGTAGCAAATCTCCCAGGCCCATTGAACTACCCCTCATTACCGCTCGGAGGAAGTCAATCTGATTATTCATCATTTCTCGTCGTGGCAAAGCCTGTGTCACGACAGGCCTTACAAGCCACTACTTACAAATATCCCTCTTATTACACAGGGTTATCTAGTACCCAACCTACGGGGCCTTAGTAAAAACGAACAGGTTCAATAAACGGCCCGAGTAAAACAGGAATGGAGTCGGAGATTGAGCTCCACAAAAATTTACAGACCTATAGGGCACTTGGCCAACGAAACAGGGGCTAATTCCAATCTACTGAGGTAGCGCGGATGGAAATCACTTTAATACATAGCAGAAACAAATGCGGTACCTCAAACCAAGATGAAGGGGAGATCGAGAGGGTAAATCACTCTCTATCCCCGCTTACAGTTAAAGATTTATAAAATTTTACATGAGCCGAAATGAGATTTACATTTTAGAAGGTTTGTTACATAGTTAAGGGGTCGAACCTTTCCCTCGGGTTAAACTGCAGAGCTAGCAAGAAATAAAGATGTTAAACGGCCATTACCTTGCAGAAGAACTGCTGCGTGAAGAAAGAGACGCCTCCCGCCCCCTGCGTGACACACACACTTAGATGTTGATCAAATGGCCAAGAGAGGAGAAAATCTGCAGTTTATAAACCCTCAGGGAAAGTTCGAGACCTTTCATGAATAATCAAGACACACCCACAGAGTTTTATTGGTTAAAATCAAAAGTTACACTCAAAATCGAAGAAGAAATATGGGATTGGTCGAAAATTATTTACAGAAATTCTTGATTGGCTAAATTCAAAACTGGCGGAAAGAAAATATAAATATTGCCAACCCAAAAATGAACGAAATTTAGTAAAAGATAAAACTTATGAATACAAAGTCTCTTCAAAAAGGTTCCTTCACTTCGCACCAGAGTGCATGATCTAAGTTTGTTAGTAGTGACAACTATGAGAAAATGTTCAAACTTCTTGATGAATGGAAAACGAAAACAAGTAGAAATTCACACAGTTCACAATAACAAATTTTAGTGGTGCCATCTTCAGAGAAAATTTATAAGTTGGTCCAGTTTCAAGTTCACGGTTTCTCCTGTAGAGGAGTTCTGTAAGGCGCAAGATTTAAATATGCGGCGTAGAGGTGTACCTCCCGCTACAATAATAATAATAATAATAATAATAATAATAATAATAATAATAATAATAATAATTAATCATAATGCCGCTTCCTTCCGTGACCTAGCCCTTTTCCTTCCCATCTTCGCCGAAATTTAGCATCGGGTTCTTCAGATACATACTCCCGCAATGTAAAGGGTCTATCTAGTCCGCTGTGGAAATTTCATTGTGTTGTACGAAACAGCTACACGCATCAACGTAATTGGGTCACGTAGCTGCCAGCTTGCATTCGGGAGATGATGGATTCGAAACCCCTGTCAGCAGGCCTTAAGATGGTTTTCCGTTGCTTCCAGTTTTCACGCCAAGCAAATGCTGGGGATGTGCCTTCATTAAGACTAAGGCTGCTTCCTTCCTAGTCCTAACACTTTCCTACCCTATTGTCGCCACAAGATCTGTCTTGGTCGGTTTGCCGTATTAGCAGCAATGTAAAGTCGGAGAAGTTGCCGAATATTGCAGTGTCTGGGCCTCTGGAGACTAACCTGGAACTCAAAGTGTTAAAACGCTGCTTGAGGGCTCTGTACATTGCTCGGAGTACAACGCATACATGAGCATATAAATTATATTGTACCTTGAATATAAAAAAAATATACGTATGTAGTGTCTCGCGTCGTTTCAGTTTACCAGGTTACGTATCCAGGATCTCCCGATTTGATTCCCGATAGACTTTTGATAGGGGCTGTTTGCGCGATCAAATTTATATGTAACATTGCTTCCAAACAGAGCTGACACTGCGTATCTTCGTGCAGCAACAGCAGCTATCGCATCGGTACTGTTAACAAATTGCGAGATGACATAATGGGAAGGGTAGCATTTTGTGCGAAACGGGGAAAAAGCGATTTTGAACATTTATCGTGATGTAACGTGCAACAATATACATACCTATTGTGACTTTTCTGTCAGTTTCATTTCCATACGAATGCGCCTGCAACAAGCAGAAACGCTTCATATTGCGGAGCATGTGTAACTTAGACGGTTGAGCGTTGGCCTTCTGAGCCCAACTTTTGATGGCGGTAGTGGTGGGAGGGTTCGATCCTGGCCCACTCCGGTGGGTGTCGGCAGATTCACTGGCACGTAAAAGAACTCCTGTTGGACACAGTTCCGGCACCGTTCCGGAAACCGTAAAATTAGTTAGTGAGATAGAGACCGGACGTTAGGCACCATAACATTGTAAAATAAGCAATCAAAAATAAGCTGTGAATATTGAAAATAAGCACTATCACAGGTACCAACAAATCTGTACAAGGGACATTAAAAGTATTACTATAGCTGAATTACATTTTAATTTAAATGTTTTAAAAATTAGTACCGTACTATTAGATTATATGTTTCATTTTTGATTTTTACATAAACATACAGTACAACGTCGAGTGCCGAAATTTTGTCCCGCTGGAGTTCGTTTTGCTGAACATAACTTGGATGTTCTACCTTTTGCAACATTTTTTCAAGTTTGAGTTACGGAAGTGATGCCTGACGTAATTCGAGTGAACATCCACAATTTTTTAAGAGTGACAGCATGTTCAGAATAGTAACTGTTGATGCAAAATAGAGTAACAGGCTGTTACCACATTAGACTGTGCTGTTACTAACAGCGAAGTGCACACCTGTTTCGGCGTGATGCGCAGAACTGTGCGCCTCAGTACGAGCCTCCCACCCCACTACACTGAACCTTACCCTCACCATCCTTGCCTTAGCAACGCTACCAGCGTTCTCTATCGTCTCTGCTCGCATTCGTATTATCTGCTCTGTTCGTGTCGCCGGCGTTTTGAGAACCAATAGCTAAGAAAATGAGGGAAGATGAAAAACCAAATGTGCAAGCATTGTTTGATATTGCGAATAGATTGCGTATTCATAGTATTAACGCAACAAGTGCATCGAAATCTGGGTAAGTATCTTAATGATAAATTTTAACATCGTGGTAAGTAATCCATATTACTGATCTTCCTCAATACTCTGAAATATTGTAAAAACTTGTAATTGTATATGCTTCGATGCCAATTTTTTCTATTGTAAAGGCTCATTCATTACTGTACTTATTGAATAACTTGATTGTTTGTCGCCAGCTGTCTATATTCCTCCAAGTACTGATAATGTCAATTTAAAGGTACCGGCAGTTCTCATTGTTTTCTCATTCCGCTTCGTTTACTGTGTCGAATGCTAATTTAATGCCCAATTAGTCACAGAATAATGCATTATTTTGGTAGTAGTCTCATCCATTATTTAGGTAAAGTATTAAACACCGTATAAGAGTTAACCACAGATTTCAAACCACCTACCGATTTTGTTCTTCGCGGGCGTTTGCTATTGAGTGCAATTAATTGTCCGTATCGTGATAGGTATCACCGATTTACTTTAGGGTGGCTAAGGCCGGGATTGGGGCGGCGGGGTAACACTTGCTTCCGCATGGCAGTTCATCCCTTCTGTCTATAGAATTTTTGTTAATGGGCGTGCAGTACTATTCAGGTGCTCAGTTTAAGTACCTTATACATTTTATGATTGGTTTATAATGTAAACTGTGTGATTTCGTTGCGTCCTCTAAACCGCGGTGTCTATCGAGGGATTATAATTATTGTCTTCGTGCGAGTCCATGTGACCTCTCCGCGTCCTCTAGCGCCTAGTTTTAAAATTCGATGCAATCCACGCAGGAGAGTTTATAATGCTACATGAGACGTCTCACAATTCGCCAGTCATCATTGTAGATTTGGGGTTGCCTTTATTTTGAGATGTATCACTATTTTCACCCCAACATTAAACTCTTGCACCTTGAATGATTTCCGGAAGTGCACGAACTTCGTTTAGTTACCCTCGGATTTCAGTCTTTCCTTAAACGTAATGTATTGAGAATAAAATTGTTTCTCACTGTGTTCCATTTACGGCACAAGGGAGCTAGTTCCGGATAAGTTTGCAGGATTCTTTTCCAGTGCATTACTTCCTTATTTATCTCCAGGAACAAGCCACATGCTTTATTTATACTTAACGTGGGTTATGGCCCGTTTGTACTTCATAAATATTGATGTATTTTACACTGCCTCAAAATCATCAAGAATATAGGGAGGCTACATATTCAGCACTTGCAGTTCATTATGTCTTGTAGTGACTGACTTTTATGGAACTTCGTCCTTCCCTCAAACACTTAAATTTCCAGTACCACCCTAGATAAATGCTGAGATAGTACATTATTAAGATTTAGGCTGCGTATGAAAAGATTTACCTAGGATAGGGTGGCATGGTGAGCTGCATCAACCAATATGTACAAATAATTTACATTGGTTTGAAAACACATCCACAAATACCTCCATGATATAGGTTGCAAATGGTACACTGCACTAGAGTACCGGTACATTACACAGATGTAATCTAAGATATCCTTTGCATATGGAGTGAATTGGAGGGAACTTCCAGTCTGTGTTGGTAGCATGGATTCCACTGTTCAGTCAGATTTGGTTAGTCTACTGATAGTTTTGTTCTTCACTTAAATATTTAAGAGAAGTCCTTTTTGAACTAAACGTTCAGGAAGTGATGGAACCTAGTCCATAAAAATGGTAGACTTTGTTAAGTGCTCATCAGAAACGATTAAGACTGTTACGGAGAATGGTTCTCGATCATACCCATGTATGGAAATGGTCACCCTGAATGAGTGTGTTTAATTTTTGGGTTACCACTTTCATAAGTATGGGAATAAGATTTTCAGAACTGTTTAGTGTGCTCATGTATGAACATTTTGATTAGGTATTCTTTGTTTGTAAGCAAAAATTGAGCACTTCCAGCTATCCCTGTTTTTGCTTGATGGTTCTTTAACTCTTATCTGGGTCTGTTCCTTAATTAAGGCCACGGTCACTTCCCAGTCCTACCCCTTTTCAATCCCATCGTCTGTATAAGACCTGCCTGTGTTGATACTACATAAAGCAGATTGTAGAAAAAAATTAACTGTTTTAAAAAAAAGTCGTGGTTCAGCTGATTTACACAACTGATACAACTCTCTGCTAATTTGGAATATAGGTTTGTCATGGGCTTCTGATCTTAGTTTTTCTTTATAGGCTACACAGATGAGCAGTTAAACTGGAGATAGTTGCAGTTTTGGCAAAATGGTGCTGTTGTCTGTCTGGGAATAATTCCGCAGTGTCATAAGAACTCGTCCTGGCTGTGTGAGATCTCAGCACATTTGATCGTGGCCAGATAGACAGTGCCATATGTGTAGGCTATTCCATCTCCAAAGTCGTGCAGGAATTGGGCTTTCTGTGGGCCAGGATGTCCAGAGTGTACTAAGAGTATGGCAAAACCACCATTGCCAGGGTAAACTGCCGTGGAGTATCGGCAGCCCTGAAGATGGTTTTCTGTGGTTTCCCATTTTCACACCAGGCAAATGCTGGGGCTGTACCTTAATTAAGGCCACGGCCGCTTCCTTCCAACTCCTAGGCCTTTCCTATCCCATCGTCGCCATAAGACCTATCTGTGTCAGTGCAACGTAATGCCCCTAGAAAAACAAAAACAAAAAGTGTTGTTGACAGCGGTCGTAGTTGATAGACTCGAATGGTAAGAGTGGATAGAGTGGTTGGTCACTGTGCAACAAATTACTCAGGAATTCAATGCTGGATAACAACAAAGTGTGAGCAACCATACTTTCTGGGACCACCACCTTTTAGTGAGGTATAGAAGCCACCCTTCCACTTCACAAGGCACAAAGAATGACATTGGCCTAGGAACCACCACTAGTTTTGAACTCTTTAAGCATAGAGAAACATCGCCTGGACGAAAGTCGTGGTACCAGTTTGTACATGCTGATGACAGGGTGAGAGTGCACCACGATCCACTAGAGGCAGTCGATTGTTTTGTCACCAGGGTGCATTTCAGGTCAGAGGTGGTTGTATCATCGTATGGGGACTTTGCATGGGATGAAATGGGATCCCTGGTACGTCCCTCACAGACAGTAGATACAGGAACCTGCTGTCAGATCATGTCCACCCATTTCACCTCCAGCACACGGCAGGCGACTTGTATGCGCGTGCACCATCCATTTGCTTCTGAATTGTTTGATTGGTTCAATGAACACTGTGGACATTGAGGGTGCTTGCCTGGTCCCTATTTCACCTGACCTCAATCCTATTTAGCACATCTAGGATGCTGTCGAGAGAGATGTGCACGCCGTTGACCCTGCATCAATGTCTGTATTACAGGAGGCTGTGCAGTGGTCATGACTTTCCATGCTTCTGGTATATGTGGAGTCCCTGTCACTCTGCATTGACATCAGGGCGTGAGGGGGTGCTAACACACAACTAGCCTGGTATCTCTAATTCAGTTGCTCATCAGTGTATAACAATTGTAGTATTTAAACTGCTTGAATGGAATGATACTAGAGTTTTTGGAAGAACAGTAGTCATGTATACTCCAGCATTCAAATACAGAGGACGACATCATCAAGACAAGTTCCAGATTTCAGGTTCCTAAGTATTAAATGTAAGATTGCAGCCCGTGACTTCCAACTGTAGTAGCTTTGCTCGGAAGTGGAATTTATGCAAATCTTACTTGGATATCCTTTTAGGGGAGTGATGTGTTCATTACAACGTCCTGGAACCCACTATCCCACTTCCAGAAGTACATTTACTTTTATAACCTAATGAAGAGCTACACTCACTCCTGGAGGACACGATAGCTGCGGCAGACCAGAAAAAGCAACGGGTGATCAGTTGCCTGCCTCTGCCAAGGCAGGTCGATGTACATGGGCTCCTTAAATGCTTCAACCATTGGCCAAAGAACAGCTAATCAGTGACCGCCCCCCCCAGCATGGCGAACCAATAGGCGAGCAGCGTACTGTAGCCTGCACTATTGTCCCCATTTCTACCATCAAGGTAATTTGCCCCAAAATTACATACACCCTGGATTTGATGGGGAACATATAACTAAATATGGAAACGATGAGGTAAAAAAAAAATACAAATAAAGCAAGACGAAGCATGTCAGTTTTTGGAGGAAATCTGTTTATTAAAATAAACAAAGAATATAAAAAAGCAAAAAGTATCAAATGATCCAAATTTTTGCATGACTCAATTTTTCTTTCAGCTTGATAAAGCCAAACTTGAGAATTAAAAAAATGTGTGTGTGTGTGTGTATATATATATTACAAATGTACAATGTATGCAGACACATACTTAGCATATCAAATCAAATCTTGAAGTTTAATTAATTTTACACCTTGGGCTTGCATGCTCGCACCACGCTCCTGGCTTTACTTTTTGTTAACACTTTGAACTGTAGAAGAGTACATTCCCCTTTCCTGCGCACTTGACACTGCCGGTGGGGGGGGTCCCTAACCTTAAGAAAAGATGTGATTTAATGCGCAAAAAGGAGTCGCACAATCTAATCTAACTGTGCAAAATATAACATGTTGAGTGGTAAAACATCCTACGCACAAATATATACACCCCGAATCATGAGCAATCTCATGAGCACAACAAACAATGTGGATCGGAACCACACAAAATCAAAATCACATAAATGGCAAATATACACATCCAAAGACACGAAAACATGTCATATTTTCCAGAGCTCACCAAGAAAGCATGCGGCATTCACGCAACTCTTTCACCCAAAGCCTTGATGGAAAATATAAGGAAACAAATGACACTTTAAGCAACACTTCCTATTCAATGCATGTTCCTGAAATAAATTACACGACACAAATTTAAAAAAACACAATTCAACGTATCCTGGAAAGGATTGCATGACACAAAATATTCCTCAGCACAGTTATATCCTGAAAGAAAATCTGAACAAAATGTTACGATATTAAAAAAAAAAAAAAATCATCTACGGCAACACGTAGTGACATGGACAAAACCCTATAAAATCATACGAAGTGTAGGCTGCTCAAATAAAACTCCTCGGTAGCCAAACATATCACCTTCGCCAACACATGTCGGAATGACACAAAGCGGAGATTCACGTCTCCCAAAATAATGCAGCAAACATCAAAACCACCCTTTACACACGCTGCTTAAGAGTCTACCCGAGGCAAGTCACACAATCAAGAAAATTGCAGGCCTTTCAGATGAGGAACGCGTCCTCTTACTAAAAAATGACAGTAAATAATATCTCGTGTCCTAAAGTTGCCGAATCTACCGAGCTCAATACCTGCCGTTGCTTAAGTGCGGCCAGTATTCGGGTGATAGTGGGTTTGAACCCCACTGTCGGCAGCCCTGAAGATGGTTTTCCATGGTTTCCCATTTTCACACCAGGCAAATGCTGGGGCTGTACCTTAATTAAGGCCACGACTGCTTCCTTTCCTGTCCCATCATCACCGTAAGACCTATCTGTGTCGGTGCGACGTAAAGCCAATAGCAAAAAAAAAAGATGAAAATAGAAAATAAAGTTGCCGAATCTGGAAAAATTTATAAAATGGCATCAAACATAAGCTCGCATGAAAAGAAAGAAGACCGCACTGGTCACAAATCGGAGCACATGCGCTCAAAGTTAAACATGAATAATAAAGTGGCCAGCTCTGTAATGAATATGATGAACTGAAGCTAAGAAATCGCCACATTGACAATTGATCATGTTGGAACATCGGAAAGTTACCGAAATACCTCAATCTTACATCTCGAGAAACTCGCGTTGATAATAATAAAGAAGTACTGGGAGGACCGCAATGGCCGAACAATCCCTTCAAAGAGACCTGAAGGACGGACTGACTAAAGTGATCCTATGTGGTCATAAAAGAAGAAGAAAATAATAATAAATTTTACAGAATATTTATTCTAATATTCGGAACTCGAAATAAGGAACTGCGTTCGTGGAACTTGTGAATCAATTACTAATTTACAATCTTGATATACAAAATAGTCGTGAAGACGACGCTATCAAAATTTGTGGATCCAAACTCCGTCTCACACACTGTCATTCACACATCATGCAATATATCCCAGAAAACGTGACGGCATGTTTCCGTACACTTTGAGCTCCCATTAATAATACTTTAATGTAGTCCTTCCTGACTTTAATTTGAATGCTTATTTACATTTAAGCCCCGAGACGTACACTGCGTCTCAAACATCAAAGCAAAACAATTCAAAAATATATATATGAGGCTAAAATAAGAAACTCACTTGTAAAAGAAATGACGCTAACTACTCAGCTAAATAAATCAGAATAAAATGTAAGAAGGCAAGCTGCGACCTTATGCAAACGGTCCACATTTACGTTACAGTTATATTTACATATACAAGCTCCCTAACATTTACTTCAAATAGGACCCTGTCCTTCCAAACAAATCAAAATTTACTGTAATTAAATGTTAAAACTAACCTGTTCCCCTTTGCAACATTAACACGTTCACACTCGCACAATTACATTGAAAATTCTGAACTCGGTCTATTTCGTTGACTTCTCGCCGCCAGCCTTTTCAGGAAAGAGCCGGCCCTCGTCGTGTTGTAGCCAGTCATATCGATGAGCCTTCAGAAAAGACTTGGATCAGTCCTTTTGTCTCCATCCTGGCGTAGAAAAGTGATGTATTTTCCGTCGCTCCTTCTGCTTCTGGATGTCGTCTAAAACATCCCCTCGTTCAAGATGTAGAAACTAGGTCAAGATTAAACCAGCCAGTTACTAGAATACTACAGCCGGGGTAATTTCCACTGACTGTGAAACCAGTTCCCATTCAGTCACAGAACAACTTCTCTTATCTAATCCCGTAACTAGGTCAAATATTTCCCATTTAAAAGCGGGACTGGAAATTGTAAAGTTTATGCATTTAAAATTGTTCCGGGGTTTCCCGTGGACGCAGAGCGTGAAAGAAGGTGCTGGGGTGAATGGGTCTAACTACAATGTCAAAAATTGAATTTAAAACTTTAAAAGGTTATATTTCTTTTCCAAAACAAACTTAACAACATATCAGGTACAATATCAATCTTGAAACGAGTAGGAAGGTCCAAGATTAGTGGTTTTTACAAATTCTGGGCTTCAAGCCCCTAGTTCTACTGTTTTACAAAGGAAGAGGTATTCTTTAGTGAGGGGCAGAAATCCCCTAATTCAAAGAGCACTTGCTCCCAAAAGTACAACATCTAGCCTTCAGGAGGCATTCATTAATCTTACAAAAACTTTCAAAAAGAGCAGACAGGCTCTGTTTTCCACACCTACTCAAGGCAACATAGCATGAAACTCTAATACTCCCTGGCCTTACAAGGCACTATTTAAACCTACTTACACAGAGGTATCTAGTACCCAACCTACAGGGCCTTCGTGAAAAAGAACAGGTCAAATAAACGGCCCGAGTACAATTTGAATGGAGTCGAAGACAGCGCTCCAAAAAGAAATTAAAAACCTATAGGGCGCTGGGCCGACAAAACAGGGGCTATTCCCAAACTACTGAGGTAGCACGAATGGAAATAACTTTAATACATTGCAGAAACGAAAGGTTACAAAAATGTGGCACCTCAAACCAAGATGAAAGGGAGCTTGAGAGGGTACGTCACTCTCTATCCCCGATTTACAGTTAAATAGCCGAAAGATTTACATTTTAGAAAAGTTGATTACATAGTTAAAGTTTCGGACCTTTCCCTCGGGTTAAACTGCAGAGTTAGCAAGAAAGAAATATGTTATGTGGCCATTACCTTGTTGAAGTACTGCTGCCTGATGCGAGGCCGCCCGCCTCCTGCTTTGACACACACACTAGGTCAGATGGCGATCAATTGGCCAAGAGACGTGAAAATCCGCAGTTTATAAACCCTCGGGGAAGGTTCGAGACCATTCCAGATGAAAATAGCCACACCCTCTCATATTTATTGGGTACTGTCAAAGTTACTCAGAATCGAAGAAGAAGACTGTGATTGGTAGAAAATTAATTACAGAAATTTGGGATTGGCTAGATTCAAAATTGGTGGAAAGAAAAGATAAATATTGCCAACCCAAAAATAAATTAACATCAATCGGAAAAAAAAACCTTATGAATACAAAACTTCTTTAAATCAAAATTCTTTCACTTTGCACCAGGGTGCATGATCATAGTTTTTTTTGGGAGTGTCATCTGTGAGAGAACCAAACTTCTTGATGGATAGCAAACAAAAACAAGTAGAGATGCACACAGTTCAGGAAACTTCACAATAACAAAATTACATCAGATTTCTGTGGTGATGACATCTTTTGAGTAATGTTTTAAGTAGGTATAGTTTCAATTTCACTGTTTCACCAGTAGAGTTCTTTTAGGCGCTAGATTTAAATGTGCGGCGTTTGGGTGTACCTCCCGGTACAGAAATGATTAAATGAAACTGTTCTCTCCCTCTGGAAATGGCAAGTTAAATGCCATTCTCCTAGTATTAGAAAACTTGAATCGATTAAATGCAGACTGAGAGTCTTCCAACAAAATGTACAAGTTCCCACACTCACGTAAATGAAAACTTCTTCTCACGATGTTACCTGCACAGAATGGGGTAACTAGCCCACGCTCAGATCGTTTTTATTAATTCGTCCTCTAAGACGCCATTGTATCCTCGATCGGGGCCATCACTTGCATAGACCAATGCCTAGCCAAATTTACTGGGGCTCTTATCATTTCATTGGCTCAATACATCGCGTACTTAACGCTTACTTCAAACGTGTATTTGCAGCTCGTGTAGCCTCTTGCCGTGCCTCCTAAATGTTGTCCGTTGGAGTTCTATTGTTCCCTTGTTCTGCTTTCTGTACATCATCTCGAAATTGCTCCTCCTAAACTTAACTGGCAAGCAAACAGACCTGAGCTCCAAGCTCCCTGCAGAAATCACGACGTGCTGCTGAATGTAGACGTTCCCTGCCACTTACTAGTACCTGTACTTAATAAAAATGAAATATTCTCTGTACATTCGAATAAATGACTGATTAATGAAATGAGCACTTCAATAAGGGCTCACTATATGATGAGGTGGAATTAAAACACCATTCCACTGAGAGCTTCACTGCTATCGACAATGCCGAACGCAGTCTTTGGTGAAACGTTGGGACATTCACATGTTCCTGGACCACGGCCTTAAAGCCTGGAAAACACTGACATCATTTGTAATGCCAGCTGTGAAAGCCTCAATTGCTATATCACCATTCATTGTCCATTGCTGAAGCAGCTACTTGCATTCATAATGGCCAGCGTAAAGTTGCATGTGATGCCATTCTTGTCAATCATAAAACCTAGATTCCATTACCAACCTGGGCAGAATAAAAGCACGAACAAATAGAACTGATATATCATAGGATGTAAACTTCATGGTTTTGATCCGTATTGAATTGTGATCACAATAATCTGCAATGGTGGAGCTGTTGAGGTCCAAACCAGTTTCCGGGCTGTACGCTTGACATACATAATTTATGAACTGTCAGCTATTGATCATATCTTCGTGTGCTGTTTTTGACAATCTCCATCAGCATTTTTTCAAGATATTTCAACAAGAAGTACTAACATTTTAACATGATGCAACGCGTCCAAGGATTTTAGAACCTTATTTTAATTTCATATATTGTGTGTTGTGCACATAGTTAATCCCAGGTCCATTTAATACCTTTTAAAGTCATTTGTGTTTGTACATTTGTTTTAGTCATTAGATGTATAGAGGTGCCAACTGTTACGGATTGTCTGTAATTATTACGGATTTCACCTCACTATTACGGAAGTACGGTCAAAGGGGAAGTTATTACGGAAGATCTGACATCACAAAAAAATTATTTTCTACGGAAAAAATAGAAAAGAAGGAAAAATGTAAAATCCTTTCGAGCCTTTCTCCTACATCATCCTCGTCTCAATGCTTGTGAGTTGGCAACGATACATATTCGATCGCGACTTCCTTTTGCTACCCATAAGCGTTGTAATATTCATTGTGAATGAAGGAGCTCAGCCGCTGCTCTTCTCCATTATAAATCCTTCAGTAAGTGTACCTGACAATTGACAGAAAGATTGAGAAAGAAGTGAGGCCTACATTAAGCTCATCTGCGCTGGAATTGCTTATGGTTCAGAATGTCATGACAGTAGGAAGGATACTTCAAGAAAAACTAAACTGAAAAGCAGCTGCTGCTGTATGAGAAACAAGCTACAAGGAATGTTTCATCACTGAACTACCAGGATGTGTGCAAATGTTATTGTGTAATATGATATACTTTCAAATAGATTGCTAGAGGGAAGGGCAAAATGGATGTAATTATCGACAAGGAAGGTGCATGCTTTGGACTTGACTCGAACTTTTACTCAATGGCATAGGGCAATTACCAGTCATCCACTTTAAAGCTTGGCACCTCTGGATGTATTTGTACAGTTTTGTATTATGGCTGATAATGGGCAGCCAAGGCTGAATCTAGTTGCAAGATTAAAAATGTAATGTAAACATTGCATAATATAGTATTGAAAAGGTGGACCATTAAAACATAAGTTTAATTATTATTGTAGAACTGATATAGATGGGGACGTGTCGAATTGAACATACAGTGCTGTGCTATTGCCCTAGGCCAAATAGAATGCCTGTTCTTGCCCTGGGACAATGGGTGTTTTGAAAAAGTATGGAAAACAGTTGTCATTCACCTTTCCACTACTAGACCCTATAGAATGTGCTGTAATTGCCCCGCGTCAATTGCAATTATGAAAAAGTATTACGGTTCTAATTAAACTTTCCACCGCTAGCCCACATAGAATGCACTGCTATCACCCTAACCCTACCCTAACCAGCCCAGACCACTGGTGTTTGTACAGGGTAAACTAGAGGCCTACATCCGCTTCATGGTTCTAACCTGGGGGCTTGGGCCCCCTGTCCCCCTTTGCTTGTCCCCAAATCAGTGATCTTGTCCAGGCCTTACCAATCCAGACTAGTGATCTTGTCCAGGCCTTACCAATCCAGACGGTGAGGAATTTAATTGGCTTTCGCTTGATGAGTAGGTCCACTGATCGGGAAATTGTGTTCTTTGCTGCTTAGAGGTCTTGTCCAGGCCCTACCCTAACCAGTCCAGACTAACGGACTTGACTACCCCTACCCTAACCAATACAGACCAATGGTGTTTACACAGGAAATGGTCTTGTATTACTTAACTAACATTCTTTCTTCTCCTGGGGGCTTCTGCCTCCTCCCCATCTTAGTTCTTAACTATAGATGTTGGCAACCTTGTCGGCCGCCCCAGTCACGTCATCTGCGAGAAACAAGCAAACAAGTTACTCTGCGCTGAGCCAAGGTTCTAATATGGGAATGCACGGGCTGAATTTTGATGTATTTAAACAGAAATAAACCTAAATATTCCAAATATTTGAGTGTGATTTGATAGAATCTGATGTTCTTTCAAGAATGAAACATGTCATTCTTTGTTTACTCATGTGTATTTTTATTCCTTGTTTAATGTGTTTTTTACAGATATGGTAAGGTGTAATATTTATATTTAACTTGTGTTTGACAGACTGAAAAGCCTTGTAAGTTATATATAACTGAGTCGACACTGGAAAGTATGGCTTCCTTCATAACAAATGGCCACAGTAGCTGCAGAGAAACATTTACAGATCTTGCTATTGTACTATTGTTAATTATAACTATATCCTGTGCTACGCAACATTAGTACCACGAGTCACCGCTTGTACCGCAAATGTCTATGCGCGTAGAGATTGCTGTTTGTTTCCTTCTCGCAGCCTTCTCGTGGGAGACTAGATCGGGCGGTGCACAAGCCGCCAAATTGTCTACTTAGGAACTAAGATACGCACTAAATGACTTGGCTTTCTTGCAGTGTTGACGGTATGCGCTATGGCCGTACAAAAAAGTTTCTTGAAGAGGATGTGCTCTAATGATGTGCAAATATAGGTTACGACTACTAAATGGATGTTTTTTTATCTTACTGTGTGGACAATATGCTCCTTTACAGGTTCTATTTACTTGTGCTTTTATTCTGCAGGGGTTTGTAACCATGTTTATATGCGAGCGCGGGAGACACTCTTCAAGTTATTGTGACCAACAGCCACATGAACAGAGTTCTGTATTTATAAAAAAAGTAGGGGACTTTATTTTTGGATTACCCTCGTATATATTAAAATATGCTGTTATGCTTAGAATATGCAATAAATCCAATAAGCCCACAAAATATGCATATGCACATACGCATTTAAAAAAATTCTGGTCGCTAGTCATACCAGTTGAAATTGGTCAAAGGATGAAATCCCTTCCTTTTGAATTGGTCTCAGATCTTAATACTTCTCCTATGAATGAGGAAATACTCTTGATAGTCCAGTTGGCTGCTTGAAATTTGGGTATTCTATGTTGCTTAAATTTTCCTAATTCGTATGACTGAAAAAGGGTCAGAATAAATTGTGATTTTCATGATGAGTTTAATAAAACAAATTACTGAATTTGCAACACTTCAGTTGTCAAAAGGAATTAATGTGTGAAATGTGTATTTAAAGTACATAAAGGCTAAATATTTCTTAAATTTCTCGGGAGTTTACCTGTTACCCATTTTCCTATATTACACACTAAGGTCTTGCTGGACCTTCAGTAATTCCATATCATTCTTTTGAGGAAGAAGATTTTTGGTGAACTCTTGATAAATGCTCTTTAAATTAGGAGTGTTAACAAATGTGTTGACAGAACCTTTACATGAAGCAGGCTCAATATTTAAAGTGGAGCAGGGTAGACATTATTAGAAGAGACTACCCTGTCGATCACATCACTAGGAAGAGAGCCGGACTGGTGGGAATGAAAAACTGTTGGAATAGATTTTTGGACACTCAAAATGAATCTAAGTTCCAAAAAGAATGTGGTAATTTCTCTGTGTGCATGGAGAAATTATGTGATGCCAATTTGAAGGAGTTATGTTCAATTGATAGCGGCATCATTGTTGGATTCTCATAAATATTGATCAGGTCAGAATGCCATTCAGTCATCAGAGCTGGTTACTGCCCCCTGTGAATATTTCCCTGTTAAAAGAACAAACATACAGTGTTACAAGGTATGAACCCTGAAATGCTACCATGATGTTGCTCTAGATATAGTGGGGCTAGACTAAGAAATAGTTACCTCACGTGCTTTTTGATTTTGGTTGCAAGTTACTGCCTCGGATGAATTATGTCTGGTACCGAGAGACTTCATTTATTGTGAAAGCTTGCACATGAAAGTATAGTCTATTGGTATTGGAACTATCACAGTTACAGAAATGGACACAAAATGAGACCTGTGCTAGCTTATAGTTTAGCCTCTTCAACTTGTCTTGGCCACACTTCAAGCTTCCATAGCAACCAGACTAGTCTGTGGTGTATCTTCTTGCTGTGTTGGAGGTGGTGATCTGCAAGTTTTGATTATTTTGAGCAGAATAGAACAGGAGTAGTTGGGATTTGTGAATGTCTAGTCTTTTTTAGTGATATATTGTAACATTCTCCATTATTCTAGTCCAGCATTAAAGAAACGTTTTCAGCCACAGCTTTTTTTCTCTGTATGCTCAAATTACTGTAATTCTGTATCACACAGTATTGTTAAGTTTAGTTTGTCTGGTTGTAATTTTCATTGTACAAGTGTTTTGACTGTTTATCACAGTTGTCTGTAATAGGTGGCTAAATATTTAGCCACTTTTCATCTAGGTTCAGCATGTGTACTTCTGATCTACATATATTTGAGAGCCTCCGTGGCTCAGATAGCAGCGCGTTGACCTCTCACCGCTGGATACCGTGGTTCAAATCCCGGTCTCTCCATGTGAGATTTGTGCTGTACAAAGCGGAGGCGGGACAGGTTTTTCTCTGGGTACTCCGGTTTTCCCTGTCATCTTTAATTCCAGCAACACTCTCCATTATCATTTCATAGCATTTATCAGTCATTAATAATCACCTTGGGAGTGGTAACCCCATTGTAATAATAGCCTATATCTGGTTCATTCATTACATCCCTGACCCAGTCAAGGACTGGAAAACAGGTTGTAGGTTTTTTTTTCATACATATATTTCATATATTTTGAAAAATCAAAACTTCCACAATGCAATATTTGTGTTGTGGCATTGGTAGAAACAGCCAGAACGCATAGTGATGAACTCAAAAAGTTTTTTAAATTCAAGAAAATCTCGTTAGGTCCTTAAATCTGCTGAAACTTATTTTTAAATAGCAGTTTATAAATTTATACAAAAATTAGTTTTGGCAGACTGAAGAACTTGACAGTTATAAATTAACTCAGTTGAAGCTGAATATATGGTATCACACAAAAAACGAACAGACCCCAAAGCGAAATTTACATTGAGGCATTCATGATATTTGACCACTATACATTGTGGTAATTAACAAAAGCCTCAATGCGTTCTGAACATTAGCCGATGCAACCATGATAGAGGGTGATACGATGCACAGAGGATTGTAATGTTAAAATGCGAGTTCTATCCTCAAAACATTTTTATGTAAAATTTTTAATGCTGAACAGTTTCCCTAGGAATTTATATTCATACTTGAAAAATGTCAAAGATATTGTTATGGATGATCTGAAGAGAACACAACTTGTTGTGGACCACTTTTAGTTCAGTGAGTTTTAGTTCTTTGTACCTATATATAACAAGTCACTTCAACGTATTGTACCAGTAACAGACACGCACTAAATCGCGCGTCATCGAGCATGAGAAGTACGCAGGGCGTGTGCGGACTTGGAGCAGGAGAATGTACAGAGAGGAAATTGCAGTTTAATAAATATTGCATAGTACGCCACACCAACCTTTATTACCATTGGCAAATATAAAAAATTCCCTGTGATGTCATGAAATCCTTGTTAAACGGAACTTATGGAACATCAAAATTTGATACCTGAAAGCAAATAGTTTATTCTTGATGTTTGAATTCTTCTATTGCTTGATACTTATATATAGTTAAATGGTCAAAGTTAATTCTTGAAGTTTCAAGCAAATGCTCAATTCAAAATTATAATGAAATGCATAAAGTTCCTTCTTAGAATAATTAATCAATTTGACTTATTATGAATATAAATAAAGTTCACTCTTGACGATCTAAATTTAATGCCTTATTCAAAAATTATTGCAGATTAATCACTCTTGAAATAATTAGTAAAATTGATATTTCTGAAGTTCTAATTTACTGGAATAAACGAAATGGTTTGTCTTTATTGCATTCTATAACTGTCCTTCAATTTTCTTTCCACTCATTAGCAAGTTCGTCTGAGCTTTGGAGTAGCTCTGGTAAGACTTAATGTTACGTCGGCTTTACGTGTAAAATTTCAAGTTATTTGAAAATTGAAGTCACTTGAAAGTTAAATTGGAAACCACTTGAGAATTTGATAGTTACTTGAAAAATTGCAAGTGACTTGTGAACTTGGAAGTTAAATTAGAAGTCACAGTTCATAAAGTTCGAACTGACTCTTCTTTAACCACAGATATAATCACCTTTAAGTTGTTCTGGATCTTGAAGTTGCTGGCTCCGTCTGACTGCGTCCTCACAGCTCCAGAGTACCACGTATCCACCGGCGATCCAGAACACTGTTACGTATGTCCTCCGAGGATCCGGAACACCATCACCACGTATCCTCCGAAGCTACAATGTCCCACTATGGAAGTTCACACTATTACACGGGTGGTTAAGTCTATGCATGTGGCGTCATTGCTCACGCCACTTGGTGTATTATAGCACTGTCAGTTCATAATTAACAAGCGTAACCTTCGTAGGGAAATTTCACTTATATTTTGAACCAAGTTTCCACTTAAAAATGTGATTGAACAGTCACTGTCAGACTGCACATGTTCGATACACTGAATGCATTGTGTTCCTGACTGTAAATTTTAATACAGTTTGTGAAGTCTAAACAGAGTCTGCACATTCTATCTCGCACAGAATAATGTAATGCTCAATTACACAGTCTTATGTTCCCTCACAAGAAATAATGGGCACGTAATATTCAAGAAACAGCCTGTCTATCTAGCCACCGTAAAGTATTAATGCTTAGTTTCACAGTCTATGTTCCCTTACGTGAAATAATGGGCATGTAATTTTAAGAAACAGTCCTAAATAGCTCGTCCCTTGCAGAATTTCCAATACGTAAACCTGTGTCATTAAATTGTAAGTTGTGTTTTTTTACTGACAGTTCTGTAGCACACGGCACAAAATCATACGACCTGTTGAACCAAGTATAACAGTTGTGTTTTCAACCAAGCAATGTAAAATGTTAGTGTTTGAATGCTTTTAAACAAGTCCTTCAGAAATGGATGAAAGTTTTAGGGTTACACTGATGTCCCTTCTATCAATTGCAGAAACTGAAAGGAGACAATAGTTTCAGTAGAGTTCAGCAAAAGTCTAGACCTAGTTATAGCCACATTCCTCAGAAATGTGGGAGTGTTTCAGATCAGTTTCTTCGAAGCATTTGATTATATTCTGCACAGTTGGAATGACTTTTCCCAACGATGTTCACAATTTTGGAATTCGATTTCCCTTCACAAGTTGGAGATCATCGGCTGCCTCATTTCCGCTGTAGTTTCCTTTCCTTTGCGACCCATTTGAACCACTTGTGTCCCACCAGTCACTCAATACAGCTCATTTAACATGATCAAGTCCCGAGAGGATGAGTGTAGCAGAAGACAAGTTAGTTATTTTCTTGTTTACGTCCAAGAGTACAAATAACACATGACTTTTTACTTTCTACGGATGTCTTTTATTATGGTATATATGTCACTAAAGGAACTAACTAAAATATATTACAGACTCTTGTTGATACGCAAATGAATGGACTGTCATAAATACTTTCTTTACCATGAGTTGGCTGTGCAGTTAGTTGCCATAGCTGTGAGCTTGCTGTCAGGAAACGGTGGGTTTGAATCCCAGTCAGCAACCTTGAAGATCGTTTTCTGTGGTTTCCCATTTTTTTACACCAGGCAAATGCTGGGGCTGTACATTAATTAGGGCTATGGCTGCTACCTTCCCAGTCCTAGCCCTTACCTAACCTCGAGTCACTGAAAACCTTTGTGTTAGTGTGATGCTTAGCCACTAATAAAAAAATCTCTTATTTTACCTTTTAATCAGTTGCTAGTAGATTTCTCAGTGCAGTTGGTAAACAAAGATGGAGGTTGATAGTAGCATTTTATCACTAACTAAAGCTCTGGTATTAAAATAAACCTCTGAATATCTTTAGAGGTTGGGAACTCCGGTAATAGATGTAACTGGATATTTTGGATAAGAGGGCTGAGGATTTTTTTTATCATGTCCTGCACTTATTCCCTACGTTATATTGTACACATTGTAACAAACTTTTAATTTTTATTCAGATTATAAGTTCTGTCTTTCTTAGAAACAATCAATCAATCAATACTGATCTGCATTTAGGGCAGTCGCCCAGGTGGCAGATTCCCTATCTGTTGCTTTCCTAGCCTTTTCCTAAATGATTTCAAAGAAATTGGAAATTTATTGAACGTCTCCCTTGGTAATTTATTCCAATCCCTAACTCCCCTTCCTATAAATGAATATTTGCCCCAGTTTGTCCTCTTGAATTCCAACTTTATCTTCATATTGTGATCTTTCCTACTTTTATAAACACCATTCAAACTTATTCGTCTACTAATGTCATTCCACGCCAACTCTCCGCTGACAGCTCGGAACATACCACTTAGTCGAGCAGCTCTTCTTCTTTCTCTCAGTTCTTCCCAACCCAAACATTGAAACATTTTTGTAACGCTACTCTTTTGTCGGAAATCACCCAGAACAAATTGAGCTGCTTTTCTTTGGATTTTTTCCAGTTCTTGAATCAGGTAATCCTGGTGAGGGTCCCATACACTGGAACCATACTCTAGTTGGGGTCTTACCAGAGACTTATATGCCCTCTCCTTTACATCCTTACTACAACCCCTAAACACCCTCATAACCATGTGCAGAGATGTGTACCCTTTATTTACAATCCCATTTATGTGATTACCCCAATGAAATTGGAACTTCAGACGTTTACATAATTGAAATCTATTATTGTTATTATCATCATCCTGCAACAGCTGCAGGTTGCCCAAAGACAAAGAGTACCTTAACAACAATAATGGATATGGATACAGTAGATAATGTGATCGTATGGTAAGTATAGGCAATCGAGTGAGGCATGTCAAACATATATTTGAGGTCCGCAAGCATGGTTCTTGAAGATCATGATGGCCTTCTTGAGTGTGGTGATCGCGATGTTAGAGAAGTTGACAAAAAATGTAGGTATGGTTCCTTGTGCACCTAACATCAAGCCGATTACAGGGATGGATGAGAGCTTATACTTTCGCTTATAGAAGTTCACCGTTTCTTCACAAATTCTTATTTCTGCATTGACCTCTTCTGGCTGGTTTTCATTGGTCTCAAATGTAATTGTTGGGTCAATGATGAAACCTTCAGAACAGGATGGCTTAAAAGCAATAATGTCAATGCTTCGGTTGCTTCCTCTGTTGGAGAGACCATGTATCTCTTCATAGACATTATAACATCGTCCTCTCAAAGCGTTAGTTATCATTGATCTGGCTACATTGTGGCTTAAGGTGCGTAGTAATTCACCATGTGGACAGGCTCCCAGGGCATGTGAAAGAGTTTCGAACTCTCTGTGGCAACGCCGACAGAGGCTGTTGCCCTGGGATCTACCAGATACAGTACGCACAGCAGAAACATTGGCGTTCATTTTTATTGCGTCACCCCATTCACTGCAAGACAATCCTTTATGATCACAAATCAATGTATTCGCTGGAGTATACTGTTTAAACAGGACTACACCCTTGCCTTTATGCTCTTTCTTGCTCCAGTTGTCAAAAGCTCTTATTTCAAGTCTATCTTCCTTTGTATCTACAAAACCATGCATTTTGTCTTGAATAGGTTCTGTTTCTGCTACATTCAATGCGGCAAGGCTCTTGCTGATTTCTTGAGATAAGTTTCTCGTTGAGTGTTATTGGAGGATTTCAAATTTTGCATGCATTAATATGTTGCAGATATATTTCCCATGATACACAAAATAAACCCAGACCTTTAAATTTCATTTCAGCGTATATCATATCATTCGGGACATTCTTTATATTCATACTCGGTATCATGCATCCATTTCTCTCTTCCACTTGAGTAGAATACATATTGTCTCTTCTGCTAAACCGCCTGTGTCCGTTCTTTGTCCATTTTCTTCTCTTCCATATGGTGTCTTGTAGCCAAAGGATGGATATTATTACTTTCATGAATTCTTTCTTTTCTTATTGGTTTGTGTTATTCTTAATTTCACAGTGGTTATTGACTATGAGGTTTAGAAATTAGCCAATAAGAATAGAAGAGGATACAGGGTTGTACTTAAAACCTGATAATGAAATAACCAGCAGCTTCACAGCAACATAAAGCTTGAGGTATAGGTTACTGAATGATGTAAGTTTAGCAACTTTGACATAGGTTCCTAATTAAGCATAGTTCTCAGGCGACTGTTCAACGATGATGCCCTAGGAAGCTCGTATGTTTGAGTGTGCAGGATGGAGCGGTGAATGGTGGGGGGGCTCTTCCCTCCAACTCAGCCTAGCTGCTGTTGTCATTCATAGCAACCTCCTTACTTCTAGGTAGCGAAAAATTTTGGCCTGCACCGAGCCAGTGGCTGTGCGGTTTGGGTCATGTAGCTATCAGTATACATTTGGGAGATAGTTTGAACCCCACTGTCGGCAGTCCTGAAGATCATTTTCCATGGTTTCCCAATTTTTACACCAGGCAAATGCTGGGGCTGTACCTTGGCCACAGTCGTTTCCTTTACAATCCTAACTCTTCTCATCCCATAGTCTCATTAAGACCTATTTGTGTTGGTGCGATGTAAAGCAAATATTTTGTTTTATCTGAAGCCATTTCTTTTCAATTTTGACTTAGTCCGTTTATAACTCTTAGGTTCTTCAGTCTGCCGAAATTAATTTTGAGTAATAAATTTATAAACTACCTGCAAAAGAAAACATGGTAACAGTATTATACCTTTTTTAGAGGTATTATACCACTATTATACTTTCTTTTTAAGGTAGTTTTTGGAGGTAGTTTATAAATGTATTACTGAAAATTAGTTTTGACAGACTGAAGACCCTAACAGTTATAAATTAACAGTTAAAACTGAAAAGAAATGGCTTCAAATATCTCACATTATTAAGCAGTGTGATCAGGAAACTAGAGATGGTATACTAAAGTTCTTATTGAAACAAAGTAATCTGTGTTGCAGATTACGCTGGTATGTCTGAAGTATCATTGCTATTCAAAGTGAATTTCTGCTGGAGTGTCTTCAGAGTACTCTGGGTAAAAAGTGAACAAAATCTGAAGGATATAAATTCCATTGTGATTTTGTCAGACAAGTGATACG
Source organism: Anabrus simplex (assembly GCF_040414725.1). NCBI lineage: Eukaryota > Metazoa > Arthropoda > Insecta > Orthoptera > Tettigoniidae > Anabrus > Anabrus simplex. The sequence goes on from NC_090266.1 coordinate 156,774,385, forward strand.
CCATTTAAGAGATTCTACCTAGTTCGGAAAGTAGGTCGTATGGCACTGAAACTTCTTACTGCCGTTCAGAAAAACACACACTTCCCGTGGTAGGTAGACCCTTTATGAGGAGATCGTTGCATGACATGGAATTGAAGTTGCAGATATGCGGTAACAACAGAAATATATCAGTTCAACTTCTGAATATTGTTAATTGGTGAGCCAAGTGTTTAAAGAGCATCAGAAGTTAGTGGCGCTACAGCCCTCGAATGGCCTTGGCCTACCAAGCGACCGCTGCTCAGCCTGAAGGCCTGCAAATTACGAGGTGTCGTGTGGTCAGCACGACGAATCCTCTCAGCCGTTATTCTTGGCTTTCTAGACCGGGGCCGCTATCTCACCGTCAATAGCTCCTCGATTCTAATCACGTAGGCTGAGTGGACCTCGAACCAGCCCTCAGGTCCAGGTAAAAATCCCTCACCTGGCCGCGAGAATCGAACCCGGGGCCTCCTGGTAAGAGGCAGGCACGCTACCCCTACACCACGGGGCTGGCCAGATGGGAGTTAGGTGGCTAATAACCTTACGTTTGGTAAATGTTGGCAGAGTGAAAACATTCAGGAATTGCAACCAACTGAAGCTCTTCAAATAGGCTGATGCTGGATCCAAATGTGGATTTATTGTTGGAGCACAGTTAATTTATAAAGCAGGTATGTCTAGGGGTGATTACCATGCGCAGATTAATGGTGCTAATTTTGAGAAGTGGTTGAGGGAAAGATAGCTTCCTAACCCACCTATAAATGGCATAATAATAATAATAATAATAATAATAATAATAATAATAATAATAATAATAATAATAATAATGATGCCCCTTATTACAGCATTCATGAAAATAAATCACATTCTTAATATGCTGTTAAACAAGACATTATGGAATAGCTATAGAAAAAACATTTTCTGAATAAAAAAAAAAAAAAAAAGAAAAAAGAGCAGAACTTGTTCAGAAAGCAAGAAAAGTATGTCACTTCAATGAGGTGTTAAGGCTTCATGGACACGTGTGTTCTGTGGCTACTTTCATACTTATGTGAACTGAATGCAATAGTTAGCTTGAACAAAAATCTAGAGAACCGTAAGGGAACATAATATAAATGGGGTGCTTTACACTGGCAAGGCTACAGCAAATGACTATGCTGTCTGTGATCTGTTTTAAGATCAAGAAATTTCCACAAGGAAACTTTTTCAAACATATTTACTATGTTCAACTATTTAGTTATAGTAAATAGTTAATTTAATCTTAAATTAGGACATTTTTTGATCCTTTTATGGATTATCTTCAGTTAACATAAAAAATACTAAAATTAACAGAGTACAAAGATGTTTAATTAAAAAACACACTGACATATTTATTTATTTATTTATTTATTTATTTATTTATTTATTTATTTATTTATTTGTGTCTTTATTAAGTGGTGAAGTTGGGGCTCTTGGCCCTCTTACACTTAACCACATACAATTTTGTATTTATATTTTTACAGTATTCATTTAAAATATCATTGTAATCAATTACAGTCATTGCGATAAGTCAGATAAGGAATAACAATAAATTAAGATTACTATTGATGAAAAATCATAGGATAAATAGTGTGGATAATAACAAAAATAATCAATGCTTTACTTCTCTCAGCCCAGCACTCGCTACATTCAGCTGCGCGCGGAACGACTGTCGTTTGTTTACACGCTCGCGGCCTTCTCGGGAAGGATGTTGTGAAGCTATGCTCAGAGCTGCCAACCTATGTACGGAGGAACTAATGAGTGAGGTGCTTCGATAGCTAGTGGCAAGACGATTAGTCTGGATGGTTAGGATTCTTGCCGTGGACAAGACGATTGGTCTGGACGGTTAGGATTCTTGCCGTGGACAAGACCATTGGTCTGGACGGTTAGAAGCCGCGAAGCGGCCTTAGGCCCCTAGATTCATGTGGAAACACGATTGGTCTGGACTGGTTCTTGCCGTGCGGACGGTTAGGATAAGACCTGGACAAGACCATTGGTCCGGACGATTAAAGCCGCATTGTAATTTTACATGGTGTTTTTTTGTTTGTGCTTTTATTCAGCCGGGGTTGGTAACGCAATGTATTTATCAGCATTGATGGCAATGACGTCACATCAAATCAAATCAAAATCTCTTTATTTGCAAATGAGGTGTCTACCTCGGTGGCAAATGGTACACTAAAATACATTATTGTCAAGCACTAAATATTAAATTAAGAAGAGAAGAAAATTTTTCCTATAATACAATATTATACAATTTACGCTAACAGTTTTCTATTAAACACACAGCTCATCCTTAATAAATTTATATTGTTTACAAAATTCTAATTATAATATCTCCTGTACTACTTACAAATATAGTCAACTGATATACAGTATGTGGAATTGCTTCAAATGATACTATAAAACTGGTATAACATTAATATTTACATTGCATTTATTTATTTACTATTTTTTTTTTTACCCGTTCTGGATCCTAAGTAGCATAACGACCTGCTGCGTCTTAACCAGAGCCCCTTTTGCCACCACTTTTCAGAGTTCCTGAAGGGCCTTCACAGCTACCGTAGCGGTCCCAGGGCCCTCGAAGTCCCCACTGTACTTCACCCCTACAGGCAGTCCCCTACTTTGGCTGTCCAGACTCCTTAGACTAGGGGATGGAATTAATTTATTCACACACATTTTTTTATTTACATTAACCTGCACTGGTCGAATGCCCTCTAACATTTCATTTATTTTCTCTGTTGCTGTTTATTCTCTTCTTGAATATCTGTACAGATTTTGGAAAAGGATCAAACACTACCCCTGGTAAACTGTTCCACTCCTTCACACCCTTCCCAATGAATGAAAATTTACCCCAATCGCTTCTGCTAAAATTCCTTCTAATTTTATATTTGTGGTCAGTCCTGCCGATATAATTATTTTCCAACTGAAGCCTCTCACGGATATCTCCCCATGCTTCTCCTGTATAGGCTCTATATAATCCTGTAAGTCTAGTTTTCTCCCTTCTCTTACTTAAAGTTTCCCACCCAAGTTCCTTTAACATTTCTGATACACTACTCTTTCTCCTGAAATCCCCTGTTACAAATCTTGCTGCTTTCCTCTGCACACTATCTATTTCTTTTATTAGGTATTCTTGGTGAGGATCCCAAACACTGTTTGCATATTCCAATAATGGACGAACCATACTCAAGTAACTTTTTTCTTTTAATTCTTTGTTGCATCCTTTAAGTAGCCTCATTATGACATGTAATGATCTGTATGCTTTCCTAACAATGTCATCAATATGACCCTTCCAGTGCAAATTACTTTCAAATCTCACACCTAAGTATTTGCACTTGCCATCTTTTGGGATAACTACCTCATCCAAAGTATATTCAAATTCAGTTTTAAAGCTCCTGTTTGTAAAAGTTGTAACAGTTGATTTGCCTCCATTAACCTTCATATTATTTTCTTCAACCCATTGTTGGATACTTTCAAGGTCCCTTTGTAATTCTGAACAATCCTCAATGTTGTTTATTTCTCTATAAACAATTATGTCATCTGCATACAATCTTATTTTTGATGTTATATTGTTCCCTAAATCATTTGCGTATATTAAGAAAAGTAACGGACCGATTATACTACCCTGTGCAATTCCCTTCCAAACTTTCTCTTCCTGCGCAACCTACAATAGATCGTTCACTATCACCGCCACGAGCTGGTGGAATGAACTCCCCAATGACATCAGGGAAGCTAAATCTAAGACAAAATTTAAAATCCTTTGCCAGCGTCATCTTTTAAGCACTTCCAGTCTTTCCTGAGTGTGAATGGGATGCATGAATGAGAGTGAATATGGTTGTTTATTGCAATGTGTTCCTGTATATAATTTAGTTATACTTTACTCACCTTACTTTAGTTAGTGATACTTAAGTTGCTTTAGTTATGAAATCTTTACAACCTAAAGTATATGTTTAAATTTTATGTAAAATATACATTGTATATACATGAAGTGGTTAAGTGTAAGAAAGGGCCGGGAGCCCTAACTTCGCCACAATAAAGACGCTTTAATAATAATAATAATAATAATAATAATAATAATAATAATAATTATTTCCTACTTTGACTTTCTGAACCCTTGAATTTAGAAATGCTTTTATCCAACGTGTAACCCTTACGTCCAATCCTATTCCCTCCAATTTCTTTAATAATATTCCATGTTCCACTCTATCAAAGGCTTTGGAAAGATCTATGGCTATGCAATCTAACTGACCTCCTGAATCCAACTGATCTGATATGTCCTGCTGAAATCCCACCAGTTGTGCCTCACAAGAAAATTTCTTTCTAAATCCATACTGGCTCCTCATGAACCAATTTTTATCATCACATATCCCTCTGATGTACTTCGATATTAAACTCTCCAGAATTTTACAAACTATACTGGTCAGGCTGATTGGTCTGTAGTTCTCTGGTTTCCTTTTATCACCCTTTCCTTTATAAATTGGTATTATTATAGATTCCTTCCATTCCTTTGGTATTACACTATTATTTATGACATAGTCAAAGAGAAATTTTAAATAAGGCACTATGTACCACCCCATTGTCTTTAATACCTCCCCAGTAATTTGATCACTTCCTGCAGCTTTTCCTTGCTGAAGCAGTTGGATTTCTCTGAAAATATCTTCGTTTGTGAATGAGAAGCTTCTTGTTTCCCTCTGTCTCTCTCCCTCTCTATCTTCTGTTTCGGTTTCCAACTCTTGACAATCATCTACTGAATCTCTAAATTCCCTACTAAATAGGTTTGCTTTCTTAGTATCTGTTAAATAGTGTTCACCCCCTTCTCCCACCATTGTAGGAATTTGGACTCCTTTTCCTTTTTGATTCCTGATATATGAATACAGCTTTTTCCATTTCCCTTTGTGGTCATTACCCTCTTGAACTATGCCATTCATATAATTCTCTTTTGCTTCCTTTTTCACTCTATTCAGTTCCCTCATTAGCTGTTTTCCGTTCACCATGACCAATGAGAATGCAAGAAACTACTTGAGCCATGGACGATGGCGGCTACTGTTCTTTATTAGGTTATAAAAGTAAATATATTTCTCGGGGCGGGCTGGTGGGTTCCTAGACATGGCAATGAACACATCTCTCCTCTAAAAGGAATTCCAAGTAAGATTTACATTATTTTCACTTCCCTATAATGTTATAAACGTTGGGCTGCGAGAAGTAAAGTTTTACCCAAAAATATATCAACTTAATACCTAATGAATTATCTACTAACTAGCTTAAAGGAAAACTGATACACTGACTGACAGAGCAAATGCAACACCAAGAAGGAGTGGTCAGAACTTTATGCCAATTGCAGGGTAGACTGACGTCACTGAGGTATGCTCATGATGTGAAATGCGCCGTTGTGCTGTGCACGTAGCGAACGATAAATGGGACACGGCGTTGGCGAATGGCCCACTTCGTACCGTGATTTCTCAGCCGACAGTCATTGTAGAACGTGTTGTCGTGTGCCACAGGACACGTGTATAGCTAAGAATGCCAGGCCGCCGTCAACGGAGGCATTTCCAGCAGACAGACACTTTACGAGGGGTATGGTGATCGGGCTAAGAAGGGCAGGTTGGTCGCTTCGTCAAATCTCAGCCGATACCCATAGGGATGTGTCCACGGTGCAGCGCCTGTGGCGAAGATGGTTGGCGCAGGGACATGTGGCACGTGCGAGGGGTCCAGGCGCAGCCCGAGTGACGTCAGCACGCGAGGATCGGCGCATCCGCCGCCAAGCGGTGGCAGCCCCGCACGCCACATCAACCGCCATTTTTCAGCATGTGCAAGACACCCTGGCTGTTCCAATATCGACCAGAACAATTTCCCGTCGATTGGTTGAAGGAGGCCTGCACTCCCGGCGTCCGCTCAGAAGACTACCATTGACTCCACAGCATAGACGTGCACGCCTGGCATGGTGCCGGGCTAGAGCGACTTGGATGAGGGAATGGCGGAACGTCGTGTTCTCCGATGAGTCACGCTTCTGTTCTGTCAGTGATAGTCACCGCAGACGAGTGTGGCGTCGGCGTGGAGAAAGGTCAAATCCGGCAGTAACTGTGGAGCGCCCTACCGCTAGACAACGCGGCATCATGGTTTGGGGCGCTATTGCGTATGATTCCACGTCACCTCTAGTGCGTATTCAAGGCACGTTAAATGCCCACCGCTACGTGCAGCATGTGCTGCGGCCGGTGGCACTCCCGTACCTTCAGGGGCTGCCCAATGTTCTGTTTCAGCAGGATAATGCCCGCCCACACACTGCTCGCATCTCCCAACAGGCTCTACGAGGTGTACAGATGCTTCCGTGGCCAGCGTACTCTCCGGATCTCTCACCAATCGAACACGTGTGGGATCTCATTGGACGCCGTTTGCAAACTCTGCCTCAGCCTCGTACGGACGACCAACTGTGGCAAATGGTTGACAGAGAATGGAGAACCATCCCTCAGGACACCATCCGCACTCTTATTGACTCTGTACCTCGACGTGTTTCTGCGTGCATCGCCGCTCGCGGTGGTCCTACATCCTACCGAGTCGATGCCGTGCGCATTGTGTAACCTGCATATCGGTTTGAAATAAACATCAATTATTCGTCCGTGCCGTCTGTTTTTTTCCCCAACTTTCATCCCTTTCGAACCACTCCTTCTTGGTGTTGCATTTGCTCTGTCAGTCAGTGTACAAATATAAGGCTAAAATAAATTAACTGAATATTAGTATGTTACAATCTGAGTATACTAAAATCGATGTTGCTATGTAATCTGTTTCTAGGAACAGTCTCTAGCCTTAAATGAGAGGATTAAGAACGTAAATGGGATAGCCTAAGATACTTAAATCTAGTAGCCTACGTAATTTTTTGTTTCATTCACACGTCGTTCACTCTAACATTCATTCGAGTTAAGTGTATATACTCAGGAGGAATTTACGGTAGGCTGTTTTAAATGTTCTAGACGAGCAAGACTTTTTAATATCTTCCAGGATCATATTCCGTCTTATAAAATTCTTGCTGTTTGCATTGTTCTAATCTAATCTGTAACACCAGGTGACTGGGAACGATTTGAACAACATGCCATGTAGAAAATGTGTTCTGGAGGAGGATGGTGTGTTGGAAGATCAAATGGATAATATTGTTTTAAACTTTCGTGGTGTGGACTCAAGTGAAGACAAAGATGAAAGTGACTGTGAAAGAAATAGGGATTCATCCTCTGAACTAGAGCAATCTGTGAATTATAGTGATAGTGATCAGAGCTATTTTCTGGCCATACATTATTTTTTGTATGTATTTGTCACTTGCTTTTAAATTCTGTAACTCTCAGGCCATTCTTTTTTTTTTCTCTTGTTATTGCTCATTAAAAGCATAAAATGAGAGTGAAGCTAGTTAATTCAAGTAGACCAGTTGCAAGTTGAATTCTTATTGAAGTCTTATGGAATGTTTATGTAATTGTTTTGAGTGGAAATGAATTATGTTTATCTCAAAATACTAGAAATTACTTCTGTAAATACAACTTCAGAGCATAAACCTACTTTAAAAAAATGTAATAAAGCCTGTCATGATTTAACAAAATGCATGTCAGTCAGTATGTGCTGATTAATTCCAAACTAATTTTTACTGCAAAACAGGTGACTTAGGCCTACTCATGGTGGTCTTTAGTTCTCAGTGAACTTAAGTATTGAATGTTGTTGCTTGATAGTGCTTCTAATCAGAAACAGTTTCATTAGCCAAGTCATCCTGTTTGATTAAAAAAAAAAATCATCTATGGCCTTGGCTACCTGGTTGGACCTTTCGTCTTGTCACCATTTATTTTGTAATATCTGAAGCCACCTCTTTTTCAATTTCCACTCGGGTAATTTGTTTACTCAAAGTTAGTTTCAGTAGACTGAAGAGCACAACAGTTATAAATTGCTGCTATGTAGGTGACCATTCTTGCTTGTCCATTAAGTGAAAGTATCTTCAGCCTTGCTGCAATTCTTGAATTAGCTTTCTATGCGCTGTGGAAGTTATGACTGTTTTTAGACAGGCTTATAACTGTATATTCTTTAAGTCATACTGACCGACACTGCGTTTCCGGTGGTCACATTCCTCATCCTAGCAATTAAATGAATGGTTTACAGTATAACACTCCCAAGTTTCAGGATCACTAATAGATAATGCAAAGATGCCATCTGTTGGCATTTTACGTGGAGGAGAGAAGAAAAGAAGGCAGGTAGTGGAAATGATTTGGCACTTCAGGCATCTTTTTATAGGGCTGAGTTCTGGTTTTTGGTGTTCTTTAATACTGATGGTAACTGAATATACTTTCTTCTTCTTTGTTCAAAGAAATTCTAGAGTTGAGAGACTGTATATATACTTTTTGTTTTCAGTCACCCAACATCATGTTCATCAATGGCTGAAGTGATGTCAGTACTGTTCTTCCATGTTATGAAGTACAAAGTATCGGCACCAAAAGATCCATCTAGTGACCGCTTCATCTTATCAAAAGGCCATGCAGCACCCATCTTGTATGCAGGTAAAATTCAGATTTTTCTCCTGTATGTAAAAGCTTTTGAGAGTTAGGTCATGTATGATTTCTTGCTGCTTGTTTTAAGGGGCCTAACATCGAAGGTCATCGGCCCTGTATGATTTCTATTCGGCAAAGTTTTTTGCTGAAATTTAATAGATGTAACATTAAACAAGAGAGGTATGAAATAAGGTATCATTTTCACTAGCATTACTGTAGGCCTTGTGGATGTGGGTTGAAATATTTAAATAGGGACTTAACACACTGAAGAATCAGGCAATTTTAATGATTTTCAGAACATTCCTCCTATGTTCCTACTCTGTGCAGTTTAATTACGCCTGACGGTAGAACAGTGACGACATTTTGGAAATCTATTAACAAGCTTGGACTTACAAAGAACAAGAACAGAGAAGAAATTACAGTACCTCTCGAGACTCTTAACGGGTACTTTACTGCTATCGTAATCTATAATCTTCATTTCCGTATTGACAAATTACACAATTAAAAATAGGAAAGAATTTCCACCAATCAATACTTGTTTATTGCTTATATTAAGCTACAGGACCGGTTTCGACCCCACATACAAGGTCATCTTCAGCTGAACGATGAATACATATTTATATGATGAAGCTTTGATTAAATTGCATTGTCAAGGGAATGTCATATGATGATGTGCATTTAGTCGCATACAAATGGGGCATGTCTTAATGTGAATTGGCATATGTCAGTATGTACAATATTGCAACTGTATGTCTAAAATATTATGTTGAGGTCCTAAAATTAGTGTATAAAACATATCTTCACTTAAACTAACTTATATATATATGTACAGGATAAAATACAATATATAAAAAACATTTCGTGCACATGAACAGTCGTATCTTGCTTGTTGGTCAATTCATCAACTCTCGTATTTAAGTCCAATTTTCAGTTGTACACTCAGCTGCTGTTCTTGGCGTTTAAAAGATATGGTTGTAAAATTGCATGAGTAAAAGATTGTCTTCTTGTGGGATAAAACACTTTCCAATTTTAAAAAAGTTGCCAGATGTATGGATAAAATTTGGCTAAAATATGTTCAGCTCTGCTATGTATGTTGCCTTATGTTAGAATCAAATCTTGTTGTCCTGTGGCGTCCGTAAAATTGGGTTCAAAGTAATGGCTCCTTTCCCATTTGTAGTTGTGCAATGGTGTTATGTTTATCTCAAGAGAGTTTTCCTGTGTTGACTCTGGCTCTGTTAACTCTGACTTGGCTTCTTTTTTCAGAGCTATCACTTCTGATACACGTTCAATATTTTCAAGTGATGCATTTGTTGTTTCTTCAAGCCAGGCTGGTTCCTCCTTGATGTTCACTTCCAGGTCCATTTCACACTGCAAGCAAAGTAGTTAGAAGGTACTGGGGTTGTTGGTTACTCCCGAAGTCTTTACACTGCCACTTCGAAACAAAATCAGATATTTTAATGTAGTTTAATCACTTAAAACAAACGCTTGAAGAACAAATTTGAATACTATCATTCCGTAGCACAGGCTAAATTTAGAAAATGATTTATTACCACTGACAACTCTGAAGTATACGACACTTATTGAAAAGAGCACTCTGTGCAATGTGGCGCTATGCCTGGCCTGCTGGATATATGATCGAAGATTACAGATTACAGTAAAGCTTTTGACAGCGTAGACATTGACATTTTACTTGTAAAACTGAAGGCTCTACATTTTTCTCAGAGTAAGATTTCTTGGATGCATTCTTATCTTCACGGGCGTCAACAATGGGTGAAAGGTAATAATGGAATAGTTTCCTCGTGGCGCCACATGAACAGAGGAGTCCCTCAAGGCTCTGTACTTGGTCCTCTTCTTTTTGCACTCTTTGTGAATGACATATCATCGAATTTAAGACACTGCAAATACCATATGTATGCTGATGATCTTCAACTCTACACAGACTCTACAGCACGAGACCGTCAGAAAAATATAGACTTGCTGAACATTGACTTACAGGCTGTTAGTGATTGGTCAAGTGTAAACACCTAGGTATCTTGGGTGTCTATTGTGGCGGAGGAGAGTGTTATTGAAGTATACTTTGAGGTCCCTTGAAGCCATTCGGTTGTTCAGATGAAAACAAACTTCTGTTTTATTCATACTTGGTTGGCGTCTCCATTTTCAAAAGTATTTTCCTAAAACAGAGATATCTTTTGTCAACGTTTCTTTTGTCTGCTCGAAGTATAGGTCTTTAGTGGCAAGAGCCCAGTCATCTGCATACCCAAATTTCCTGGATCTTGTGGTTGGTAAATCTGAGATATATAAACTGAACAAGAGTGGGGCAAGCACTGAACGTTGCGGAAGTCCATTATTTAGTTTGCTGGGTTTACTGATTTCATCCCCCATGACTACACGAAATGTTCTGTCACTCAGCATGTTATTTATAAGATGAGCCAGACTCCTACACGGAATCACTTTAAGGAGTTTGCTGATTACACTTTCTCTCCAATCTGTGTCGTTAGCTGCCTTTAAGTCAATAAATGCTACTGAAGTCTTTAGACCTTGCTGGAATCCTGCTTCAATGAAGGTAGTTAGTGACAAGACTTGGTCAGCACAGCTTCTTTGTGGCCTGAATCCTGCTTGTTCAGTAGGGATCGTTTCCAACACTTTTGTAGCAATTCTATTCAAGATAAGCCTTTCAGGTAATTTATAGCATACACAACTGTCAAGTGTACAAGTGGAGTGTTACCTTCAAGGACAGTGCCCGACAAATTGGTTCCGCTGGTAAGGGGACGTAACCACAGCAGAAATTTGTGGGCAACTTGCGGCAGTGTGTGCAGAACATGTACCTTCATGGAAGACGGTTTACAGCTGGGTGGAAAGCTGGTGAGCAGGGTGCACATTGACAGAAGAGAGGACCAGTTTCAGAAGGAAAGTGATGTAGGTAACAGAATCCTTCAATGGTTGTACAAAGCTGTATGTCACTTATTTCACTTAGCTTGTTAGTAGACATATTTCTTTATTGAAAGTAGTTCCAAAAGATAAAGAATTGAATTAATTGAAGATATATTTGGAAATGAGTGGACCTGACCTCAAATGCTGCAATCTTGAAAATTGTCAGCTCAAGACGGTCATCTCTCACTGATTCAATAAACAGGATATTAGAAAAGTCGGAGCTTTTGAAATTGTTGTCTCATGTTGAAGAAGTAAAGCCAGAAGAAACCGGCAATAGCAAATTCCTTGCAGTGAAAGCAGCAATGGAAAATAATGCCACTAAATTTTTCTTGTTTTTTCTGAAGAAATCACTGTTTTCACAAAGTACAACATCGTGTTGCAAGTAGAATCTCCCACCATACATAAATTGGCAAGCTACATACATGATTATTGATGGATTTAAGTGATGTTTGTGAAAGCTGAAAAGATTGGAAAGCAATTAGAAGTTTGAAATGCATTACCCATATAAAGTTCAATAGCAGGAATTGTCAAAGATGACTCGGTCTTCAACCTGCCAAGGATCATCGTTCACCTCTCTTTTTCATCATGTATGTGGTGTTTGCCAACATTAAAACACACCTTTGGACAGTCCTATTCACCAATGTTTCCTGCTGATCAGGCCTCATAGAATCTGAAAGGTGATATTAAGAGTATATTTTGTATTTTTTAATTTTTTTTTCATTTTATTTGAAATGTACTTCATATACTTCTAGCCAACGGCCGTAGCCGTGTTGAAACACCGGATCCCTTGAGATCTCCGAAGTTAAGCAACATTGGGCGTGGTCAGGAGTTGGATGGGTTGCCACGCGCTGTTGGTGGGGGGTAAGGGAATGGAGGAGCGCAAAGGAACTGGCCACCCTACCGCACGTAAACTCCGGCTCAGGAACACCTCTGCGGAGGTTCGGACCTGCCTTCGGGCAGAATAACCCTTACCTTACCTTACCTCATATACTTCTGACATTTTGCCTATCACCTGATTCAGATTTACAGTTAAATGTAAGCAGGATCATGCAGTGTACTATAAAGCAACAGTGTTGGTGTAAAATATAATTTATTGATTGCAAAATGCAAAAAGTAGAACCTTTTCCCCCTGGTAAGATAATAGGAAAACCTATTGGAATAGGGTGAAAATTACCACCCACAGTTCAGTTTTCAACATGAACATGAGAGAGATACGGATACGGCTAGATCGGCAGTTTTTCATTTCTGTTTTCCTTCTCTGGTTAGGGTTTTTCCCAGGATGTTGTCATTAACTAGGTCATAACTCGTAACATCTTGCTTATCTGTGTTAGTTGTATGAACACATGGCTTCTGTCTCTCGTGATCAAACTTCACTGGGATATTGAGTCAAATATTGCCTTCAAAGAGGTTATGTACAGCATACAATGGGCTTTCAAACTATTCAAGATGCTCTTACACATGCCTCTCAAACGTTGGGGCACTTGTGATATTGCCTGATAAATTCAGTTTTGCCATTAAAAAGTAATTTCCACCACCAGCAAGTAACCAGACACCTTTTTATATTGGATTTAATTTTCATATATGCTTTGTCATGAGGTGCCAGGTTATATTTTTCCTCTAATTCTTGTGTTTAAACTGTTGGCATTTACCTCCCTTAAGATATGCTTACATTTAATTATCTTTTCAGCTTGGGCTGAGGCAGGTCTTTTCCCTGCATCAGATCTGAAGAACTTGCGCAAAATAGACAGCGATCTAGAAGGTCATCCTACCCCAAGATTGAATTTTATTGATGTAGGCACTGGTTCCCTTGGCCAGGGATTGTCTGTGGCCTGTGGTATGGCCTATGTTGGGAAGAATTATGATCGTGCATCATACAGGTAAATTAGGTAGCATGCTAATAAAGTTGTATTATAACTAGATTCACATAAATGTTTTCAGATGACCATGTATTGAGTGTAGTATAATGTAAATGCTATTTTGAAAGCACAGATGTATAAAAATGTAAGTGATGTACATTTATGTATATGCATTTGATCAGGTTCTTAAGTATTATTTGATTTACAGCATTTAAAACTTTTATCTTTTGAATTTCATAGCAAATTCCTTCAGACATTTTAAAATAATTTTTATATTGTGGTGTTGAGCAGAGGTTCTCAAACTATGGCATTGTACCCCTCACTCATGGCTAAAAGTTCAATGTACCCCCACGAAAAAATCTCTGAATGATAGGTATAAAAAACGATTACCTAGCTAATTATTCAGGCATTTTAATTGATTATAAACCGTCCTTTTAAATACACATCGTAAATTAAGGGGAGATTGTGAAATTAAATAAATTTTTATAACTCATCACAAGAAATTTAATTTGTGTTTGTATGGAGTATAATACAGTAGAACCTCGATAATTCGAAATCAGTTAATTCAAAATCCCGCCTAATTCGAAGAAGCTCTCATTTCCGGAAACATGAGATACAGTTTTGCATGTTATTTAAATTGTTTAATTCAAAATACGGATAATTCGTAATACGAAGTACAATGTCGGCCCCATTACCGAAATTCAGACTTTTAAGTAGAAACAATAGTATGTTGAGTAATTTCAACTCGAAATTTATCCGCGTCATAATAGAACGCGTGTTCCGGAATGTGGAGGGGTAGCTTTACACAACCAAGCTCGATAGCTGCAGTCGCTTAAGCGCGACCAGAGTCCAGTATTCGGGAGATAGTAGGTTCGAACCCCACTGTCGGCAGCCCTGAAAATGGTTTTCTGTGGTTTCCCATTTTCACAGCAGGCAAATGCTGGGGCTGTACCTTAATTAAGGCCACGGCCGCTTCCTTCCCACTCCTAGCCCTTTCCTGTACCATCGTCGCCATAAGACCTATCTGTGTCGGTGCGACGTAAAGCAACTAGAAAAAAAAAGGTTTACACATTTACACTCACTTCGGTGCGTCTACATTGCGCTTCATGATTGCTATGGTGGGAAATCGTACAAGGATAGAGTCATAAGAAAGTTCGATTTTAAGGGCATCGGGTACTTCCTGTGTAAATACAAGGCATCTAAAACGCATACAGTATAGTAATCCAATAAATAGAGCACTTGCACATGGGAGCCAGCATAGATTTCTGCTCGTCTTTGAATCATGCTAATTCTTTCTTTCTTTCTTTCTTTCTTTCTTTCTTTCGTTGTGTGAGGTTATGTTTGCCAGTGAGATATCCAAGTGCATAATTTGAATACTGTAAATGCACCTTCTTGGATACATTTTGGAAATAGTTCTTTTTTCGTAGCATTGGAAAGGTATAAACTGTGAATCAAGGGTAACTGCATGCAGTAACGGGCCTTAGAATATTTTGTAACGCGGCAAGGGTTGGTACTTCTGAATTGTGAATTGGCGGTTAATTCGAAATCACGTAATTCGAAGTCCGATTTTTGAGTCCCTAGAACACACGTCAATCAATAAAATAGATAATATATATTTTTGGTGTAGTTTTGTCGATGATATCTTTGTAATTATAGATAATAGATTCACTGATGCAGATACTATACTAGACAAACTTAACAATTTAGACCCCCAAATTAAATTCACTAAAGAAACAGAAAATAACCGTACCTTAAATTACTTGGACTTGACAATAACCAGGCACGACACCCACTTATCTTACAAGATCTATAGGAAACCCACACACACTTTAAATACCATAAAAAAAATGTCTCCATTCATCCTAACACACATAAAAGAGCAGCCTATTATAGCATGATACATAGAGCTTTCAATATCCCAATGACAACAGAAGATCGAAATAATGAATTAAAATTAATCCACGATATAGCCAAATACGATGGATACAGCAAAGAAATGGTCAACAAAATCATTCACAAAATAAAATCCCAACCTTAAACTAAATTAATCAAAACAGCCAAACCCAAAAAAGATTGTCCTATTTACCTTCAACAACACCAATATATATACTATAACTAATATCTTTAAGAAGCACAACCTGAAAATAGCATTCAAAACCACACACAACAGCACCAACACTATACACAACACCAAAACAGTCAATAATAATAATAATAATAATAATAATAATAATAATAATAATAATAATAATAAATACAACCAATCAGGTGTCTACCGTATCAAATGTAACAACTGTGACACAAGCTACATTGGACGTACAGGCAGAAACTTCACCATCCGTTATAATGAACATATAAATGCAGTAAAGCACAATCATTTCTCATCAATAGGCCAACATGTAGAAGAATCTAAGCACAATTTCACAGACATCAATAATGACATGATGATATTAAACATAAACTCTAAGGGCCCCCTGCTCAACATAACCGAAGATTTCTATATTTCTCTGGATCAATACGCTAACCCCAATCATAACATTAACAACATTACAGAGAAAACCAGCATCATCTTTGATAAAGCCATTCCTGCAATAAAGAACGACTATCTCAAATTAGTAAACACATGTCATAACAAACCGACGAATCACAAACCTAACCCCGCCCCTACTTCCACAGTAGCCACTCCTCCTTCCTCTCCACCTACATCCCTCCACACAGCTAACATGAGCCCCAGACGTACTCGTAGCAGAACACAACAAGTCTCCAAACATTTCGGTACACAACCTCCACAGCAACAATAGTAAGTACTCTTTCATTTCATACATACACCAGGCATTCCTTCATACGCACGCTATACTCACATTAGCTTTCCTTTACAGATAACAACCATGTAACATGCATAGACGAGAGAGGTGTCACCACCAACTGCTCTAAAATCAAACCCTGTCTCGTTGTATATATATAAATCTTATTGGACTACATCAACAGTTGAATTGCACAGTACTCAATTTTTCAAATTTTAATGACAAGAGTTCTTATAACATACCAATACAAAGTATATCAGCCATAGAACAGTCTCGATGATCACCTAATACAACTTAATCAACACAAGAACTACAAGAGGATTGAAGAATGAATGCTACGCAACATGAACTCAAATTTTAATAGACGTTTTTAAAATACACTATGTTTTAATGTGTTTAATGTGCTATATTTTTTAGTGTCTTATGATGTGGCCTATATATTTTAATGTGTTTATGTACTCATGTCCATGCACACTTAATAGGTTTTAGTTTATTATAACCATCACCACCTTTAATCAGAGATATTTTAACGCAACATACTGCAATATATTTTACTTCCATTTTTCATTAGACATCCGGATGCTCTAACGTAACACCTTTGTAATTTTGTCTAATGAGTGTAAATATTGTGTGCTAGCTGATGATGGCCAAGAGAGGCCGAAACCGGTACTAGTGCAATAATTCATTCACAATAAATAGTATTGATCAGTGAACATTTTTCTTGTCTATTACATTGAATCCAATCAATACGGAATATGAAACTTATAAATAATAAAATGGTTCCTGTCATTCGCATTTCCTTCCCAATTGACATTTGGTGAATTCAGATCTCCCGCTACAATCACATTCCTTTCCATGTCGTGTCCTACATAGCTGATTGTCTTATCAAATAATTCTGAATCCGTGGCAGCGCTACCCTTTCCCGGATACATAACCTGAATCTTGCAGTTTGTGTCCAGGTAACATTTTCAGTCATTTTATTTTCTATAACAATTTGAGTTTTGTTACATATTTAATTAATTTCAACACTTCTTCGTATGTGCAGATTTCAGTCCTAATTCTTTTCTTGACCTGAACTTCTATGTTAAGATTCTAACAATAGTCTAATATTGGACTCTACTAATGCAATTTCAAAAGGAATAGCTTTAAACAAACAAAAGCGCCAGGGAACAGGTATACCACTGCACAAAATTTCTCTACATTTTCAGTAACCTTATTGCCAGCTCAATAAAAATGTTACTGTAACATCTGCATAACAGTACTGTAGTTAAAACTTGTTGGGAATATGCAAGAAAATATTTAACTTACAGTTTGCAAAACTGCAGCCTACGAATCTGGCTGTTTACCTTACAGTTGTGGTACAGGCCCTGAGAAATTTGATATCCTGTCTGGAATTAAGACTCCAATCATTCACTTGGTGGCGTCTCCAATGCCTAGTTGGGTAAGGAGCAAAAGTTTACACACATCACAAGTGAACATATAGTTCACACCCAAAACAACCTCAGTGTGGAATGCTTAAACACCTGCAAGCAGAGGGACATTAAAATTATGACCACGTACTTCAAAAATATCCTTGTAAGTGTATGACCTTCTCATAAATTGTACTGGAGAATAGTTTTTTTTTTTCACCTATTCAGTACATTACATTTTCAACTCTCTAATTAAAATATAAAATGGTATATGTTTTGGTCTAATAGACCTTCCTCAGCTACAAAGCATTGTACACCTATGACATTGTGAATCAACTATCTTAAAAAATCCAAAAACTACTGAAGTCATATAAAAACACATTTCCAATTCTATTGAAACTGTCAAAATTAGGAAGTAGGTCAATGACCCAAGTTTTACAGTCATAACATGGAACATGCCAATTTCCATCTAACTGAATCTCTCGCTGCCACTATACCTTTCAGTAGATGATGCATGTAAACTATGATCAAGGGTGAAGGATTCAAGCCTTGTCTAATCCCTGTAAGGACTTCGAATTAAGAACTCGTTCTACCATTTACTCTCACTGCAGCCCAATTGTCAATATAAATGGCATTGATTGCTTTTAATAAAATGCCCTTAATCCCATAAGTCTCCCAGTATGGCAAACATCTCTTCCATCCGTACTCCTGTCGTTTGTCTCCTCCTAGATCTACGAAACATAAACATGCCAGTCTTCCTCTCATAAAATTTTTCACTTACCTGGCGTATACTGAAAATATTTCCCGACAGCCCCTCTGTGGTCTGAAACCACACTGGTTTTCGTCCAACCTACTCTTAATCACTGATCGCACCCTCCATTCCAAAAT